>NW_028261384.1:62606169-62938669 GCF_051295495.1 Thamnophis sirtalis | reverse complement strand
GCAAGGAAGTGAGAAGATGTGACTCTTCTTCCCCCTTTACATCTTTGCGAACCCCTCCGGACTGGACTTTTGGCAAATCCACCCACAAACTCTAACTGAATTTGCACATCTTTTAACAACAGCGCAATTTTTCTTTTGGTATGTAGAGTGCATGTGGTATGTATGTGTTGATTGAATGATCCCACAGCTTTTTAATTTAATGAATTTTTTCTTAGCCATTGTACTGTATCACTGTATTTTAATTTAGTGGGGTATGTATGCGCAGAATGCTTGGCCGGTATGGATGGGGGGACTAAGAGCGCGGCCCGGAGCCCCACCACTGAGTGCACAAGCAGAAGTGGATGGGGGCCTGGATCTGCCTCTCGTCCCAGAATGTATGGTATGAATGGCCTGCCGGGGAGAACGGAGGCCACGGGAGGGAAAGTGGGGTCTAGGGGGCGGGGATGGGCCGGTGCATCCTGGTCATAGTTGGGAGAGGCAAGTTGGATGGGAGTTATAGGGCTAGCCATTACCGGGGAAGTAGGGTTCGCTACGTCACAGCGATCCCTCCTTCGGGCCCTGTTAGTTCCACTCCAGGACCAGATGGCAAGAGTTGCCAGGGCCCTGGTCTCAGGCTGCTGCTGCTAAATGCCAGGTCTGTGGTTCACAAAGCTCCCCTCGTCCGGGACCTAATATTAGACGAGGGGGCAGACCTGGCATGTATTACTGAAACCAGGCTGGGCCAAGAGGGAGGAGTCCCCCTCACTGAAATGTGCCAAGAAGGGTTTCAGGTGCTCCACCAGCCGTGACACCAGAGAAAGGGGTGGGGGAGTGGGGGAGTGGCAATCATCATCCGAGAGTCACTAGTTCCTCGTAGGATCCCTGCTCCGGAGACTGTCGGGTGTGAGTCCCTTCTGGTGAAGTTGGACCTTGGGGGTCAAGTGGGTTTGTTTCTAACGTACCTACCTCCCAACAGTGTTACAACAGTCCTGCCTATGCTCCTCAAGTCAGTAGCCGACAGTCTACTGGCAGTTGAGTTCCCCAGGCTTATAGTGCTGGGGGATTTCAACCTGCCATCGCTCGGCGAACGCTCTGATGGAGCACAGGAGTTCATGGCTTCCATGACAGCCATGGACTTGAACCAGGTAATTCAGGGTCCGACTCATACAGCGGGTCACACGCTTGACCTCGTGTTTCTCTCAGAGCAGAGGAGACATGATCTAGATTTGAATGGCATTAAGATCTTGCCCTTGTCATGGTCAGATCACTTCCTACTGAGGCTTGACTTTCAGAAACCAATCCCCCACTGTAGGGAGGGGGAACCGATTAGGTGGTTCCGCCCCAGGCGCCTGATGGACCCTATGGGATTTTAGACGGCACTTGGTGAGATACCTGACTCTCTGGCCCACAGTCCGGCGGAGTCCTTGGTCGCTGCTTGGAATACAGCGACGGCGGAGGCTCTAAACCGGATTGCACCTTTACAGCCTCTCCGCGGCAGTGGATCCAGGAGGGCTCCTTGGTTTACCAAGGAACTTCAGGAGATGAAGTGCCAAAAGAGACACCTTGAGCGGCGCTGGAGGACTAGTAACTCCGAATCCGACCGAACACAATTAAGAGCCTTTATTAGGACTTATCTAGTGGTGATACGGGTGGCAAAATGTGCTCATTTTTCCGCCCTTATTGCATCTGCAGAATCTCGCCCAGCCGCCTGGTTTAGGATAGCCCGCTCTCTCTTGAAAGGGAGGGATGCGGGCGAGCCCTTACAGGGTAGAGCTGAGGAATTTGTTCAGTTTCTGTCGGATAAAATCGCTTGGATTCGGACAGACCTGGACTCCACTTGGTCTTGATCGGATTTTGTAGAGCGAGTTTCAACTTGTCGCTCCTGAGGAAGTGGACAAAGCCATGGGAGCGGTGAGTACCTCCACCTGTTTACTGGACCCGTGTCCCTCCTGGCTGGTCTCGACTTGCTCCAGAGGATTGTTAACACCTCTCTTTCGGGAGGGATCCTTCCCGCACCCTCTAAAGGATGCGGTGGTGAGACCCCTCCTTAAGAAACCTTCCCTGGATCCAGCCATCTTAAACAACTATCGTCCAGTCTCCAACCTCCCGTTCGTAGGGAAGGTTGTTGAGAAGGTGGTGGCCTTTCAACTCTGGCAGGCCAGGGATAGAGGACATTCCTCTATCCTAGTGCTTCTTGACCTCTCAGCGGCCTTCGATACCATCGACCATGGTATCCTTCTGCGATGGTTACGGGAGGTGGGAGTGAGGGGCACTGTCTTAAGGTGGTTCTCCTCCTACCTCTCGGACAAGTCGCAGTCGGTGTTTGTTGGAGGACAGAGATCGACCCCTAGGCCCCTCAAATATGGGGTGCTGCAGGGTTCGGTCCTGTCCCCCCTCCTATTTAATATCTACATGAAGCCACTGGGTGAGATCATACGCCGGCACGGGATCAAATATCATCAATATGCGGATGATACTCAATTGTATCTGTCCGTCCCGTGCCAAATCAGCAAACAGTGGAAGTGATGTCCCAGGGTCTGGAGGCTGTCAGGGTCTGGATGGGAGCGAACAAGCTTGCACTCAATCCAGACAAGACCGAGTGGCTATTGATGCTGCCTCCCAAGGTTAGTCCAGACATTCCACCTCTTAGCCTGGGGGGTGAAATTATACACCCCTCAGAGAGGACCCGCAATTTGGGTGTCCTCCTGGATCCACAGCTGACGTTAGAACACCATCTGTCGGCTGTGACCAGGGGGGCTTTTGCCCAGGTTCGCCTGGTGCACCAGTTGCGGCCCTACCTGGACCGGGAAGCACTTTGAATGGTCACTCATGCCCTCGTCACCTCAAGACTGGATTACTGTAACGCGCTCTACATGGGGCTGCCCCTGAAGAGTGTTCGAAGACTGCAGTTGGTCCAGAATGCAGCCGTGTGAGCGATATTGGGTGTACCTAGATACACCCATGTTACACCCATCCTCCGCGAGCTGCATTGGCTCCCCATTGGTCTCCGGACGCGCTTCAAGGTGCTAGTCATTACTTTTAAAGCCCTACATGGTTTAGGACCTGGCTACCTGAGAGACCACTTCCTGCCACTTACCTCCCAACGACCAACAAGATTGCACAGGTTGGGCCTCCTCAGGGTGCCGTCGACCGAACAATGCCAGCTGGCAGCCCCCCCGGGGAGGACCTTCTCTGTAGCTGCGCCGGCCCTGTGGAACAATCTACCCGTAGAGATCCGGACTCTCACCACTCTCCCGGCCTTCCGTAAAGCCACCAAGACCTGGCTGTTCTGGCAGGCCTGGGGCTGTTGATCAATATCCAGCCCCACTTAGACAGAATGGATGGTGTGTAATTTTAATAATTGTATCTTTTATTTTAAATTTTTAAATGCTTCTTTTATCTTGCCTGTAAGCCGCCCAGAGTCCCAAGAGAGTGGGCAGCATACAAATTTTATTAAATTGAAATTGAAAAATGTCGCAGATGTATGCGCAGAGTCCGGGACACATGCAAGGGGGTTGTGCGCGTATGTACAGAAGGCGGGGCATGGTGTGTTTGTGGTGCATGCATTGCATTATGGGTGTGGGCTCGCATGCTGTCGTGTGCTCTTTCAGCATACAACAACAAAAAGGTTAGCCATCAATGTCTTAAGACAAAAATGCCTCATTGACATTGCTACATTAAAAACGAATGTATTTGTGAAGTCATTCTTACCTGAAGTTCTGCTATTTTGTCCTAGGGAATACAAAAGAACAAAACGTATTAAAACATCAATACTGTTTCAACACATGTAATATCACTGCTATGTGAGCAGTGTATTTTAAATGCAATTTAAGTGCTGGTTATCAACCTTTAAAATCCTTCATGGATTTTGCCTGGAATATCCAAGGGAGCATCTCCTTCCAGTTGTTTCTATACATCCAATTCAATCCGGTGGGTTGGGTATGTTACAGGTCCCATCAGCCAAAAAATATTGGGTGGCAGGAACTATACGTTCTCTTTAGCACCTACCTCCTGGAACATTCTCCTTCAGACATCAGTATGATCTAACCCTGTTGACCTTTTGTAAGACCATTAATTTGGTTGCATGCACAGACCTGGGCATCTGAGTGTACTAAAGGCCCCATTTCTTGGTTATATTAATATCCATAGCAATAGATGCACTTGGTGAATTTATATATATTTATTTTGTATTATTTTAATTGCTTTTAATTTGTTTTTACATTTTATTATATATCTCACCCAGAGTCATATGTTGAGACGAGCAAATATAGCAATCAAACATATTAACAAACAAATAATATATAGTGAGCAAACTGTGTTGCAGGAGGCTGCAATAAAACTAAATATAAAAACAAAGTGAAAAATTAGAAACACCAATATGTTTAACAACTTACTTCATCACCATTCCAACTTTCTTCATGTGCTAATCTTTTTTTATTATCCTCTAACTGCACCAGCTGTTCCTCCAATTTATTTACTTTTTTGGTCATTTCCTCTTCTCTGGCCTTTAAAAATAAATATTAATAAATCCATCATCTTGTATATCTGGTTACAATATAGTATGGTGCAACCAATTTCAATTTTAAAAGGTCTAGTGATTTGTTATTGTTTTAATATAATTTAGAAAACCATTGATGAACATATTTAAAAAGCCATTTAAAAAGAATCCATATTCTACACTAGGACCAAATCTCATATATTAAAATGAATACTAGTCATACTATGATTTGAAGTACTATATCATTAGCTTAAATCAATGAAATGTGTTCTCATTTATCTTATTTATGCATCCACAATTTATCAATATTGTTGAGTATCACTAGAGCTAAATGTTAGAGCAAATGAAAGAAAACACAATGCAATGGCTTTTTTGGATACATTTCTCATTCTAGTGAAATGCCATTATGTCAAGAATTCCATAATGCAGGAAGTTATGAAACAGCTATAAAAGAAAGGCAGAAGTACAAAAGAGAAATATACACACATTACACATATCCACATATGAACACACAAATACACATATAAACACACACAAAGGGATAAAAAAAGACATTTGTCTTGTCTATGAAATTTAATTTGAAATTAAATTTTATATTAATCCAAAGCATGATTTTTGGAATGTAGTTAGTATTGTGTAGTCCAGTGCAGTGTAATATGGTATAGTATAAAATACTACTACTACTACTACTACTACATAAAAATAATAATCGAAGTAAAGATAAAAAAATCTACTGAAGGCCCAACAGATGAAACAAGAATACAGAAAAGATGTGATAAAATCAAGAATGGGGAGTTGGCAGAACAAAGCACTGCATGGCCAATTTCTGGAAAAAATAAAAGATAAAGTGGACAGTGAACAAACTTGGTTATGGTTAACAACAGATACATTAAAGAAAGAAACAGAGTCACTAATCCTGGCTGCGCAAGAACAAGCTATCTGCACAAATGCCATTAAGGCCAAAATCGAAAAATCCTCTGATGATGCCAAATGCAAACTTTGCAAAGAAGCTGATGAAACTGTTGATCACATATTCAGCTGCTGTAAAAAAATCGCGCAGACTGATTATAAATTGCGGCACAATTCAGTAGCACAAATGATCCATTGGAATTTGTGCAAAAATTATATTATAACAGCAACAAACCGGTGGGAACATCAACCTGAAAAAGTCACCGAAAATCAGATGGTCAAATCTTGTGGGATTTCCGTGTACAAGCGGACAAAATACTGGCGCATAATTCACCAGACATCACACTGGTTGAGAAAAATAAGGTCACAATCATAGACATCGCAATACCAGGTGATAGCAGGGTTGCCGAGAAGGAACATGAAAAAATTGCAAAATACCAGGACTTAAAAATTGAAATTCAACGACTATGGCACAAACCAGCAGTGGTAATTCCAGTGGTAATTGGCACACTGGGTGCTATTCCAAAAGCACTGGAATTACATTTAAAGCAGTTAAAAATTGACAAAATCGCCATCAGTCAAGTGCAAAAAGCTGCACTGCTTGGATCTGCACACATATTACGAAAATAAGTTATGACATCCTAGGCCCCTGGGTGGGGCCCGACTAGTAACCAATGCCAAATCCGGCGAAACAACTGGCCGCTGTGATACAATTGTATAATAATAATAATAATAAAAATATAAAAATAATAATAAAGACACGACCGAGTTGCTAAATTAATCTACTGGTCATTATGTAAAAAATACAAGTTACCTTTATCCAAAGAGTCATGGGAGCACAAAGTGGAAAAAATTACCGAAAATGAGAAGGTGAAGATCTTGTGGGACTTTTGAATACAGACGGATTGTCATTTGGAACACAACACGCCAGATATCAAGGATGTGGAAGGCTGAAGCGTACAGTTTATTGATATCGCTGTACCAGGAGATGCCAGTCGAAGAAAAAAAAACTGGAAAAAAATCATGAAATATTGCAACCTGGCCATTGAAGCTACACAGCTATGGATGAAACATGTAACAGTGATACATGTTCATTGGGGCACTTGGTACCATGTCCGAGAATTTTACAAAACTGCAAAAAAACTGCACTATTAGGAACATCATATATTTTAAGAATACTTGGTTGACACCTAAGATGCTGGCAGTAACCTGTATCAACCATTAGCACCAGTCAATGGTATTTGTGACATATCTTTAAAACTTCAGTTGACTGAGTTTCATGTTTAATGAATAAAAGAAATAATAATAACAACAACAATTGATCCTTCTTTCCTACCACCGAGCAGGAAGGTAGGCCATTTTCCTCCCCACCCCCATTCCTGATCCTGCCCTTCCTACCACCAAACAGGAAGGTAGGCCTCCCCCCCCCTGCATTCCTAATCCTGCCTTTGTACCTTCAAACAAGAAGACAGGCCTCTTTCCTCCCTCTCCTTCCCCCCCCCCCATTCCTGAGCCTGTCTTCCTACCACCAAACAGAAAAGTAGGCTGCTTCCCTCCCCTCCATTTCTTATCCTGCCTTCCTACTGCCAAGCAGGAAGGTAGACCACTTTCCTACCGTGGCTGGGCCTGGACAGCTATCTGGTGTGGTTTCTATGGGATTATCATCTTGGATCAATAGTGGCTTAGCCACCGAGAACCAACCCAGGCACCTACCATCACTAATGATGAGAAGAAATCAACAGAATTCCACATCAGGTTGGTCGTCACCCGGGTCAAGGAGGACTGTGTCAGATGCTATGGCTTCTGGACATCTGTCAAAAAAGGGGCTACAGGGCTCAGTTGTTAATGCCAGGGAACCAGGGCGTGCAACTGCAAAGCAACTGGAACCAAAGTGCAAAATTTGGACAACCAAAGAAAATTGAGACATCCTCAAATATTACTACCAGGCAGAACCAACAGCCAGGGGATTTCAAAAAAGAATGATGCAACTGTCGAAGGAAAAACATCTGGAAAGTGATATAATTGAACAAAGATTAATGGATCAAAGACGCTTCATCATCCGTAATAAAGTTTTGGCTAAAAAGAAAACAAGTAATGATGAACAAGCTGAAGAAACTGTTCCAATACCTGAACAAACTGATCAGCCAGTGAAAGAAAGGAGGATGAAGATCCTCCTGTGCAACAACTCGAAAGTGTAGAGCTAAGTGATCTAGCAAAAATGTTGAAAGAAAAATTGAAAAACACATCTAAGAAAATGTAGGAAGAAAAAGACTACCTACCATTCGCAAAATGCATAGCAAACGAGTGAAAGAACTGTTAACTGCTGTGAACAACATTTTAATTTCCATCCCATCCAGCACACTATATGAAAACAACCAACTAATGTATAGCACAGCCACCAATTATAACTGCAGAACTGGATTATAAAATGCCAAAAAAGAAATCCACTGGAACACCAAAGTGGAAAATTTGACTTGAAAATAAAATTAAAAAACTACGAGGGGATGTCAGCAATCTAAAGTACTTGAAAGAAGGAAAATTAAAGAACAAAAAGCTGAAAAATAGTTTACAGAAAAAATACAACCTGGAGGTAAACACAATAACAGAAATCATGGAAGAACTAAAACAATGTGTAATAGCAACAGCAAAGAAAATTGAATGCTACAAAGATTGAATAAAACAATATTGTTAAAATGTCCAGTTCAGAAGAAACTAACACCTCTTCTACAGTTTCTTGATGAAAATTAAGTCCAAACTAATGTTCACCCATATAAAGAAAAAACTTTGAGCTTTTGAAAAGAATTGTGGGAATACCCAGTGGAACACAACAAAATTGCTTCCTGGATCAAAGATATTCAACAACAACACGTGGGGAAGAGTGGTCAGCATCACAGCGGTATGCACACAAACTTCAGGGGCTCCAAAGAAGAGTCGCTATCCCTGCTGTTTTGGGGGTCCCATTACGGATTGGCAAGACCAGAGATTTCGGATTGAATCATTGCAAGATGCACAAGACTTTATGGAAAGTCAGTTGAAGAGGGGAACTCAGAATAACGATGGAGAATTGGATAACAAGAGCCAAGGAGAGGAGCAAAAGAATAGTGTCCCGGGAGATGAGAAAGGGGGAAATGAGAATCAAAGCAGAGATGATAGACCGCAGACGAGGCAGACAACAAAATCCAAAGCCTTACACAAATAAACATGGCGGATGAACTCCGCTTAATTTCTTTAAATATAAATGGTTTGAATTCACTAAGAAAGAGAAATAAAATACTGAATGCTTTACGGAAAAAGAATTGTGATCTGACATGCCTGCAAGAAGTACATATAGTGAATCACCAGCAAAATGTGTTGTATTACCCCTGGCTGGGTATAATGTACACAAGTTTAGCAGATGAAAAGAAAAGAGGCATTGTGTTGTATGTTAAAGACCATATCGATTCTAAATTGGTGTATACTGATGGGGAGGGGAGACTTTTAATGGTTGAATTGAAATTTGGTCGATATAAAATTTTGCTGGTGGCCATATATACGCACCGAATGACAACCAAAGTACTTTCTTTAGAAAGTTGCATCTAAAAATTGCAGAGTTAGGCTATATGTGTGGTGGGTGATTATAACGCGGTGGCAGATAGGACAATGGATTATAACCCAGGAAACATCCAAAAGGGGGGAGGGAAATTAAGAGAAAGGAGGAGAGTTCTCCCCAAAACTTTTGAAGACATGAAGGAGGAATATGAATTAAAGGATGTATGGCGTGAACTCCACCCACAGAAACAACAATTTACTTTCTTTTCACATAGACATCAATCCTGTTCTAGGATCAACATGGCCTGGTTGATACCAGAAATTGGGGACTTGATTAAGGAAGCAGCAATTGAGGTTAATACCTGGACCGATCATAATCCACTCTTATTGGTGTGGAAAGGAGTAAGGCAGGGGAGGAAGAGAAGGTGGATGATGAATACAGAGATAGTGAAAGAACAAGAATTTCAGCAAATGTTTAAAAGGGAAATGAGGTTTTTTTTTGAAGAAAATAGGAGTAACTCCACAAATACTTTGGGATACGGCAAAGGCTTATATGAGAGGCCTAGCTATTAAATATACAACAGGCACACAGAGGAAAAAATTAGAAGAGAGGGCAAAATGGGTAGCTAAATTGGAGGTGGTAGAAAAAGCCTTGCAACAGGACCCACTAGATGATAGGAGAAAAGAAGAAATGGCTAGAATTAAGCACGGGATCTCTCTTCTAGACCAGTAGGATGCTGCTCGGAAACGTAGGGGGATTAAGCAAAACTTTTTTGAGCATGCTAACAAACCGGGTCGTTGGCTCTCTTATAGACTTCGGAAAGAAAGAGAGAGCAGACGTATAGCTCAACTGCAGAATAGTAAAGGGGAATTAGTAGAAACCAAGGTTCCCTATATAGTAGGGAAGAAATTTCTGAGGACCAAATTAAGGAATTTTTAGATAATGCAAATCTACCCAAGATCTCAAATGAAGCAAAAGGGGTACTGAACCAAAAGATAACAATAGATGAATTAGAAAAGGCAGTCAAAAAAATGGAAAACAACAAAACTCCTGGCATGGATGGTTTGCCAATTGAAATCTATAAATCTTTTTTGGAAATCTTAGGACAAGAGATGATAGTAATATTTAATACTGTCTTGACGGATTCTATCGCACCGAAATCATGGGCTGAGGCCTATATAACCCTTTTGCCTAAAGTTGGAGCTGACCAAATTAAAAACTATAGGCCCATTTCACTTTTGAATGTGGATTATAAAATCTTTGCAGCTATACTGGCAGATAGACTTAAATTCTTCCTTAATAAATTTATACACCCTGATCAGAACGGCTTCCTGCCGTCAAGGCATTTGAAAGATAATAGAATTATTTTGGATGTCTTAGAATATTATGAAGCTCGGCCAGATAAACAAATGGCCTTTATGTTTCTTGACGCACAAAAGGCTTTTGATCGGGTAAATTGGAAGTTTATGTTGTCACAATTAGAAAATATTAGAAAATATGAAGTTTGGAGAAAACTTCTTAAATGCAATTCGGGCAATTTATGTACGACAAACCGCGACATTATTGGTAAATGGAGAAGAGGCAGGTGATATTGAGATTGGTAAAGGCACAAGACAAGGATTCATTGATAAAAACTTGGAAAGGGGTTTCATTGAACCAGCGAGGCCCAAGGTAGTTGCGCCAGTATTGTTCAGAGAAAAGAAAGATGGCTCCTTCAGATTATGTGTGAATTTCAAAAACTTGAACTGCATCGCTGCCCAAAACCTCTACCCTTTACCACTAATGAAGGACATGCTGGCCCAACTAGGAAAGGGGAGAATTTTCACTAAATTGGATCTACGAGAGGCATACTATTGGGTCAGAATTAAAGAGGGAGATGAATGGAAGACTGCTTTCAACTGCTCCCTTGGTTGCTTCCAGTTTCGAGTGATGCCGTTTGGCCTCCAGGGGGCGCCAGCGGTCTTCATGCAACTAATTAATGAGGTTTTGCATGACCATCTTTACAAAGGCGTGATGGTCTATTTGGACAATATCCTTATTTACACGGAAACACGTGAAGAACATGTGAAGCTTGTTCGCACGGTTCTGAAGAAACTCCATGCTATATGCCAAATTCTCCAAGTGTGAATTTCACCAGGAAAGGGTTGATTACCTAGGCTATCGGATCTCCCACAAGGGGATAGAGATGGACCCAGCTAAGGTCAAGGCTGTCACCGAATGGGAGGCCCCATGTACACGTAAACAATTGCAGAGGTTTTTGGGGTTTGCTAACTTCTATCGTCAGTTTATTCCCTCGTTCACTAAGATGGCTCTCCCTATCACTAACCTCCTTAAATCAAAAGGAGGAGCTAAGCCCAAACCTAGCAAGCCGTTGAACTGGACTATGGAGTGTCAGGCGGCTTTCGAGAAGTTGAAACGCCTCTTTGCAGAGGAACCGGTCCTGAAGCACCCAGACATGGACGCGCCTTTTGTGGTCCAGGCTGACGCCACTGATGTAACAGTGGGGGCAGTACTGCTTCAAGCAAATAGCCAAGATAAATTACAGCCCTGCACTTACACCTCTTGCAAGCTGACCGACACGGAGAGACATTGGGCTATTTGGGAGAAGGAAGCTTTTGCTGTTTGTTGGGCTTTAACCACCTGGCGCCACTTTCTAGAGGGCGCCAAACACCCTTTTGAAGTATGGACTGACCATAAAAACTTGGAAGCTTTGAAAACCCCCAGGAAGCTGTCTCCAAACAGATGCGCTGGGCTCAACATTTCAATAGATTCAATTTTACTTTGAAATACATTCCGCGAGGGAAGAATTTTATGGCTGATACTTTGTCCAGACTTCCGCAGTACAAGTGTTCAAAGCTCAGTGTTGTCCAGCAAAAAGTCTGGCTGCTCCTGTTGTCACTAGAAGTCAAACAACTTTTAAACTAGAGATCACGAAAGGCTTTATCTCTGAACTAAAGGGGGCCCTTGCAAAGGATGACTGGCTCCAACAACACATGGATGAATGCACTATGAAAGATGGATTGGCTTGGATTGGTGCAAAATTATACGTCCCTGCATCCATTAGAACCATCGTCCTCCAACGAGCTCATGACTCTCGCATGGCTGGACATTTTGGCTTCGTCAAAACCCTGCATCTGGTTAAGAGACAATTTTGGGGCTTCCTGGGAGGAGCTTGCTGGTGGGGGCAGCAAAAAATCAGCTGCCTCCGAATTCCTGGCTACGTACCTGTTTAGAGGATCTTCCATCTGACGTCTTATCAGGTTTTCTTATCCTTCAGGCAAGAAGGAAAGAAGAAACTGTTTTGCTGGCAAATGCTCTTCGATTTTTGCAGCTTTTGTGCTTGCAAGGAAAGGGGGGCTAGCCCAAGGCAGAACGGCTGTCCGTGCTGGGAACTTCAAACTGCCTTGTGCAGGACAAAGTAAGTCTCCCCCACTCTGCTCAAAGTTTTGTTTGATTTAATCTTATCACGAGCTGAATCCGTTTACTGCGTGGACAATAATTGTTTATCAACATTTTAGCTTCTTTTCTTTTTCTCCTCCGAAAAATTATTTACTTAGAGGCTTTTAAAATGGCACCGAGCAGGCTGGTTTCTCCGGTAATAACGAACACTTTTTGCTAATCCTCACAAGAATTCAAAACAAAAGAGATTGCTTATCATATGTTTTGGTTTCACAATAGAAGAATTTTACTCCTTCATTAACCTTGCTTATCTGGAAGTTAAATGGTGATGAATCTGCTGAACGGTCTTGTTACAATGTTTACTCATTGAAAGTTTTGCCAAGCCTTAAACTTCAAAATAAAAGCCTCTTTACTTAAAGCTGCATATTCAGGCAATAGAGTTTTATTAACTGCAGGCAGATAAATTTTGAAATGGCCTCAAAACCAAATATTAACTTGAAGTCGTCACCCTCTACTTCCAGGGGCACATCCTCAGTGCCTGGCACAAAGCTGCAGCCTCCGCTTCCTACGCCCCCTGCTGGGGATGTGTTAACGAAAGAATTTTTCCTGAGTAATCTAAGCGAGGCTCTTAATGCACAGACAATTAAAATGGAAGATAAGTTTAGAGATAATAGAGAGGAGAGAAAAGAGGAAATAAAAGAAATGAAAGAAGAAATTAAAAGTGAAATAAAAGGACTTAAACAGGAGCTGTATGAGAAATTTGACGCTAAGGTTGATAAAATTAGAGACGACATGCTGAGTCTTGTAACTGTATTAACAGAACATATTTCTGGAATGGAAGATACTCTAGAGGTTCTTAATGATGCCAATGCTAACTTGACATTGAAAACAGAGGTGGTGGAACAAAAAGTGGAAAATGCTGAAAAAGAAATTATTATGATACAGTACCGACAAATGGAGTTCGCATTAAGAGTAAGGGGGCTGCGTGAGGAGAAACAGGAGAACCTGAAACAGATCCTATCGGAAGCTTTTGACCGCCTGATGGGAAGACCAGGGACCAACCAAGATTGGCAAATTGACAAAGCTTACCGCGTTAACTCCTGGCTGGCAAAGCAGAAGCAGCTTCCTCGAGACATCGTTATATATTTTACTACAAGAGAGCTTAGAAACATGGTACTGCAAGCGTCTTATAACACTAAGCTTCAAATTGGCGGTCAAGACCTGGCTGTTTTGAAAAAGATACCACCTCAAATGTTAAGAGCCAGGAGAGACTACGCTTTTTTGGTCGAAGAACTCAGAAATCGTCAGATACAGTATAGATGGGATGCACCATTTGGCATCATATTTACATTTGATAAGCAAAGGTACCGCCTCAACTCTGTATGGAAAGCCCGAGATTTTTATTATAATATATTGAAGGCCGGACACCCTGCACCATCTGGACCTGGAGAAAGACCACAAGAAGGACAGGATAGACAGCAAACTACACAACCACCAGACAAGATGGAGCATCTCTCTTCTCTAGAAGTGCAAGGTGCTATGGAACCAAGACCTAGCCGCATGACTACTAGACGTATGGAGAAACAAGCTAAAAAGCATCAGCATCAACAATCATCGGCCATTGATCAAGGAACTACAATAACAAATCTGGAAGCAGTGGGAGGAGCTAGACCTAAGGTTAAACAGGCCGTGCAGGAAGCTCTAAAAATGCTTCAACCAACCAAAGATGACAACTAAGATTTTAACATGGAATGTTAACGGACTGAACTCTCCACAGAAGAGGAAGAAAATATTTCATTATCTCAAACAGTTTAAGAACGATGTAATTTGTTTGCAAGAAACTCATATCAAGTCAACTGATCAAAAATATTTGATCAACTCAAAACTTGGTCAACATTTTGCAGCTTCTGCTATGGAAAAGAAGAATGGTATAGTTGTATACTTAAGAAAAGATATGAAAGCTGAATTAATAGAAGCAGATCCCTTCGGAAGATATATTGCTTTAGACTTAATCTTAGAAGGGAAAAAGACATTACTTTTGGGAATTTATGCTCCCAATCAACAGCAAGATAGATTCTATAGAAATCTTCATGCTAAATTAGTACAGTGGGACTATAGTTCCTGTATACTATTGGGTGACTGGAATGGAGTGATAGACACTAAGAGAGATAAGAAGATTTCCCGCCTAAATACCAAGATGCGAGCAAAGTTACCCAAATCTTTCTTTGACATTATGGATGATTTTGAATTGAGAGATATTTGGCGAGAAAGAAATGCAGAGGAATATGACTTCACTTTCTTCTCGGACAGGCATCAATCCCTTTCAAGGATTGATTTTATTCTAACCACTAATGATTTGCTTTCTAGGGTCAAGAAAACAAAGATTGCAGCTAGGGTCCTTTCGGACCATAACCCAGTTTGGATGGAGTTGGGAAGGGTAGTGCAGGCAAGAAGGTCTTGGAGATTGAATGAAAACTTATTTAGATATGAAAAGTATATTAATGATTGTAAAAAATTACTATCTGAATATTTTGTTTTGAATATGAATAAGGGTACATCTATGGAATTTGTATGGGACGCAAGCAAAGCGTATATGAGAGGAGTTTTGATGAATATAAATAAAACACATAGAAATAAGCAAGGGTTAAAACGAACAGAACTGGAAGAGGAAATTAAGAGAAAAGAGCTGGAGTTAACAATGAACCCAGACGATACAAAGGTTAAGGAAGCTATTAACATATTAAAATCTCAATTTGACATGTTGATCTCTGACCAGGTAGCTACTAATTTATTATATGCAAAACACAATACTTTTTGTAATGCAAACAAACCTGGCAGATGGTTAGCTTATAAGATTAGGAAAAAAAGGAAAACTCGAAATATATCTAAACTGATTTACAGAGGGAAGGAGGTGTTTCAACAGGAAGAGATTCAAAAGGCTTTCTGGGAATTTTTTACAGAACTGTATAAAGGGGATAAAATTAATGGTTTAGACATAGACAAATATTTAGACAAAGAGAAAATACCTTCAGTTAGAGAAGAACACAGGCAAAAATTGAATCAACCAATAACCTCGGGGGAAATCCTGCAGGTAATTAAGCAATTAAAGTCAGGGAAAGCACCAGGTACTTGACAGCGGTTTACTATAAAAACTTACAGTTAGAAATGGTAGAACCTCTTAGAGAATTATTTAATATGATTCAAACGGAAGGTAAAGTCCCTCCATCTTGGAAGACAGCGTTTATATCTTTGATACCCAAAGAAGATCAAGATACTACTCAACCCAAAAATTATAGACCTATTTCATTACTGAATGTAGATTATAAAATTTTTACTAAAATATTAGCAAATAGGTTAATGTTGGTCATTCAACAATTGATACATACGGACCAAACAGGTTTTATACAAGGGAGACAGATGAAAAGTAATGTTAGATTAATTATTAATGCATTAGAATATTTGGGAAAGAACAACCAGATCCCTGCTGCGTTTATATTTTTGGACGCTGAGAAGGCCTTTGATCGAGTTAACTGGCAATTTCTGCTGAAGATACTGCAAAAAATGCAGATAGGAGATAATTTTTTACAGTCAATTAAAGCAATATACCAACAGCAAACAGCACAAATCATAGTCAATGGAAGTTTAACAGACTCTTTTCAAATTGGAAAAGGTACAAGACAGGGCTGTCCTTTGTCCCCATTATTGTTTATTATAACTTTGGAAGTATTGTTGAATAAAATACGGGGCTTGGATGGTTTAAAAGGGATCAAGATTAGGCA
Source organism: Thamnophis sirtalis (assembly GCF_051295495.1). NCBI lineage: Eukaryota > Metazoa > Chordata > Lepidosauria > Squamata > Natricidae > Thamnophis > Thamnophis sirtalis. The sequence continues at coordinate 62,922,576 of NW_028261384.1, read as the reverse complement.
GCAAGAATATAGAGTCCGCGCTTTTGCGGATGATTTGGTCATAATATTAGAACAACCGCAGGAATCCAGTATGGTTTTAATGAATACGATTAATCAATATGGTCAAGTGTCGGGCTTTAAAATAAACTTAGGAAAAACCAAAATATTAGCTATAAATATGAATATTAAACAAAAGGAAGAATTAGGAGTGATGCTAGGATGTGAGGTAGTTAAAAAAGTCAAATATCTTGGAGTTAACATTTTAACTTCAAATGGGAAATTATATAAGCATAATTATGAACCACTTTGGCATAGCATACAGACAGAGATGAAAAAATGGGAGAAATTGCACTTATCTTTGCTGGGTAGGATAGCAGCAGTGAAAATGAACATTTTACCAAAATTTTTATTTCTTTTCCAAATGTTACCTATACTTAAAAAAGATGCGAACCTTTTAGAATGGCAGAAGGGTATCAACAAATTTGTGTGGGCAGGAAAGAAGCCGAGGGTAAAGATGAAAATAATGCAAGATGTACGTGAGAGAGGAGGATTGAAACTACCTAATTTAAAACTATATTATGATGCAGTGGCATTATCTGTAATTAGTGATTGGACTCATTTAACCAATGATAGAATATTGACTATTGAGGGATACGATCTGGTATTTGGTTGGCATGCTTACCTGTTATTCAACAAAAAATTGGATAAGAATTTTAAAAGTCATATTTTAAGAAATGCTTTATTGCGGGTTTGGAAGAAATACCAATATAAATTAAATGACAAGATACCCATGTGGGCAATTCCTAGACACACAATTGAAAATATGAATACAGCACAAAAACAGGACAGAATTACTTACAGACAGCTTCTTACCTCGGAAAGGGGGGTATTACAATTAAAATCTTTAGAGGTATTAAAAGAGGAGAAGGTAGTTCAAACATGGTTCCAGTATGGGCAATTACAGGCTAGGTGGAAAATAGATCAAAAAATTGGTTTTATCCAAGTTGAGGATAATCTGTTTAAACAAATAAGAGATCAAAGCTTAATGCATATAAAGAGGATATATAATGTATTAATACAGATGGATTCGGAAACAGAATTAGTTAAAGATTGTATGATAAAATGGGCTCAAAATATTGAGGAACCAATAATGTTGGATACATGGGAAAGAATCTGGGTAAGAAATGTGAAATTTACACAAGCTCAAAATCTGAGAGAAAATTTTTACAAGATGTTCTATAGATGGCATTTAGATCCTAAAAAGTTGGCTTCTATGTATCCGGATGTACAGCCTAAATGTTGGAGGTGTGGTTCTCTCGATGCTACATATTATCATATATGGTGGACCTGCCAAAAGGTTAAGGCATTTTGGATAAAAATATGGTGGGTCATGCAAAATGTTTTTAAAAGAAGGATAAAGTTTATTCCTCAGTTAGTTTTACTAGGTATATGTACTGACTTTACAGTGGTAGAGACCAATTTGATTCTGCACCTGATAACTGCAGCAAGACTGTTGGTGGCGCAATATTGGAAGAAGGAAGACTTGCCTACAATCCAAGAATGGACATTGAAAGTAACAAACTTAGCCGAGATGGCTAAAATATCAGCATATCTCAAAGATCATTCAAATGAGATATATAAACGAGACTGGAAAAAATGGATTGACTATATACAAAATAAATACGGGACTAAGAAATTCCAGTTAGCCTATGCTTAAGATCAGAAATGATTTAAACTGTTAAAAGTCAGTTCAGTAAGAAGAAGCTAAGGTCAATCTAGAATGTCATTAATTTCTTTATTTCTTTTTTCTCAATAGATTTTAGACTGTGTTAGTTAAAAATCCATACCGTGTACGGGTTCTGGGAAGTCGGGGGGGGGGGGGAAGGAGGAGGGGGGGTGGGGGGGTGGAGGGGCACACACAACAAAAAAAAATTGTACTTCAATGTCTTAATGATTGACAAATGATGACATATTTGTGTGTTGTTTTTTTTAAAGAAAAATAAAAAAGTTCTGTTTAAAAAAAAAAAGAGACAATTTTGGTGGCCTTCATTGAAAAAAGACATTGAGGCTTATGTTGCTAGTTGTCCTGTTTGTGCCACTGCGAAACGCCCTCTGGGAAAACTCCAAGGATTGCTGCAGGCAGTAGCTCACCCGGAAGCCCCATGGAAGGAGAGCTGTATGGATTTCATTGTTGAATTTCCAGAGAGTCAAGGGAACACAGTATTCTGGGTTGCTACTGACTTGTTCTCCAAGCAACTTCACTTCATTCCTTGCTCCAAAATCCCTTCTGCTAAATCTCTCGCTAAGATGTTCATCTCACATATATATCGCTTGCATGGGGTGCCCGACCGCATCATTTCAGATAGGGGTGTTCAGTTCACCTCCTATTCTGGAAAAAATTCCTGAAACGGATTGGCTCCGCCCAGGGCTTAAGCTCCTCCCACCAGCCTCAGACTAATGGGGCCTGCGAGAGGACTAATTCTGTGTTCATTGTTCAAACAATATCTTCATTGTTTCATCAACTACCAACAGGATGATTGGGTGGAATTGTTGCATCATGTTGAAGTGGCTTACAACAATTCCGTGCACAGTAGCACGGGCTTTACCCCTTTCCATGTGGTATACGGGCCGGATTTTGTGCCCATTCCAGAGATTCCTCGGGAGAAACCGCAAGTGTCTTCACTATCCGAGTGGAGTGATCGCCTTCGAGAGATGTGGTCTTTGACGGACCGGGTGCTGGATGCTGCACACCCCGCACATAAGAAACATGCTGATAGGAAACGTTCTAAACCCCATGAATATAAGGTTAAAGGAATAAAGTTAAATATAAGGAGCAAGATGAAGAAAATAACAGTATATTCATCATTAGCAACAACATCTTCCAGCCCTACAACACAAAAGTCATCAAATACAACAACACAACAAGACAAAACTAGTATGGAACTAAAGAGTATGTTACAGGCTATGCATGAAGATCTTAAGGAAAGAATAAATAAAGTGGATGAGAGAATGGAAGAAGTGGAAGAAGAATTGAAAGAGGTTAAAGAGATAATTGGAAAAAATGAGCCAAGTGGAAGAAAAAAACAGAAACAACAGAGAAAAAGGTGGAGGAGATGGACTACAGACTTGCAATAAAGGATAAAAATCAAGAAAGGATAACATATCCTGTGAAATGGATAAGGCTGACTATTATTTAAGATTCCAAAATATTGAAGAAGAAAAGGGGGAGAATCTAGTGGAAAATATTGCAGAGATTCTAGTGGATGCATTAGAAGAGAGTAAGGAAAAGGTGTTAAATGGGATTGATGAAATATATAGGGTGCATACAAATATGCTATGAGAAATAGTCTGCCTAGAGAGGTACATGTAAGATTTACTAAGAAAACATTGAGAACAGAGATCTTGCAGATTGCAAGAAATACTATAATAAAATACAAATCTAGAGAGATAGTGATCTTGAAGCAAGTAGCAAGAAAGGTCAGAGACCTAAGAAAAGAATATCAATTCCTAACCAAGTGTTTGATTAAAAAAGCAGTTAATTTCAGATGACTAACACCAGGAAGGGATATTAGTGAATTGGCAGGAGTAAAGACACAGACTGGATACGATAGAGAAAGCAGAGCTATTTAATGAACATTACTTTGGATTATAAGAGGAAGCAAGATTGCGAGAGGAAAGAGGAATTGAACTTTAAGAAGAGAAGGAGAAAGAATTGAGAGAGTTAGATAAAGAGCAAGAAGAGAGAACATTAAGAGAAGGGGCAAGAGCAAGGGAGATGAAAGAGCAAAGAGAGATAAGAGCGACTAGATCAACTAAACCCACAAACAAGTAAGATATGGAAAAAGAGATAAAAATGATTTCAGTAAATATAAATGGACTAAATTTGGTCATAAAAAGGAAAAGGGCATTTAATAAATTAGAGGAATTAAAATTAGATATAATATGTCTGCAAGAAATGCACATTAAAAAACAACACAAAACATTTCTGGACTATCCAAACTTTGGGAACTTATACACTTGCCTGTCAAAGTAAAAGAGGGGTAGAACTATATATCAAAAAGACAATACAATCAAAGCAAGTATTTGAGGATGAGGAGGGGAGAATATTTATAGTGGAAATAATGATGAATTGTAAAAAAAATATGGTGGCAATATATGCACCAAATGAGAACCAAGAAGAATATTATGGGAAATTATGTAGAAGGATAATAGAGTATGAACATGAAGATATATGCATAAATAGATTTCAATGTGATTGTAAACAATGAGTTGGACTATAAAACTACAAAACTGAATAAGAAGTCAAGGAGAACCCGCCCCAAAACATTCTTCACAATGATAGATGAATTAAGTTTACAAGATCTGTGGAGAAGAAGACATCCAAAAGAAAAACAATATACATTCTATTCAAACAGGCATATGTCGTGGTCAAGAATAGATATGATTTGGATGACAACAAGATTAACTGCTAAAACACACAAGATTGACATAGAAATGAGTACGTGGGCAGATCATAATCCAATAACAATGATTTGGAAAGCACAGAGAAAAAGAATGAGATGGACATTAAATCAAAACTTACTACCGTATTTTCACGACTATAAGCCGCACTGAAAATCCTAAAATTTGATCAAAAACCGGTGCGCTTTATATATGGAAAAAGATCGAAAATCTCTCCCTCCCGATTTTACGGTCAAACTTGAAACTCGCAAGCGAATGACCGCGAGCAGGCACGCACACGTCCCTTTGGTCTCTCCCTCCCTCCTTAGCCGGGAGGCACCAAACTGCGCCCAGCCATCCTCACTTCGTCCTGGTTAAGGGTGGGAGTGTCTGAGACGCCGCTGGGAGAATGTCCACTTGGGGTTGCCGGGACAGCAAATTTCAAGGAAAAACGCAGCTGCTGGAATCGGTGCACCACCGAAAGTTCTCTGGTCTGGCTGCACCCGAGCTGGTGAAGCGCCTTTGCGATCGGAGCAATCGCGCGGCTCACCTGCACTGGCTGTCTCCCTGGCGATAGGCGGGTGGTTGCGAGCACTCCATCAGCTTGGGTGCAGCCTGACCGGAGCCCTTTCTCTTCTCAGAAATGTCTTCTCAGTGGAGCTATAGCAGCCTGCATGCCTCTTTCAGGTACTTTGACCCCCCCCCCCCCCCGGGAGGGAGGGGGCCAGCCAGAGGGGCATAAAGGGAGCCGCAGCTTCTCTGTGAATGGAGGGGAAAGAGTTCGGCTTCTCTCTGCCATTTAAAGGCTGCAGCAGGGAGAATCCCAACTTTTTTCCTCTCCCTCCATTCAGAACGAAACTGCTCCAGCCTCCTCCACCCCCACGTTGCCCAGTAACCCTAACCTTCGCGCTCTTCTCCGCGTTCTCCTCGGGATTGCAATAGATGTCCAGAAGCGGCTTTTGGGGCTAATGGGGATTGGATTTCCAGCTCGATAGCCCCTGCCGCTTCTGGACGTCTATTGCAGTTGTGAGGAGCCGAGGAGAGTGTGGAGAAGAGCGCGAAGGTTCTTGGCGCTCCAGGAAGCCGCGAAAGCAGCTGGGAGAGGCGCACGGCTTGGTTTATCCTCCCTGGACATCGCAGCAGCAGCCCCAAGCGCACCGATCTCTGTGTTTTTCGCATCGGGGTGTGCTGCAAGAGGGAATGAGTGAAGAGTGAAGACCTTTTCCAGCCAGCGCAAAGGACTCCCCCGGACTTTTTTTGCTGAGCACAGGGCGACGGGCCCGCACCTCCACCACCAGCAATCCGGAAAGGTCTTCACTCACTCTCTCTTGCAGCATGCCCCGATGCAAAAAACACAGAGATCTGTGCGCTTGGGGCTGCTGCTGCGACGTCCAGGGAGGATAAACCAAGCCGTGCGCCTCTCCCAGCTGCTTTCGCGGCTTCCTGGAGCGCCAAGAACCTTCGCGCTCTTCTCCGCTCCTCGCGACTGCAACAGATGTCCAGAAGCGTCGGGAAACGTGCGGCTTATAACCCGGTGCGCTTTATATATGGAAAAAGTTTGAAAAATTAACATTAACTGATACTGCGGCTTATAATCCGGTGCGGCTTTTGGTCATGAAAATACGGTAAATGAAAAGGAAGTTCAGCAATATATTGAAAAAGAATTAAATTTCTTCTTTAAAATAACAGAAAGGAGGATACATCACTGCAGAATGTGTGGGATACCAGTAAAGCATATATTAGAGGACTAGTAATGACATATTCAGGAAAAAGGAATAAACAGAACAGACAAACACGAAAGAAAATAGAATATAGGAGGTTGGAGATAGAATTACAGAAAAACCCACAAAATACAAAGACTAAGAATCTGATGGTCTTGCAAAAACATAAATTGAACTTAATGGAAAATGAAGAAGTGGCAAATAAAATAAGATCAAGAAGACAAAACTTTTTTGAGAATGCAAATAAACCAGGATGATGGTTGGCATATAAGATGAAAAAGGAGAGAGAAAAATATTTATAAATCAATTAATAGATCAAGAAGGAAATACATGTTACCAAAATGAAATAAAGAAAAAAAATAGTGGAAAATTATTATAAGAAGTTATATCAATGGGAAATAGTGGTAGAGGAAAAGATAAAACAATACTTAGAAAAAGTGGAAACACCTAAGATTCCAGAAAAATGCAAAAGGGCATTGGAAGAGAGAATAACAACAATGGAAGTGATGGAAGGGATTAAGACAAAAAAATGGGAAAACACCAGGGCCAGATGGATTGGCAGTGGAATTTTGTAAAACATTACAAGATGTGCTAAGTAATGTAATGCTGAAAGTACTTAATAAGTTGTTACTGAAAGCTAAAATACCGGATTCATGGTTGGAGGCGTATATAACTTTCATCCAAAAAGAAGAGTCAGGCTTGCAAAAAATAAATAACTATAGACCAATCTCTTTATTAAATGTGGATTTTAAATTTTTTTGCATCAATAATGGCGGAAAGACTTAAGAGACTGTTAAATGAAGTCATACATTTAGACCGAAATGGTTTCTTACCCAAGAGGCAGATCAGAGACAATATGCAGATCATATTGAACACTTTAAAATATTATGAAGCACATTTGGAGAAGCAAATGGCTTCTTCGCAGCACAGAAAGTCTTTGACAACGTGAATTGGCAATTTATGATAATGCAATTGCAAATGATGGACTTCGGGGAGGGGTTCACAAATATGGTTAAAACCATCTATAAAGAACTATTGGCAAAGGTGATTGTAAATGATGATATGACAGAAAAGGTGTTGTTATCTCCATTATTATTTATATTGACACTAGAGGTTTTGAACAGAAAGTTAAGGCAGGACAAAGAAGTAAAAGGAATGAAAATTAAGAAAGAAGAATATAAATTACAAGCATTTGCAGATGATTTAGTGTTTATTATGGAAGACCCAGTAGAAACAGGTCCAAAGTTACTTGAACAAATAGCAGAATATGGAGAAGTAACAGGACTGAAAATTAACAAAGATAAAACAAAAATTTTAATGAAAAATATAACAGAAAAACAGAAAAGGGAGATAATGGGGAAATTAGATATTCAAATAGTGAAGAAAGTGAAATGCTTGGATATACAGCTGACTTCGAGGTGTGTAACTATTAAGGAAGATAATTATTATAAATTGAGAAATCAAATTGAAGCAGATGAAAATGGAAGAAAAGCAGAGAAATGGAAGAACTTGCAGTTATCATTAATGGGAAGAATAGTGGTAATTAAGATGAATATATTATGAAGAATTTTATTTCTATTCCAAACAATAACAATAAAGCTTGAAAAAAAGTATTTTGAAAAATAAAATAATATGGAAATATATTTGGCAAGGAAAAAAGCAAGAATTAATATAAAAATGTTACAAGACTCAAGAATTAGAGGAGAATTTGGTCTACCGGATTGGGAGTTATATTATCAAGTGGCAGCATTAACTTGGATAAAAGAATGGATGTTATTGAGAAATATAAGGTTATTGTCTTTGGAGAGACATAATATGCAATTGGGTTGGCACACATTTTTATGGTATGGGAAAAATAGGATACTTGGTTACTTTCAGAGACATTATGTAGGAAACAGTTTATTTAAAGTATGGGAAAAAGTGAAAGGAAAACACTTTGAAATACCAATGTGGCTTTCAACAGTGGAAGCTTTGACACATCAGAATATTAGTAGTATGAGAAATGTTGTCAGATATAAAGATATATTAACAGAAAGGGGAGAACTAAAACAGAAAAAGGAATTAGAAGAACAAGGGATTGATATAGGCTGATTTACACAAATGCAAATACAAACAAGATATGAAAAAGATGATAGAGAGTATGGTTTTAATCTGGGAAATTCATAATTGGATAAGATACTCATGGGAACAGATGAAAAAATGATCAAGAAATTGTATAGCTACTTCTTAGAATCAAATTAGAGGACGAAGTAAAAGAAACAATGATAATATGGGCAAAAAAAATTGGCCACACGATTGAATTGGAAAAATGGCAAGAACTATGGGAAAGGAATTATAAACGAATAATGGCAATAGCATATAAAGAGAATTTGTGTAAAATGTTTTATAGATGGTACATGCCACCCGAAAGACTAGCAAAATGTTTAAGGACAAATCAGCTAAATGTTGGAAGCTTCATCAATTGCCAGGATCATATTACCATATGTGGTGGACATGTAGGGATGCTAGAAGCTATTGGGTTAAAATACAAATATGGTTAGAGAAAATATTACATTGACTTGTAGAGTTGAGACCAGAAGTATTTTTATTGAGAATCTTGCCAGAGAAATACAGTAAAGAAGATACATATTTGATTATACACATAATAACAACAGCTAGAATTGTATTTGCACAGAACTGGAAAACAGATAAAATCCCTTCAGAAAGAAAGATAATAAAGAAAATATTGGACTATGCAAAAATGAACAGGCTGACATTGAGAATAAAGAACAAAGATGAATCAGTATACTTCAGGACATGAGGGCTCTTTTATGATTGGCTAGAAAAGGGATATGAATTTTAAAAAAAAGATTATAGAATAAGCAAACCCAGATGACACATTGTTAAATTAAGGGAGGGGAGGGGGAAAAAGGAAAGCACTAAGATACAAATATACAGTTTGAAATATGATTCAAGTGGAATTATTATAGAGAAATAAAAGGTGGAAGGGGAAATTTATTTGAATGTAAATATAAAGCCAGGATCGCTGGAATTTCACCCCAAAAATCCATCAGAGTGAAAAAAATATGCAGGGGAAACAACGGAAGGAAGGAGAAAGAGGAGAGAAAAGAAGAAAGGGTAAAGGAGAAGTAAGGGAGGGGTAGTAAGAGTAGGAGAGAGGATAAGAAGGAGAAGAAGAGAGGAGGAATGGGGGAGAGGGAAAGAAAAAAAGAGGAAGGAAAGGAGGAAAGAAGAAGGCAGAGAAGGGAGGTTGAGAAAAAAGGAGCAAAATAAGATGAATATATGGGGTGGCAAGAAAGCTACTCTGATTATATCCTTAAACAGATTGTGATAAATGCTAGAAGTCAACAAATGTTAATAGTACCTATGAGAATGTATATTTGTGAATGTATATAGAAAGAAAAATAAAACTTTTTACAAACAAACAACACGGAACAAAATGGAAGATATTATAATAAATAGCAGTAGACTTATATACCGCTTCATAGGCCTTTCAGGCCTCTCTAAGCGGTTTACAGAGAGTCAGCATATTGCCCCCAACAATCTGGGTCCTCATTTTACCCACCTCGGAAGGATGGAAGGCTGAGTCAACCCTGAGCCGGTGAGATTTGAACCGCTGACCTGCTGATCTAGCAGTAGCCTGCAGTGCTGCATTTAACCACTGCGCCACCTTGGCTCTTAAAAACTGACATGGTTGCAAAACAAGCAAAGAAGGTCAAGAACTGGAGTGCACCTGGCTTGGACGAATTGCATGGATACTGGCTAAAAGATCTGACCAGCCTCCCCCATTGCATGGCCACTCAATTTGATCAAATGCTTCAAAATGCAATAAGCGAAGAATGGTTAACAGCTGGCGAACATACTTGATAATGAAAGATCCAGAAAAGGGCACAGAACCAAGCAACTATTGCTCAATTTACTTGTCTGCCAACAACATTCAAACTTTTTACAAGAATACTGGCAAATTCAGTATTCAATCATCTGATGGAAAACAGTTTGTATCCAGTAGAGCAAAAAGGAAATTATAAAAAATCAAGAGGAATAAACGATCAGCTGCTCATTGACAAAATGGTACTAAAAATGCAAAATGAAGAAAAACAAATTTAAATACGGTGTGGAATGATTACAAGAAGGCATTTGACTCATTACCCCACAGCTGGATTAACACCTGTCTGGAAAACTTTGGAATCAGCAAAAATATTTGTACATTTTTTTAAAGCAAATATGCAAAAATGGAAAACAGTTCTAACAGCAAATAAAGAGAACATTGGGGAAGTCAACATCAGACGAGGAATCTTTCAGGGGGACTCACTTTCACCACTCCTGTTCAACATCGCATTAATTCCACTGACAATAATCCTACGAAACACAAAACTGGGATACCAAATTTCAAGCCAACATGGCAAGATAAACCATCTACTTATACATGGATGACTTAAACATGTGTGCAAAAAGCCCCACTGAACTTAAATAAATACTTAACACAGTTCAACTGTTCAAAAGCAACATCAAAATGAACTTTGGACTTGGCTTCCTGGGAGGAGCCTGCTGGTGGGGGCAGCAAAAAATCAGCTGCCTCCGAATTCCTGGCTACGTACCTGTTTAGAGGATCTTCCATCTGACGTCTTATCAGGTTTTCTTATCCTTCAGGCAAGAAGGAAAGAAGAAATTGTTTTGCTGGCAAATGCTCTTCGATTTTTGCAGCTTTTGTGCTTGCAGGGAAAGGGGGGCTAGCCCAAGGCAGAACGGCTCTCTGTGCTGGGAATTTCAAACTGCCTTGTGCAGGACAAAGTAGGTCTCCCCCACTCAGTTCAAAGTTTTGTTTGATTTAATCTTATCACGAGCTGAATCCGTTTCCGTGGACAATAATTGTTTATCAACATTTTAGCTTCTTTTCTTTTTCTCCTCCGAAAAATTATTTACTTAGAGGCTTTTAAAATGGCGCCGAGCAGGCTGGTTTCTCCGGTAAGAATGAACACTTTTTCTTAATTCTCACAAGAATTCAAAACAAAAGAGATTGCTTATCATATGTTTTGGTTTCACAATAGGCCGGCAGAAGCTTTTTAATTAGTTTTATTTCTACAAGAATTTTACTCCTTCATTAACTTTGCTTATCTGGAAGTTAAATGGTGATGAATCTGCTGAACGGTCTTGTTACAATGTTTACTCATTGAAAGTTTTGCCAAGCCTTAAACTTCAAAATAAAAGGGGAACTCAGCCTCTTTATTTAAAGCTGCATATTCAGGCAATAGAGTTTTATTAACTGCAGGCAGATAAATTTTGAAATGGCTTCAAAACCAAATATTAACTTGAAGTCGTAAATTTTTTTCTTATTACTATTCAAAATACCAGCTTCAATTTTGTAAAAGGCTTTCTTATCCAGCTGCGTTACAAGATGGTGATTTTATAGCTTCTGCGTTTGATATATGACACACTCATTCAGCTCTATTCTCCTGAAGACTTCTCCTTATTAACTGTTAAAAGTCTATAAATAGTATCCCATTTAAAACCGAGGGGAGCAGAGACTTTGTTTGTTTGCTTGTTTGTTTGTGCGTTTTTTATAATGGCTCCCAAATCGAAGCAGTCTAAGCGTTTCCTTAATAATACATCTCAAGAAATTGTTGCAAAATCGCTGCCCTTGCCTCCCACGCCCTCTACTGGAGATCTCTTAATGCAAGAATTTCTTTTTGAAACCCTTAAAGAGTTCAGACAGGAAATTAAAGAACTTTTATCGGACTTATATGATAAACTGGATGCCAAGATTGCTCAAACAAGGGAAGATATGATCGGAGTTATGACTGTTATGACAGACTATGTTTCTGAAATGGAGGACAAATTGGAACTTTTGGAAAAAGCTAATTCTAATTTGACATCTAAAATTCAAGCGTTACAACAGGAAGTTGAAAATGCTCAAAAACAACTCGTTATGATAAATTACAATAAGACTGCGTTTGCAATAAGAGTCAGAGGATTGCGTGAAAAGGAACAGGAGAATTTGAAACAGACCTTTTTTGAGGCTTTCAGACGTTCGGTGGGAAGTCCAGGATTTAACTTTGATTGGCAGATTCAAAAAATTTATCGCCAGAACTCGTGTGTAGCAAAACAACAACAGCTTCCGAGGGACATAATTATATATTTCACCACAAGAGAATCCAGAAATGCGATAATACAGAAGTTCTACAATAACAGGCTGTGAATCAATGGACAGGACTTGATTGTTTTTAAAGAAATACCATCTCAAATATTAAGAGCAAGGAGAGACTACACTTTCTTAACTGAAAAACTCAGAGATTCTCAGATACAATATAAATGGGAAGTGCCATCTGGTATCACAGTTACATTTGAGAACCAAAAATATCATCTCAATTCTGTTTGCGAAGCCCGAGATTTTTACTACAAAACTCTGAATGCAGGACTTCCTGATTCACCCGGACTTGGAGAAAGACAAGGAAAAGGAGAAGATAAGCAGCGGGACACGTGGCTACAAGGCGGAGGGTGTTGCTTTCCCCTTCCGGAAGGGCAGAAGAGTAAAGAATAAAGATCCAGCTATGCCTTTAAAATACTTCTTAAATTTTTAATCTGAATAAAATTTCAGGACTCCTGTCTGGTATAAAATGATAAAGCTGTATACCGATGAAGAGATATTGAGACTGAAAGAAGCGGTGCTGAATTTGGACATATATTGTATGGGACTTATATAAGACTTGTTTGAATCTTAATTTAAACTGCGCATGATCTATTCTTTGGGGCGAGGAGAGCGGAGATCGTAGTTTTCTTGGATTGTGGTTTGGGATGAATGGAGTCGGGTGGCGTGGGGTAGATGGAAGGGTAGTGAAAGTTCAATTAGATTACCTTGATCCAGAATGTAAGCTGATTTTTGTATAAATTGTTATTTGAATACAAGGTTAAGAAAGATTATCTGGAGAGTCTACACGAGGGTGGAGTAAATATGAGAGGAGCAATGGAGGAGGATAAAATATATATGCGGACACGGGTAAAGGCAGGATGGGAGGTATAAAATTTATATGCGGAAGTGGGTAAAGACATTGTTTAAGATTTTAAAAATAATGAGAAGCTGAGTTTAATGTTAGAGAGTTTATTGACTTCTCTTTCTTGGGGGGGGGGTTTCCCCCCTTTTTTTCTTTTTATTATTCTTTTCTTTTTTTATTTTTTTTTTATTTTTATTATTTTGTAACTTCTAATCTATTTGGTTTCAATATACTCCAGACTTTGCTTGATAAAGAACGATGCCGGGAATGGGATCTGGGAAGTCGGAAGGGGGTCAGGGAGGGGGGTTCAGGGGGTGGGTGGGGGGGAGGGTGGAAATATAGACTCAATTTTCAGAACAATGAATGCACTTGGATACTGTTGCTTTTTTTTTCTTTTTCTTTTCTTCTTTCTTCTTTTATTTTTCTTTTGTTTTAGTACAAAACAAATAGACCAATGAATACTAGAAATACACCGAAGCGAGGTGTAGAGGGGGGAATTAAGAGGGAGTGAGAAGGGAATGTAAGGAGGGTGAGATGGTGGGAAGGGGAGAAAGGAATGGCTGAGGGGGAGGGGAAGTAGAAGAGGGGATTGTTGGAAGGGAGAAATGAAAGTTGGAGGGGTAGAAGGAAGGGTGTATGTAGGATAGAAGTGTTATGAGTTGTTTATTGCTTCTTTTTTTTAACTGCACAGTATTTAAGTGATTGTATAAAGGAAAATGAAAATGTAATAAAAGATTTATCTTGAAAAAAAAATGAACTTTGGACTTGAAGAATGTGCTATATTATCCATGCAGCAAGGAAAAATGGAAAAAACAGAAGGAATAGAACTGGGAAACGGAAACATAATGAAAGCATTAGCAAAGGATGATGGTTAGAAGTACCTAGGCATATTGGAAGCAGCTAACATCTTGAATGGAAAAGTCAAAGAGTCAAAACAAAAGGAATACATCAGGAGGGTCTGCAAAATATTAAATTAAAAACTGAATGCTAGAAACATAATTAAAGCCATTAATACATGGGCAGTTCCAGTGATATGCTATACAGCTGGAATCATCAACTGGACTTTGGCTGAACTGGAAAACCTACACCAGAAAACATGGAAACTTTTGAATATGTACCATGCTTTACATCCACGAAGTGACATCAACAGGTTGTACCTTCCAAGAAAAATAGGGGGCAGAGGGCTATTGCAAATCCATCAAACTGTAGAAGACTAAAAACAAAGTTTGAATGATTATGTGAACCAAAGTACAGAAAAATTGTTGTAGGCTGTGAAAATGGAGAACATTATAAAAACAACAGAAATAAAGGCAGAATATAAGGAAAAACAATGGATGACAGATTAAATAGATGGAAAACCAAAGCTTTGCATGGACAACACTTGAAAAACATTGAAGGAAAATGTGATCACAACTTTACATAGGCATGGCTTAAGATGGGAACCATCAAGAAAGAAACAGAAGGTTTAACACTCACTGCTCATGAACAAGCACTACAAACTAAAGCCATGAAAGCAAAGTCTCAAAAATCCACTGACAATCCAAACTGCCAACTTTGCAACGACATTTAATATGTGAATGCAGCAAAATTGCACAAACTGATTACAAAGCTAGACACAACCAAGTTGCCAAATTAATCCACTGGTCATTATGTAAAAAATATGATGGATCTATATCCAGAAAGTCATGGGAACATAAAGTGGAAAAAGTTATCGAAAATGAGAAGGTGAAGATCTTGTTGGACTTTCAAAGACAGATGGATCGTCATTTGGAACACAACACACCAGATATCACAGTTGTTGAAAACCGAAACATACAATTTATTGACATCGCAGTAAGAGGAGATGCCAGAGTCAAAAAGAAAGAACTGGAAAAAATTACAAAATACCGCAACCTGCCCATCAAAACTAGGTGATTATGGATGAAACATGTAACAGTGATATCCATTCTCATCGGGGCACTTGGTACCATGCCCAAGAATTTTTTATAAGATACATCAACAAATTGCAGCTTCCTGCAATAACACCATCGGAACATTGTATATTTTAAGAAGGTACTTGGTTGATGCCTAGGACGCTGGCAGCAACCCGTATCAACCATAAGCACCAGTCAATGGTATTTGTGATGCATTTTTTAATGTTCAGTTGACTGAGTTTCATGTTTAATGAATAAAAGAAATAACAACAACAGCAGCAGCAACAACAATAATAAGAAAGAGCCAGTTTGGTCTAGTGCAGGGCACTGTTCCCTCTAAGCTGCGCAGGTGCATGGCCACGCAGGTGGCAACAAAACACAGCGCAGCAGTTTCCAACTGCCACGCAGTGATCTTTAGCATGATGGACTTTAGTCTGCAGGCGGCTAGGAGGCTTCTGTCAGCTGGGCCGGGATATTTTAGTGCCTGGATACACCCACAGGAGGCCAGGTCTTTGGCCAACAGAAATGTGGCCGCCTAGGGTTAAAATGGGCTCCGTCCGCCGGCTGATTGACAGGGAGGCCATTCCCTCCTGGATCAAAGTTACTGAGGGGGGGAGCGGCGGCAGCAGCCAACTCTCCGCGGGACGTGCAGAGCAGCTTCTGTCGCGGTTTGTCGGCTAAGCCACCATGGCTGGCTGGGCTCCCCGCAGTTGGCTCCGCTTCTGAGATGCAGGTGTGTGGGAGGCGCTTGCCACGCAAGCAAGTGGAAACCCAAACTGAGTGTGCACATGTCTGAATCCAGCCTCTGTGTTCAGAGCATTGGGGCTCAAGGTTTTTTTTGCAGGAAGGGGGAGTCGAGCTGGTGCTCCGCAGATCTATTGCTCGAAAAGAAAAAGAAAGTAAAGGCTTCTTGGTCTGCCTGGACTGGAAAGTCAAAATCCGGAAAATTAACCTTGTTTAGGAAAGTTTTGCGCTGATGGAAAAATAGTGTTTTCCAGTGAAAGTTTTTCCCCTACTTTTCCTTGTTTGCTTTTTTGGCCTCTATTCCATCTCTTCTCTCCTCTCCTCTTTCTTCCTTTTTTCTTTCTTTTTTTCTTTCCTTCCTTCCTTCTTTCTTCCTTTTCTCTTTCTTTCTCTTTCTTTTTTCTGCCTCTTTTTCTTATCCTCCCCCCTCTCCCCTTTCTTTTTCTTTTTCTCCTCTTTCCTTTTTTGTCTCTCTCTCCCTCTGTCTCTCTCCCTTTCCCTTCCTTCCTTCCTCCCCTCCCTCCTCTCCCCTTTTTGTTTGTTTCTTTATATGCCCCAATTGCTAATCTACATCACTTGGTAATTTATTCATAACTTGCTAATATCACTGTAAACTATTGGATAATAAGGGGGAAAGTATAAAGCATATAAAGTAATTCATAGTATGGATAGAGGGAAGTTTTGATCCTTTTCCCATAGAGAGTCATCCATTGAACTTGAATACAAGTAGTCCTCAACTTACAACAGTTTACTTAATGACTAAAGCTACATCAGCACTGAAAAAAGTGAATTACAGCTGTTCTTCACACATGATCATTGCAGCATTCCCATGGCCACATGATCAAAATTTGGATCTTTGGCAACTGCCTCATATTTATGAGGGTTGCAGTGTCTTGGGCTAACCTTTTGGAACCTTCGGCCAAGCAAATTCAGTAGGAAAGTCAGATTGACTTAACAACCAGGTTACTGATTTAACTGCAGTGATTCACTTAACTGTATGTAGCAAGAAAGGTTGTAAGATGGGGCAAAACTCTCTTAACAAATATCTCACTTAGCAATAGAAACTTTGGCATCAATTATGGCCGTAGATTGAGGACTACCTGTATAGGGAGATTTCTTTACTTAATGGATATTTACATGGTAGAATTGAGTTTCAAATAACACTGATTTCGTTGTCTTGGGTGACATCTATGAAAAAAATTCAGGTGCTCAGGAATGAAAATGTGCTGCTCAAACACTATACTTTTCCATTCATACTGAAAAAAAATTAGAGGGAACATTGGTGCAGGGGTGTCCAAACTTTTTGCAAGGAGGGCCAGATTTGGTGAGGTGAAAGTATGTGGGGCCGACTTGACATTCTTTGAACTATTAACATTAAATGCAAATGAACTATTTTATGAAAGAATAAACAAATAACTTAACTGCACTAATGTGAAGGGTGATACTGAGATCTTGACTGCATTAAATAGGCCAGATCTGGCTGAAAAACAGTGGTTTTGATGCACAAGATGTCATGCAGGTGAAAGTAACTTAATTTCATCCTCACATGGTTCTTTTAATATTCATAACCGAGACTGTCTTCTCGTACAAGTATGTCAAACCAAACAAGCTCAGCATTTTCTTAGCAAATGTTCGAATCTCTCGGAACCTGTCTTTATCCAACTGGTGGTAAAAGTTGACAAGAGGGAGCTCTTGGTTCCAACTGCGATACTCAGCTTCACACGGCAGCTGAATGAGCTCCAGCTGCAGGTGATCTGGAGTGTTATCAGGGTCCACAGAGAAAGGAGGGGAAAAAGTGTAATCTCCTTTTCGATAGCTGCGAAATCCTGAAAGCACTGTTGAAACTCCTCAGTCAGAGGTTATATGTCTGCTTCATAACTCCTTATTTCCGCACTCATATTGCTCTGTGGAAAATTGGTCATTATTTCCTGCAGTGATGGGAAATGTGTGGTATTGGGCTGCATTTGTGACAGGTGCCTTTGGAAAAGTAGCAGCTTGGTCCCAAAGGCTTTGATATGTGAATACAGTTGGCTTACTGCTGCATTTTGCTCTTGAAGGCTCTTGTTCAGCACATTCAGTGTCATGTTATGTCAACTAAAAATCCAAAATAAGACAAACAGGATCAGATAGCTCTGGCATTGGTTATTCCTTTTTTGTCAAGAATTGTCCAATTTCCACCCTAAGAAACTAGAAGCACTGCAGTGCAGACCCCCAACTGAGCCATCTTACCTCGTTGTGATACACAACTTCTCTGTATTCAGCCTGGATGTTGAGTAAAAACTGTTGAAACTGGCGGTGGCACAGGGCTTTGGAGCAAATATAATTAATAGCCTTCATCACCGGTTTCATAACATGATCATATTTCAGATGTTTGGCACATAGAACTTGTACAGTGGAGTTTTATAGCTGTGCCTCCTTCTTCGCTGACTTTGTTACAGACTAGGGTTGATAATCCACTTTGCTTGCCAGCCATGAAAGGTGCACCATCCGTAATAATCCCAGTGACTTTATTCCACGGTAATTTCATGTCATCTACAGCGGAACAAATAGAAACAAATAAATCTGTTCCTCTTTTTGGTCTTTAAGGCTCTGGAGGTCAAGTAGCTCTTCACTTACATTCATTCATTGTTCACTTCTCTCAAAAAAAAAACAACCCAGTAGCTCTTTGTATATTTTTGCTGGTAGTCCATCTGGCCCAGTGTTTTTTTTTTTTTTAATTGCCACAGTTCTGACATTATTATCCTCTCATTTAACATAGTTTTCATTTCCTCTGAAACTTTAGGCAAGTTGGCTTTTTCTAGGTATTGCAATACTTTTTCTTCTGAATATTGTTCGTTTTTGTTATATAATTTCTTATAAAAGTTCTGAATTATGTTCTTTTTTTCCTCAATTTTGTGACATAAAATTCCATCTTTGTCTAGCAGTTTGTTTAGCCATTTTTCTTTCTCCTCCTTCAATTTGTAGGCTATCCACCTCCCTGGTTATTTGTATTCTCAAAAATGTTTTAGTTCGTAATCATTCTTCTTTTTCAAAAATATTCAGTTTGTATTTAATTAAATCCATTTTCTATTTTGTTTGTTTTTTGTAGTTCTTTTTATACCTCTATCTCGAGTTTTCTATGTTCTTCTAAAGATTTTTGTTGTTGTTTCTTCCTTTTGATTTTCTTCGCAGTATATGATATAGCAACTCCCCTCATACATGCTTTTGCTATATCTCATAGATTTTATAAAGACGTATCTTCTTTCCTATTTTCTTTAAAAAGAATCCCATTTGTTTTTCCATCATCTGTCTAAATTCTCAATCATTTAAAATCAATTGATTTAAAGTCCATCTTATACTTTTCTTTCATTCTCTCCAGTTAATTCTCATTGGGTTGTGATCTGCCCATAGATTTGTATCTATTTCTGCCTCGTTTATGTTAGAGTTTAATTCCATTGACATCCATACCATATCAATGCTAGACCAGGACTGGAGTAAAATGTGTATTGGTTTTTCCCATGATTCCTCTCTCTCCACGTGACCCGTCAAAACCGCGCCCGACTAAACCGCACCCGACTAAACCGCGTTGCTGATGTCATCAACAGGGTGACAACAGCCAGTGCGGAGAAAGAAGGGCGCTTTAAATAGCGCTTTGAAAGCAAGCCGATTCAACTTAAGGTAAGGGTTAGGTTTAGGTTTAGGTTAAGGGTTAGGGTTAGGGTTAGGTTTAGGGTTAGGTTAAGGGTTAGGATTAGGTTTAGGTTTAGGTTTAGGGTTAGGTTAAGGGTTAGGTTTAGGATTAGGTTTAGGGGGGTTAGGTTTAGGTTTAGGGGTTAGGTTTAGGGTTTACAGCATGCTTCTGTCTCCGCGCTGTTGTCGCCCTGTTGATGACGTCAGTGACGCAGTTTAGTCGGGCGCGGTTTAGTCGAGCACGGTTTTGTCAGTGAACTCTCTCTCCATACATCTTGTAGGTTTAGTTCTTCTACCATTTTGAAGAAGGCCTTGGTTAGTATCCTTCTAATTCCCTTCCTTGTTTTATTACTTTTGTAATCCAATTTTTTATATATTATTGCATTAAAATTTCCTAAAAGACAAAGATTATCACACTTTATATCACATATAATATTATGTAATTTTTTATAGAATTGTTCTTGTCTGCCATTTGGTGCATAAACTGCAATCAGGGTTACTTGCTTTTGATTTTTAGTATTGTTTCTACAATCAAAACCTTTCCTCTTCATCTTTGTACATTTGATTAGCCTGAATTGTTTCTTCAACATATAACACCATTCCCCTCAGTAGTGGGTTCCGGATCCCACTGCAACCGGTACACTGCAGCAGGGCTGGGCATCCTCATCAGGCGCACTGTGCACAGTGGCTGCTGTTCCCAGCTACCACTGGTAAGCCCATACCGAGCCATACCACCCAGAACCCAGCACTGATTCCCCTCTTCTTTTGTTGTAATGACACAAATAGTTTTTCCAATTTGGGATGTTCCAATAATTGTTTGTGTTATTCTTTTATATAAACTTCTTGCAGTGATATTATATTTAGATTCAATCTTTGTAGTTAATTGACAGTTTTCTTCCTTTTCATAAGAGAGTTCAGTCCATTAATATTTAGTGATAGTATCTTAAGATCTACCATTATTCTATCTATATCTAGGTCTTATACTTCTTGTTTTTCTAATTTCTCTCGATTCATTAGGTCTTGTTTCATTGCTCTCTGGTTTACCTCCCTTCTCTTTTTCATTTTCCTTTTGCTTCAGTTTCTTTTCTTCTATCACAGAAATTCTTTGATCTCTTTCTTCTATTACTTCCCTTCCTTCTAGTTCCTCTGTTACCAAAGTGCTGATTGTAAAACTCTGATGCTTTGTCCAATGAGTCCACTCTGTATTTCTTATCACGCCATGAGACAGATATTCCTTCCAGAGTCAACCATCTAAAATTGACATTGTATTTAATCAATATCGAGGTAAGATATTGATACGACCTCTGCAACTTTCTGCCTCTTCTTGGAACCTGTTTAAGGAGTACCAGTTGTTTCTCTTTATATTCTAATGGTTCATCTCTCAATCTATTAAGCACTTCCCTTGGGAGGTTTTGTCTCCTCGCGTGAATTCTGAATGTCTCATCTATTTCTGTCAATATCTCTTCCTTCTCTGTCCCTAATGCCTTTGATAGCAACTCTCCCATGGTGTCTGATATGTTTTTCCCTTCTCTTCTATCATGTTCTGGAATCTCAGGTAGTGTATTGCTTTCTCTGACTCCAGGAATATAACTGTGGTTTCTAACTTCTTATTTGCCTGGATTAGTCTATCACTTATTTCATCTACTCTTTTTTCTTCTTTCTCTATACTCTCTTCTATTTCCTGTAATTTCTGTTCAGTTTTTTGTAATCTGTTGCTGGAAACTCAAATTTCTCATCCATCTTTTGCATCTTTTCTTTTAGTTCTCCCATGTCATTTCTTACTTCTCCTATCTTTTTTCATTTCCTGATGATTTCTGGATTCTTGCATCAATTTTAACATAGCCTGCAGGTATTTGAATGAGTTTGACCTTTCCCTTTGTATCACATCTTTGATTGAGCTCTGATTGGACAGACTCACGGTAGCAGATAGTTGGGAGGCAGGTTTCCTCCCTATCCCTATCTTTGTTAGGTTAGTAATACTTGTCATGTTTAACAATTTTACCACAATTTTTTTTATCCAATCCTTCCACCACTTTTTTACCAGTATATAACCCTCTAGTCCCCAATCATACTTAAACTATATATATACACCAAGACTGGAAAGTCTAATCTCACTCCAATCTTCCCTTTAGACCATTCCTGTTATAATCTATGCTATTGTATATATAGTTGGAGGGAAGGTTAGTAATGATAATAGTAATGATAGTTCTAGAAGTAATGATAGTAATACTAATATACTAATAACAAGCGTACTACTACTACTACTAGTAACAGTAATAGTAATATTATTAATAATAACAATGTTTCCCGGCTTGGAAATATAAATTGTGGTTCAATTCAAGAAAGTTAAAAACATACCACTCTATTTATGTTTAACATTACATTTTACCTGCCCAAAGCATTTTTGTTTTAAGTTCATCAGGTGCATTTTTAGTTTATAGCATTGATATGTCCCTTCAGGAACCCAGCAGATTTTTTGTTTAGTCCCTACTGGTTATAATTCACTACCAGTCAACCAAGTTGTAAAGTATGAGATATCCAAAGGCCCAAAAAACCAAAGAGGGAAAGGCAAAACAGAGCTAATGTCACAAAGATGATGTCAGGCCTGCAGCGGTTCCTTTAAGAATCTTAAAGGGGGGATTTAGCAAGGTCATGTTTTGTCCCCCAAATCTTTGCACCTGATCGGAAGCAGTTGGGCATAGGTGCTAGTGTGGAAGAAGAAGACTGGACCATGTGATAGACTGTGGGTGTCGGGACAAGATCATGAACTTTCAACTGGGTGGGATTCTGATGTAACTTCCAGAATTGGGATCCCATAGCACGATGCCAACATGCTTGCCTTATTAAATTGGAACTTTAAGCATAGTTTTGCCTTTGACTCTGATTTAATTCTGCATGATATTTGGAATACTGACATCCCAATTCTCCCTTAAGATAAGTTATCAGCATTCCAAGCTGGGAAGCTGTCAGGGGGTACTGAACCCCAGTTCTGACCCAACCCTGGGCAGTACGAAAATTCAGTGGAGATGGAGGAAGAAAAACATGCTGCAGAGATTAAGGAAGGGGAATACCGATTTGGAGCCCGGCGAAAGGAGTTCCGCGATGATGCCTCAAGATTTATGACTTCTGAGGGAGGAGCCAGCGTTGTGACAACACATTTCTCTTGAGGCAGTGGAGACGTGATCTTGAGTTAAGAGGAATAGAGACCTCGCTCTTGTCATGGTCAGATCACTCCTTGCTGAGGCTTGACTTCAGGACACTACTCCCCCATTGCAGGGAGGTGGAGCCGACTAAGTGGTTCCGCTCCAGGCGCCTGATGGACCTGGAGGGATCTCAGAGGGAGCTTGGAGAGATACCTCTTTGGTCTTTGGTTGCTGCCTGGAACGTTGCGGCGGCTGAAGCATTGGATCGGATTGCGCCTTTGAGGCTTCTCCACGGCAGTGGATCCAGGAAGGCACCTTGGTTTACCAAGGAACACTGGGAGATGAAGCACCAAAAGAGACGCCTAGAGCGACATTGGAGGGCTAGTAACTCTGAATCTGATCGATCACTATTAAGAGCCTTTATCAGGACTTACCTAGTGGTGATACGGGCGGCAAAATGTATGCATTTTTCCACTCTTATTGCATCCGCGGAATCTCGCCCAGCCGCCCTGTTTAGGGTGACCCGCTCCCTCCTGAAAGAGGAGGAGGTGGGGGAACCCCTGAAGGGAAGAGCTGAGGAGTTCGTTCAGTTTCTGTCGGATAAAATCACTCAAATTCGGACAGACCTGGACTCCGCTTGGGCAGTATCAGCCGAAATGCCGAGGGTTAGTCAATCGGATTTTCTGGGATGAGTTCGAATTTGTCACCCCTGAGGAAGTGGACAAGGCCATGGGAGCAATCAGTGCCTCCACCTGTTTATTGGACCCGTGCCCCTCCTGGCTGGTTTCGACCAGCAGAGAGGTGACACGAGGCTGGCTCCAGATGATTATTAACACATCTTTGCAGGAGGGGTCTTTCCCGCAACCATTAAAGGAAGCAGTGGTAAGACCCCTCCTCAAGAAGCCTTCTCTGGACCCAGCTATTTTGAAAAAATATCGTCCTGTCTCCAACCTTCCTTTTTTGGGGAAGGTTGTTGAGAAGGTGGTGGCGCTTCAACTCCGACGGACCTTGAATGAAATGGATTATCTAGACTCCTTTCAGTCCGGTTTCAGGCCTGGGTACAGCACGGAAACCGCTTTGGTCGCCCTGACCGATGATCTCTGGCGGGTCAGGGATAGAGGACATTCCTCTATCCTGGTGCTTCTTGACCTCTCAGCGGCTTCGATACCATCGACCATGGTATCCTTCTGCAACGCCTATGAGAGGTGGGAGTGAGAGGCACTGTTTTACGGTGGTTCTCCTCTTACCTCTCTGACAGGTCGCAGTTGGTGTTGGTCGGGGGGCAAAGGTCGACCCCTAGGCCCCTCAAATGTGGTGTGCCACAGGGTTCGGTCTTGTCCCCCCTCCTATTTAACATCTACATGAAGCCGCTGGGTGAGATCATGCGACAGCACGGGGTAAAGTACCACCAATACGCAGATGATACTCAGCTGTATCTTTCTGCCCCGTGCCAGCTCAGTGTAGCGGCGGACGTGCCAATGCCTGGAGGCTGTTAGGATCTGGATGGAGGTGAACAAACTTGTGCTCAATCCTGATAAGACTGAGTGGCTTTGGATGCTGCCCCCGAAGGACAGCTTAGACAGTCCATCCTTAATCCTGGGGGTGTGTGAAAATTTATGCCCCTCAGAGAGGGTCCGCCATTTGGGGGTCCTCCTGGATTCGCAGCTGAAACTGGAACATCATCTATCGGCTGTGACCAGGGGGGCCTTTGCCCAGGTTCGTCTGGTTCACCAATTGCGGCCCTATTTGGATCGGGAGGCACTTCAAACGGTTACTCACGCCCTTGTCACCTCAAAGCTGGATTATTGCAACATGCTCTACATGGGGCTACCCTTGAAAAGCGTTCGGAGACTGCAGTTAGTCCAGAATGTGGCCGCGCAAGCAATATTGGGTGCACCGAAGTACACCCATGTTACACCTGTCCTCCGCGAGCGGCACTGGCTTCCAATTGGTCTCCAGATGCAATTCAAGGTTTTGGTTATTACCTTTAAAGCCCTACATGGCGTAGGGCCAACGTACCTTTGAGACCGCCTACTGCCACATATCTCCCAGCGGCCAGTAAGATCCCATAGATTGGGCCTCCTTCAGACAGTGTCGGCTGGCGGGCCCCGGGAGGAGAGCCTTCTCTGTGGTTGCTCCGACTCTTTGGAATCAGCTACCCCCAGAGATCCAGACCATACCCACTCTCATGGCCTTCAGGAAAGCTGTAAAAACCTGGCTGTTCTGGCAGGCCTGGGGCTGTTGACCTCACTGTTGAGGTCCAGCCCCGATTAGAATGAATGTATGTGGTGTTGTGATTTTTTTCCCCTCTCTTTTTTCTCTTTTTTTTCCTCTTTTTTGTAAGCCGCCCGGAGTCCTTCGGGATTGGGCAGCATATAAATTTTATAAATAATAAATAAATAAATAAATAAATAAATAAGAAGTGATGTGACGTAAATAGCAAACAACTGTTTTCTTTTCTTTTCTTCTCTGTCTTTCTCTAATTACAATAATAAAAGGGAATGTTAATGCATATCTTGGAGATTTTCAATTAGAAATTTTAATTTGGATTAGAAATGACAAACAATTGTTTTTTCCCCCCTGTCTTTCAACTATAAAAACAAAAGGGAAGGTTAACATATATTCTGGTGATTATTAACTAGAAATGTCAATATTTTTTCTTTTCTCTTTAGATTGTCTTAGATTTTAAATGGTCATTTTGTTAACACATATTAATAGATTGTTGTTTAGAGATTGTTGCTTTTTGTGTTTGTAGAGAGAAGAGGAGAGAAAAATGTAAATAACCCTTATTGAACTATAATAATAACAAAGATATGTTAGGGAGAGGAAATATTAGATGTCCTACTAATTGACTTTATTTTTTTTCTTAGAATATGTTATAAAGATATAAAGATATGGCATATTGACTGGAACTGGGGGAAGGGAAAAAAATAAAAATAAAAAATGCCAGCAGATGGCTGTGTTTTTGAAATCTTAACTAAATGAAAATTGTGGTATAGTGATAGTAAAATATATAAATTTTTAACATATACAATTTAAACTGAATGGAATATATGGGATTGTGGACAGAACGCACGAAATGTATCTGTGACCAATGGATACGCTTTCTACAAGATGTAATGAAAGATGATGCTTTTCTTTTTGTGGTTTTTTTTTTTTTTGTAATAAAACTAATAATTTTTTTTTTAAAAAAAGATTTATGACTTCTAAGGAATGCCTGCTAGAAGAAGAGGGGGTTGCCAGGGAAACTCCGACAAACGACTGGATGATTACCAGAAGATCTGATGAATGGAGAACTCAGCCGCCCTCCCGCAGCCCTTCTCTAATGGGCCTTCCAGACCATTTCCTATGGCTAAACGTGAGTGAAATAAAAACCCTCCCCTCATCTTCTCAGTGGAACCTGGCACCCCCCACATTCTCCTTTCCTCACAGAGAAATTTCTGCCAAGTGGAGCGGAGATGTTGGCTCCTTCTATACAGTAATTAATGAATCAACCCATACCCTTGCTACTGGAGTAATGCCTAGAGCAGTCAAATCAGCACCCCTCCCTCCTACTGGAATGCAACCAGACCCCCCTCCAGGGGAGGTCAATCCAGCTGGCAGAAAGAGGCCTGGAACACATGCACCTCCCCACAGCTGCAAATGGGTGACTCCGAACCCATGAATCAAGCAAACCAAGGGTGGGCATTCATCCCGGGTCATGAATGGGCTCAATGTCAATGGACGCCTGCCCTCTTCCAGCAGATGGCGCCTTCCCAGATAACTGCTCCTGGACAAACCCAGAGAATGGGACCGCCACCAGGTCCAGCCCCCCCCAGCAATGCCTCCAGACTTTTGCCCAACCGATGGATGTGGGTCAGCAGAGGGGCTTACCACCCCCAGCAGCAGACCAACAAGCTGCCCCTGTTCAACCACCAGCACCCCCACCTTCCACACCCCCACAGTTTCGTGCAACATTTGATGGGAACCCAGATAAGCTGGCTTATTTCCTGAATCGAGTATGGGTGTACGTTGATCAAGTGGGGCCACAATACTCATCTGATCGAGAGTTATGATATAAATGGGTTCATCCAACTGATGCACGCCAGGTTTAGCGATGTGGCCCAAAATGTGGATGCTGAAGACCAGATCCAGGAATTGCGACAGGCTGGTCGTCCCGTGAAGGAATTAGTTTGGGAGTTCTGGAGAATAGCTGGGAGACTACGCTACTGGCCAGAAAGACTCTTGGTCTACACATTCAAAAAGGCCTTAGATCCCAAACTGAAAGAAGCTTGGGTCATAAGGGGGATCCCAGAACCTCTCCAAGATTGGTACACCACTGCAATTATACTAGACCACAAGATTAACACCTATCGAAAGCCTGGTACTGGAACCCCTGCCAAAAAATCTTTGGGCCAACATACGCAGAGGCAGCGAGCTGAAAGGCCTCCACCAACCCCTCATGGGGCCATTATACAGTGTTACCGATGCGGTCAGATGGGGCACAGAGCAACAGAATGCCTGGCTCCAGCTCCTGTTCTACAACAGCGCCAACCACCTGCCAGCGCAATGAAGAAAAAAACCCAAAACCCACCAGAAAAGAGCCCTTTACTACAGCAGCCAATGGAAGCAGAGAGCCCTGCTATTGAAGAAGCCCCTGGGGCCTCAGTGGAGGAGGATGAAAATTCCAAAGATGACCCAATGGTGAGTGCATCTATTCCCTCCTTTACCATAAAATCCCAATTCCAAGTGCCCAGAACAGGGGTAGAAGGGGAAGTTGGGGCGATCATAGACACCGGCTGCACCAGATGCTTAATCAGCATGTCAATAGTGGAGCAACTAGGTATACGCACAAGACCCCTAACCCACCCTATTCGGTTCAAGCAAGTAGATGGAACCCTAATTGGGAGTGCTCCGGCCACAAAGATCACTGAATTAGTAAAGTTGAATATAGGCCGCCACTATGAGTTCCTCAGATTCATTGTACCTCCCAAAATGCAGGAGTCAATTATCTTGGAACTTGCATGGTTCGACAAGTGGGCATCTACTATCAAGTGGGAGGACGGTGTTAGAAAATTGTTCATTGATTTTGGGCTGTTACTAACTGTGGAGCCTAAAGACCACCCAGGAACAATTAGAACCAACAGCCCAAACCATCCGGAACATGCAGCCCCTGCAGCAGACACCAAACTTCCGGGGATCCAACGAGTACCAAAGGTCTACTGGGACTTGGCGGGGGTGTTCAGTGAGGGAGACAGAAACTACCTTCCACCTCACCACCCCACAGATTGTGCAACAGACTTCAAATCAGGGGTAGCCTTACCAAAACCAAACAAGTACTCTATGAGTCCCAAGGAGATGACTGAATTGAGGAAGTACATCGACACCAATTTAAAAAGGGGTTTTATTGAACCAGCAAAGTTGAAAGTAGCAGCCCCAGTGCTCTTCAGAGAAAAGAAAGATGGCGGAGTTCACCTTTGTGTAGATCTGCGAGCCTTGAATGCAGTATGTGAAAAAAACACCTATCCCCTCCCCCTCATGAAGGATATGTTGAACCACTTGGCTAAAGGCAAAATCTTCACCAAGCTGGACTTGAGAGAGGCATATTACTGCATATGAACCCTGGGAAGCTTCCAGTACAAAGTCATGCCTTTTGACTACAAGGAGCACCCACAATCCTCACGCAGTACATAAATGAGGTGCTACATGACCACCTGTACCGCAGAGTACTCATTTATTTGATAACATCTTGATTTTCTCTGAGACCCTAGAAGAACATGCATCTTGCAGCCAGAACGACCATTTATAATCCAGACAGATGCCAGTGATGTAGCAATAGCCGCAGTACTACTGCAAAAAAGTAAAGAAGGCCACCTCTTGCCTTGTGCTTACATCTCCAAGAAACTCACCCCTATTGAAAGAAGGTGGTCCATTTGGGAGAAAGAGGCATTCGCAATCAGGTGGAGCATGCTCACCTGGAGACATCTCCTAGAAGGGGGGGGGACATATCATTCGAGGTCTGGACTGATCATAAAAACCTCGAAGCTCTTTTAGCCCATCGGAGGTTATCCCCTAAGCAAGTTCGCTGGGCACAATACTTCCAAAGGTTCAAATTCAAAATTAAACACATCCCAGCAAGAAAGAACTTGTTAGCAGATGCTCTGTTGAGAAAACCGCAATGTGACAGTAAGAAGGAAGAAGTTGTCCACCCCATCATATCTCCCTCTCACCAAAAAGCAGCTCAAGTCACCACTCGTAGCCAAGATACGCTGATGACCGAGCTGAAAGCAGCTCTCTGGACGGACCCATGGTTCAACAACAACAAGGACATTCTAACGGTGAGCGATGGCTTAGCCTGGAAGGAGTCCAAGCTGTACGTTTCTGCAGGGATGAGGCTGCAGGTGCTACAGCAGAGTCATGATGCGAAACTAGGAGGCCACTTCGGATTCCTAAAAATGCTCCACCTCACCAGATGTCAATTTTGCTGGCCAAAGATGAAATCGGAGGTGGAAGATTATGTCAAAAGCTGTGCTACTTGTGCCACAATGAAAACCCAGCCGGGAAAACCCCCTGGACTACTACAACGAGTGGCCAGCCCCAGCCAACCATGGGAAGAGATAGCCATGGATTTCATCGTCGAGCTTCCAGACAGCTGCAGTAATAATCTGGACAGTTATTGATATGTTTTCCAAGCAAGCGCATTTCATCACTTGCTCAGAGTTGCCATCCACAAAAACATTATAAAAAATGTTTGTGAAACACATTTATCGCCTGCATGGGGTGCCAAAAAGGATCATTTCAGATCGCGGAGTTTAGTTCACCGACAAGTTCTGGAGAGAGTTCACACAGGGACTCAGCTCAGCATTTCATCCCAGCACAAAAGGCGCAGCAGAGAGGGCCAATGTGATGGTGGAACAATACCTCCAGTGTTATGTGGACTATCAGCAAGACAACTGGTCAGACTTACTACCCTTCACTGAAGTGGCATACAACAATGCGGTCCACAGCAGTACCGGTTTAACTCCCTTCCAGATTACCAGTGGCATGGAGTTCATTTCCATGCCTGAGCTGCCTAAAGAACCTCCCTCCTCCATGTCTCTGAATGAATGGATGGACACACTAAAGAAGGGATGGGAAAATATGAAGAAGGCTCTAACCGATGTGGCAGAAGCCTACAAGAAGCAAGCTGATAAACATTGTTCCCTCCAACCCACCTTTAGGGTGGGGGACAAAGTTTTTTATCTACAAATACATAAGATTGAGGATGCCTAGCAAGAAATTGGGTCCAAAATTCCTAGGACCTTTCCCAATAGAAAAGATAATTAACCCAGTTACAGTTAGACTCAGCCTACCCAGAATTCTAGGGAAAATTTACCCAGTATTCCATTGTAGCTTGTTAAAACCTGTAAGGGGATCTAACATAAGGCCATCTATCCAAGCTCCCCCTCCTCCTGTATTGGTAGAAGGGAAAACAAATTATGAAGTGAAAAAAATCTTAGACTCCAGGATGTATAGAGGTCGCTTACAATATTTGGTACATTGGAAGGATCCTTTTTTCTGAAGCTACATGGGTGAAAAGTTGGGATTTAAAAGCAGATAAATTAGTGAAACAATTCCATGAGAAATTCCCTGATAAGCCAAAGGATCCCCCTGGGGGAGGAAGGGGTGGTTAGATATATATAGTAACCTTTCTTTAATTGTCTTTTCCAGAAACTGTTTCTCTTTTGAAGAGAGGCCGCCTGTCAGGCCTGCAGCGGTTCCTTTAAGAATCTTTGGCCTGCCACACTCTCATTAAGGGGGGGATTTAGCAAGGGGTAGAATATGTTGTTTTCAAAATAATAAATTCCTTCCTAGAAGCTCAAGGTCATGTTTTGTCTCCCAAACCTTTGCACCTGATCAGAAGCAGTTGGGCGTAGGTGCTAGTGTGGAAGAAGATTGGACCATGTGATGGACTATGGGTGTGGGGACAAGATCATGAACTTTTAACTGGGTGGGATTCTGATGTAACTTCCAGAATTGGGATCCCATAGCACGATGCCAACATGCCTGCCTTATTAAATCGGAACTTTAAGCATAGTTTGCCTTTGACTCTGATTTAATTCTGCATGATATTTGGAACGCTGACATTATAATTATTTCTCACTTTTACATTCTTTCAGATATATCCTCTTCATCCAGTAGGTTGCATCTTGTTTCCCTTTTCAAAATGCTCTGTCAGCATTGGAAGGAAAAACCATTTCTCTCTCTCTCTCTAACTCTTTATAGACACTTTCAAAGACTTTTTTTCTTTTTTGCCAGCACAGCTCTCCCTTTGCTCCTTTCTTATAATGTGGCAGTATGGCTGCTCCGTTTTTGTTTTCTCTCACTGCTTCTGTAATGGAAGGGGGGGGGAGAATTCCTCCCCTCCTTTCTGGAGGCCCCTTTTCTTCTTAGATCAATTTAGGGAAATTCACTCACTTTGTAAGAGTGAGAACAAGACTACAGCCAGACACATCCACTGTTCTTTCCGCTTTTCCACTGCTTGCTGCAATCAGCTGTCAATGCTGATTCAGTCATTTTCTTCTCTATTCTCTTTCAAGGATTACTCCTGACCAGCAAAATGGACAGCCATCCAGATTTGGTCAAAGGAATGCCCTTCCTCTCCCGTTGCCCCTCCAAGTCAACTTTGGCTTCAAGAAGCCACCCAGATGTAGATGTAGATGTAGATAAGTTTATTTATAGGCCGCCCTTTTCCCTGAGGGGACTCAGGGCGGCTTACAACTTATGGGGAAGGGAATACACACAATGACATATAAAAACAATACATAATTAAAAATAGAAGCAACATTCATCATTCGGGTGGGGACGGATTATAATCTTTAATCCCAGGCCTGACGGGATAGCCAGATCTTGAGGGCTGTGCGGAAGGTCTGGAGGGTGGTGAGGGTATGAATCTCCATGGGGAGATCGTTCCAAAGGGTCGGAGCTACTACTGAAAAGGCTCTCTTCCGCGTAGTTGCCAGTCGACACTGACTGGTGGATGGAACTCGGAGGAGGCCTAATCTGTGTGATCTAATAGGTCGCGAGGAGGTAATTGGCAGGAGGCGGTCTCTCAGATGGACAGAAATCAACTGTACTTCACAGAATACCTGCTTGCACACCCATTTGCGGTGACAGCTGACCCCACCCCCCTCACTGTCTTCCTAATTCCACTCAAAACCCCAATAACAACTTTTAAAGCCTTACAGCATTTGGACCCAGTTTCCCAGTCATTTCCTCACATATATCAAGATCATATTTCTCTTTCAAAGAAATATAATATTAATACTGAAATGGGGGCAAGATTTTAAATATTTACAGAATAGTGAATTTAAAATTTGCTTTCTACAATTTTGTCTCAAAGGTTGAAAATAATATTCAGGATTTTACTCATGAAGATCTATGTGGGGTTTGAATATTTTAGAATGCTTGGAACAAAATAATGAAAACTAAGCTGTATTGATATTTTCAGATGCAGAGAAGATTTTGACAATTTGAACTGGATTTATTTTTTGTTTAGAGTTCTGGAACATATTAAAATTTGAGTTAATTTTATTAAATGTGTAAATTATATTTATACTCTTGGAAACAACAAATAATTGTTAAATGAGAACTAATTACAGTCTTATTGGATTCAAAAAGAGAAAAGGCAAGGATATTCATTGTCTCCATATTTATTTACTTTGGTTTCTGAGATATTGAAATAAAGATATACATCAATATAACAGAATTGAAGGAAGATTGAACAAGAAACATAAAAAAGCAATTGCAGATGACTGGTGTTAATATTAGAAGATCCACTAAAGTGAGAAGGAGCATTATTGGAAAATTTAAAGGAAGGATATATTCTCAGATTTCAAGATTAATGAACAGAAGACAAAAATGCTACAAAAAATATGCAACTAAAACATCAAAGAGAATTGATGAAAAAAGTGGTTTTAAGATTAATGTAAAAAATTAAAATATTTAGGTACTACTATAATAAATATGAATTGTATTTTATTTCAAAATTATTATGTTAAGAAAGATGTTTAGATTGGTTAATTTAAAACTATGATTGTTGGGAAATTTCTGTGATAAAAATGTTTTGTTAACAATAATGTTTTTATTTCAGATGTCATACCTGTCTTGATACTGTATATAATTTTAACAATGGCAAAAAAAATCTAAATTTATACAGAAGAGGCAAAAAACAAGGATTGGTTTTACTAGATTTAAAATTGCAATTTGCTGTTTGATCAGATTGGAGAAATGGATGTGTCAGGGTTCCAAGTAACACCCCTAATGAAAGAAGACTCCAAGGCTTGAGTTTCCTCAAAGTTCCATTTTACTAGAGATGTCATATTGGCACAGCTGGGAAAACCTGAGTCTGAAAGTTTCTAGGTTTTCCCCACCCAAAAGAAAGTTCAAGTCCCTGCCCAGCACCCACATGTCCATCACATAATCCAATCAAGCACCATCCAAACAGCAGATGCCTCCCAGTCTCTTCATCATAGCTGCAAGGCCAGATGACCTTGATTTTCTGAGAAAACATGTTTTTATGGCTATATATCACCCACATTCTTTTTAAACTCCCCTCCCATTTCTCCACAGTAGAAAATGTGGTAGGCCTAAAGTCCAAAAGATAAAAGATGGCTTCCAGGTCTGATAGGATGTTAGTGAGAAATAAGAAAACTTTCACAACTTTGAGGTTTGGATTGCATGAGCATTTATAGTATAATAAAGTTAACAGTCAGTGTGGACTTAAAAAATCATTAGATGTTCCACATTTAGAATATGGAATATATATTCAGTTCAAGAAGCATATTATGAAAAAGAAATAGTAAATAAAGATAAATGGTTAACATACTAGGAACTATTGGAAAATTATCAAGGGGAATTTTTTAAAAATAAAACAATTAATAGGAGAAGGATATAGTGAGCAATGATTTCCATATTTACAGTTATCTGAAATATGTAAAATGAATAAAAAGACTCATGGAGTGAAGTGAGTTAGAACTTTAAATACAATTGTGTACTGATGATGAACATGCAAGTTGCTAAAATGTGCAAAATTTTGTTCAAATCTATGATAGATAGAAGAGGTAAAAGAAAGTATGATAAAATGGGCTAAGAATTTAAGTAATAATATATGGATGGATCAATGGGAAAATATATTGTGAAAGAGGTTGAAATTTATAATATTTATGATCTCACAGAGAATTTTTCTAACATAAGTCATCATTGGTATATGATACCAGAAAAACTGTCTACAATGTATTAAGGTGCTTGTAATGTATGTTGAAATATGAACAGTATGAAGAGACATTTTATCATGTTTGATGAACATGTAAGAAAGCTAAAGTAAAAGTATGAATACATATTTTGATCTTAAGATCTATACTCAGAACTTTTCATTTTAGGATTAATGAATAAACAGTTTGAAAGTATTCCTGGAAGATTATTTCAATTATGATCACATGAGTTTATTGTATGAATAGATGAAAAATGCAACCATTGGTTGATAACATTGACAGATTTTGCTGAAAAGAACAAATTACTTTCTTTCGTTAGAAGACATTATCTACATTTATTCCTGACTTGAACTGGACTCTTTCTATATTCAATACAAATTTATACCTCAAGTATTTCTTCATACTTTTTCACGACCCTTTGTAGATCATCATCCTTTTCTGAAATCTTTTTATGCAGTTGAACTGTCTCTGTTTGGTGGCTTTCTATCAATTCTGATTCCACTTCCTGGGCTTTACCTATTTAAAAATATACAACAGTGTTACTATGACTAGCTTAATATAATTAGCTTTCTATTTTAAACCTTTATCAGAAATGACTAAAAAGTAAATAGCAACTATTGTACCTGAAGAAATTTTTAAAAAGAAAATTTAAAAGAAAATAAGTTAAACAGGTATTCTTTGAAAACAAGTCTGTGATTAAATTGTGTGCAAAGTATTACAATATCTTCAAAGTTTATTTTATAGCTATTTAACAACTATTAGCAAAGAGTTAATGGATGCTTTTCTCAATAAAACTTTCCATTCAAACAATTTAACCAACAGCACTAGTTTGTTTCTGTTTTTCTTTGAAAAATAAATGAACTTCCATGTGCAGCATATCCTACAAGGCACAGTATCAGCACCAAGAACTTGGAGCTCTTTTTACCTCGAGTCAAAGATTATTGAAGTGCAACACCTTAACAAACTAATCCATATAGTCCTACTATTTATCTGATCTCTTAGATTTTTATTTCCTAAAGTGAGTTAATTTCAGACATCTTCAAATCAAATAAAAATATTCCTAAGCAGAAATAGTGACAAATCCTCAGAAAATTCAAGGTTATTTTTAAATCACAAGAATATTTTTTTTATTAAATCACAAGAACTGTAAACAGAAATAACATTAAAAATAAAGTAAAAACAAAATGAGGTAAGATATTACAATTGATGATGGGATTGTCCTGAATCCTAAATAAATTAATAAAGGAAGTTGATTGAAAGAAATGTGCTTGTTCCTATTCTTCCTTACATTTATCCAAATGACTATATAATAGACCTTCCTGAACAAAACAATACTTTGCATTATTTTCCTATTGCTTATAAAGATCATTTCTGCTCCAGGCAATGAGCTATAGACCAGTCACCCTTTCCGGACTGAGTGCTCAAAGCACCTGCACGGTCACATGAATGCACATACAAGCGTCCTAACCCCCTAAATGCAATGTGCAGGCACCCCTCACACACCCCACATGCATACGTGTGTGGGCCCCTGCACTTGCCCCACCCTCCATGCATGCGCCCCCCCAAGTGTGCCCCACCTCCACGAAGGCACAGCAGAGATCCAATGACCAATGAGGTAGACACGTATGCGCGGCAGAGCTGAACTGGGGCAAAAGCTCACATGCCTACAGAGGGTGCTGTGCCACTTGTGGCACACATGCCATAGATTCACCATCATGGCTATAGACTATTTCTAAGTGATCATAGCAACCAAGAAAGGCATGAGTGTTTAATTTAAAAAGATAGACATAAAATAAACATCAGGCACAATAAAAAATGATGGAGATTCATATTTTAACTGTTAAGTTTAACAGTATTTATACTGCCCATCACATTTGTGTAACTTTGAATGTTTAAAAAATCATATAAAAGCCATAAACAAAACCAAAGTTTAAAAAAGAAAATTAAAAAATATAAAAGCTAAAACGCAGATGGAACCCACTAACCCAGGGGTGTCAAACTCAAAGCCTAGGGCTCAGATCTGGCCCGCAGGGCCCATACTTAGATCTGGCCTGTAGCGAAGGACTGGCCCATGGCACCTCTGCCAGCAAAAATGCAGCCCTCCAGAGCTCCATTTTTGCTGGCAGAGGATTGCAGGAGGCTGTTCCAGCCAAAAACAGAACTCAGGAGCCCGTTTTCTCTGGCAGAGCGCTTGCACTACAGGCACCTCCGATATGAGTGATGTAAAGCTGGTCACCCCCACCCAAGGTCAAAAATAACCCTGATGCAGCCCTCAATGACATCGAGTATGACACCCCTGCACTAACTACTCCCAGGATTGCATGATACTTTTAGACTCCAAAGCCAGTTGACAAAACTAAGTCTTGATGCTCTTCCAAAATGTTAGGAGAGTGAGGGCTCGCCTCATCTCCACATTTATAGGATGAGAGCAAAGCAGAAAAGATTTTCTTCCACCCTAGGCAAAGTTCTTTAACAATTTGTTCTGCAACATATTACCTTTGCTTGATTGGGTGGGGTGAGTTAATGAAAAAAGGACAAAAGTTTTTTCAGGCAACCATATGCCATGAAAGGCTTTGAAAGCAATAAATAAATATCTGGCACCCAGTGTGGCTCACATAGCAGAACAAGTGTCTGGGCACCCAAAACTATTCACACCACCACGTTATGCATCTACTGCATCTTCTCGACACTATTCAAGGGTAGTCCCGAGTAATGTATTTTGCAGTAGTCAATATAAGAGATGACCAGGGCATGAATGACTGAAAAAAAGATTGGTTTTTATTTTAGAGTGAACAAAAGATTGGATGATTATTTTCTCTATTGCTAAGGGTTCATTAACCTCTATTCTGTTATTAATGCAATTTGTGTTAAGATTTCACTTTTATCATTAAAACTCTTTTCTTGGTTTCATTAAGATCTGAACATCTATTGTTTTTTTTTTTACTTTATTGCTCTTCCTGTCTTAGGAAGCCTGCTAATCTTTACTTCTTGACTGTGTTATTACTTTACTCCTAGGTTTTATTATTTAATATTTTTTCTCACTCTTCTCTCTCCAGAGTTACTGGCTTTTTTGGTGCCTTTTTCTTAAGTGACTGAGTTCTGAGTTCACAGCCATCAACTCCTCTCTTCTTTGGTGTTTCTCGTGTATCATTCTCCAGGACACGTATTGGCAGTCTTCTCATATTAAAGCAATGCCATTTGAACTAGGCATTTTTAAACTACTTCTCCATTCCTCCTTCATTCTCTAGTTTCCTGATAGCTGCAACCATTTTGAAATCTGATTCAGAAGGAAATAAAATGTTGCTGAGGATACCGTTCAAGCCTTGCCCTAACATGACCTTACTCATGCTGGTTCTTGTTTGCCATGGAACTTGTATGCATTGGCGATTTACAACCCCCTCTCCCCCCCCCAACATTTTTCTTTCCTGTTTCTCCCAGTTTCAACAAAAGTCCCACTTTCCTTCTCTCCACCAGAGACATGCTCTTATCTCACCTTCTGTATTTTCCTGATCTTTTGGTGCTTAAATTCCTTGAATTCTATTTCTTTTTTTCTTCCTCAGTTGTCATATGAGGAATAAACTGGTGGTGGGTGATGCCATTTGTAGTCCATAACAACTGCAGAGTATCATGTCAAAAATGCTACCCAAAATTCTCTGAAAAAACCATATTTGATATTTGTAGCATTTGAGATGTACAAATTATATCACAGTAACTTACTGATAGTTTCTTTTAAAGCCATTTCTAATTCCTGGTCCTTTTGTGCCAGTTGGGTATTGAATTCCCTCATTAGCTGCTTTAATGTGGAATTGTGTTTCAATTCAATGTCTTCCTGTTCATATCTATTAAGATATCAGAATATAAGAAATTAAGAGTTTATAGCTCAAGCATCATGGTCAAAAACTCTAAAATATTTCTTACAGATTATATTAGGTTAAAATGGAGTTAAAATAATTTGTTTTATTATTTTTCCATACAATATTTATAAAATGATATCTGATCTGATCGTTTAGATTTTTACCACAATGAAATTTAGGAAAATATTGGAATAATGTAAAAAGGTAAAAAGGTGACAATCAAGGAACAATGCACTGTGTTTTTCAGAGTAAAAGACACACCTTTTTCTCCCCCAAAAGAGCATGGAAATGTTGGCGCGTCTTATACACCAAATACAGCCATTTTTGGCTTCCTGAAGCCCCGCCCCCACATACCATTTTTGTGAAAAATGGGCAAAAAAGAGGTTTTTCACCAAAATGGGGTATTTTTCCCTTCTCCCACCCCCCAGAAGCACTCTGCAGGCTTCAGCAGAGCTGGGGGAAGGGAAAAATGCTGTTTTAGTTAAAAATGGGGGCGTTTTTGCCTTACCCCAGCCCTGTTGAAGCCTGCAGAGTGCTCCTGGTGGCCAGGGAAGACAAAAACTTTTTTTTCTTACCTCTTCAAAATCTTGATGCTTCTTATACACCGGTGCGTCTTACAGTCCGAAAAATACGGTAAATAGATTACAGCTTAGGTAAATATATCTATAATGTGATCTATAAATTGATATCCAGCAATTTTAAATATAGCTTCTTAAACATACATCTTAAATGATTAATTGTTGGAAACAGACATGTATTCAATTGCTTTGTATAAATTTAGGCTTATACCTAATTGATGGTTAGATTCCTATTATTATATCTTAGCTCATAAGCTGAAGGTTGAATTAATCTTTTACTTCCTTATATACATCTTTATGTAGTATGCAAATATAAATATAAGTTTTTAAATAATCATAATTTCTGGTTTTTATCTGTACTTGTGAAGTTCAACATTTTTACTTTTTTTAAAGCAAATTGACAACTCTGATTTGTATAAAATGGGAAATCATAACTGATATATTGTTCAGATGTGATTGCTTGATTCACAAAGGAAAAAGTAAAGTCATTGCACATTCAGAAAATACACTTTTCCATAACTGGACATTTTACATTGAGAGATGTTCATCCAAACTGAGATTTGTTCTCCATAAAAGTGTTCAACAAATTTAAACAGCAGAGTTTGCCCGCTAGATAATACATATATCCATATTTGGAAAATAATGTTAATCATAACCTTCATTTCATTCAATTTTACTCTACATACATTTCATTAAATAGTTAACAGTTACTTAATAGTCACTTACTTTATTTTTTGTTCCATTTCTTCTCTAGATTCTTTCTTCATAATTTCCAGCTCTTGCTGATGTTCTTTCCGCAAGGTTCGCAAATCATTCTGAAGTTTAATCAAATTTCTGTGCTGTTCCTGTTTCTCTTGCTCTGCATGTTTAAGTGTAGTTTGCAAATCTTTTTGTTGCAGCTGCATCTTATCAACCATCTTCTGAAGTTCAAAGACTGATTTAGTCTTTTCTTCTATATTTCCTTCCAGAATTTTTATAAGGCCACTTCTTTCATCTACCTGATTTTGCAGTCTGTTTAATTTCTTGTCATATTCTGTAATTCTATTTTTCACTTCAATCATGTGTTGTCTTTCTTTCATAAAATCTTCACCAAAATGGTGCATCTTTTGTTGTAAAGATTGTCTTTCCTCCTCCTTTTCTTGTAGCTTTTTTTCTAAGTCTTTAAGTGCAATTTCCATATTTTGTTGATTTACTTCTTTGTTTTTCAATTCTACCTTGATATTTGTTAATTCACTCTTACACTTGGTATGTTGTTCAAGTAATGAAGCCTGTTTTTTAATTTCTTCCTCAAGTTCTCGTTGAAGATTTTCAATTTTATTTTTATCTTTTTCAGCTCTTTTAAGAAGTTCTTGCTGATCCTGAATCTCCATTTTTGAAATATTACATCTATTTGTTTCCTCATTATACTTCTCAAGTAATCTCTCCCTATCCAATAAATCCTTTCTTAAAATATCAATTTTTAAATCATACATCTGTTGCATATTCTCTAAAGCATGGACTTTATCTTGCTCTGCAGAAACGTTTATTGTTTCTGCTTTCTGTATCAACTCTTTTTCTAAATCTAAAGACATGATTTTCTTTTCTTTTTCTTGCAATCTTTTCTGTAGCATATTTTGCTGCTGTTTCTCTTCCATCTGAGTCGTCAGCTGCCTTTTAATAGAAGCAATTTTGTGTTCCGCCTTTTTTTTCAGATCTGCTATTTTAGAAGTTGTTTCTGAAATAATCCTTTCTTCTAAAGCCTTTAATTCTTCCTCTTTGGTTTTCAATAGAGCCAGTTTCTTTCCTTCAAATTCTTTTGATTTTTCTTCCAGGTCAATTTCCATAACCTGCATTTTCTTCTCAAAAGTTAGGACTTTTTGTTCCATCTCCTTCAGTTTGTCATCCTTGTCCACTATTGCCCCCTGAGCCTGTTGGAGTGGTTGTGCCATTTCTTTTTGCTCACTGTTTTGTTCACGGTACTTTTTACATTCTTTCATTAAAGAATCATTTTCCATTGTTTTCCGAGCAATATGCTCTTCTAATTCAGCAATTCTCGCTGAATGGATTTTTATCTCAGCAATCAAATCAGATTCCTGTTTTTCTTTTCTGATCTGCTTTTGTTCCATTAAGCTTTTTAAATGTTCTAACTGTTCGGTTTGTTTATCATGCTCTTCCTTCTTTCTATTCAGTTCTTTTTCTTTTTCACTAACTTGGTTATTAATCAGTTCAATCTTACTTTGTAATTCCTTAATAGTATTATAATTTTGTGTAAATCTCAATTGAGCTTTCTTCTTCCATTCTGACATTTTGTTCATCCAGTGGTCTACCTGTTTCAGGGCAGTAACTTTATCTTCAGTCAATGATTCAACTTTGGAAGATAGTACTTCCATCTCATTCAGTAACTGCAGTTGGGTTTTTTTGTGTTGCTTATTTAACATTGTGGCAGTTTCTTTTTCTGATATGGTCTTTTCAAGTCTCAGGTTCAATTCACTAATAATGTTATTGAGATCTGTGATTTCTGCTTTTTTCTCATTTATCTCCTCCCTCATAGAAGTAACAATATTACTATGCTCAGATAATTCTTTTTTCAGCTCTGTGATGCAGGATTCCTTCTCTGTTGCTGTTTGCTGCTGGAGATAACTTTCTTTTCGCAATAGTTCTTTTTCAGTTAGAAGTTTTTCCATGTCTGCTTTCATAGACATCATTAAGTGTTCTTTTTCCTCCAAGTGCTTTTTGGACTCCTGTAAGCTACTGTTTAAAGTTATATGACTCCCTGTTAATTGTTTAAGTTGAAATTCTAGATCTGGAATCTGCTTGATTTTAATTACTATGCCTTCTTTAATTTTTATTGTTTGTTGCTGACAGTAAGCAATTTTAACTATTATTGAAGAAATGTTTTCATTGCATTGTTCAATCAGTTCACCAACTTTTATCTTCAATAAAGTTTCTGCTTTTTGCTGGTAATCAGCCAGTTGTCTAATTGTATCTCTCTTGAAATTTTCAAATTCTGCTTGTTTTTGCTGAAACTCATTTCTTTCCCCTTCTAACTTTGTCTTATAATTCTCCTGTTCTTTAAGATGAGACATCTTCAAGGCATGGAGTTCCACATCAGTCATTTTCAATTTATCTCCCAGTTCCAAAAGATCATATGTCTTTTTTTCTTCTGTTATCTTTATCTCATTAAGCTGTTCCTGTACTGTTATTTTCTCCTTCAAAGAAAAATTAAGATCAGTCTCTAATTTCACAAGTTGCTTTTTAAAATCAATTTCTTTTTCTTTCATAAAGTTCACTTGTGCTAACGTCTGTTGCAGTTGTTCTTGAAGTTCATGTATAGTTTTATCTTTCTTTGTATCTTTGTCCTTTAACCATGTAATCTCTGCATTATTACCTTCTCTTTCAGCAAAGGT
This sequence comes from Thamnophis sirtalis, assembly GCF_051295495.1. NCBI lineage: Eukaryota > Metazoa > Chordata > Lepidosauria > Squamata > Natricidae > Thamnophis > Thamnophis sirtalis. Next base: position 62,880,929 of record NW_028261384.1, on the reverse strand, counting down.
GGTCAATTTTTCTTTCAGATCTCTTATTTCCTGCTCTTTTTCTTGCAATCTTATTTCCTGCTTTCCCCAAAGTTCTTCAGCCTGTTGATTTGGTTTCTTTTCCCAAAGATGTAAAACTTCATCCACTTCTTGCTTGTGAGCTTCATCCATGCTTTTTAGTTGTTTCTTCTGATTCATCTCCAGTTTTGAAACAGCATCATTTATTCCAAGTGAACTGGTATGTGCCATTGCCAGCATTTTTGAAGTGAACTGCTTCTCTTTCTGACAAAATTCCAACTGGTTGCCTTCAATCTTTTTTTCCAGTTTTGCTTCTTGTTCTGAAAATTTTTGCTTAAATTCTTCCTGCATTTTTGTTGCTTTTTCTATAGCTTCCTCTGCTTGTGTCTCTTGCTGCTTTAATTTGAGTTCATATTCGTCTCTGAAAGCACTAATTTCTTCTTCTTTGGTTGATAACAGCTGCCTATACTTTTCAATTTGTTCTTTCGTGAAATGCCTTATTTGTCCAATTTCACTTTCCTTGCCAGTACAATGACTTTTTAATTGACTGATCTCTTCTCCAAGGTTTCTTAACTGTGATTCATACTTTTCTGTCAGAGATGAGATGTTCTGTATATTTTTTCTCTTTTCTTCTTCCAATTCACATGTTAGATCACTTACCTGGGATGTCTGAAAATCTAACTCAGTTTTTACTTCATTCAGCTCAGTTTCAGTTTTTACAACCAGTTCTTCAAGTTTTGACTTTTTATGCTTTATAACTTCCAATTTATTTTGCAAATTTTTAAACTTATTTTCATAAATACTTGCATTATCGTCCCTTAATTGACATAAAAAATCTAATTCTGCAGACATTCTTTTACATTGTGACTCAGCTTTTCCTAGAGTTTCTTTCATTTTTTTCTGTTCTAATTCTTTTTCACGTTTCTCTTTTGCTTCCAAGAGTTGTTTGAGTTGAATTATTTCTTCTTTAAATGATTTCTCAGTTACTTCCTGTTCTTTAAAAATAGCTTCAACTTGTTCCTTATGAATATTCCTTTGCTGATCAAGTTTTGACTCAAATTCCACCTTTGTTTTATCTGCATCCTTTTTTAACTTAGAAATATATTGTTCAAGATTTTGACAGGTATTCAGAGCATCTGATAATTCAGATGAAAGTGCTTCTAGCTCTGTTTGTTTCACATTCAACTTTTCTAAAAAAATTTCATTCATTTCTTCAATATGAGCATGAAATATAGCCTCTTTTTCTTTTAACAGCTTGGCTGTTTCTTCTTCACAATGTTTCCTCAGTTTTTCCATTTCTGATTGTTGCTGCTGGGTAAATATGTCAAGCTGTTCTCTCCAGTGTTGCTGTTCTTGCTGCTTCACATATTCAATTTCTTTTCTATGTTTTTCAGTCATAGTACCTATTACTTTACTGTCCTCATTTTTGTCTGATTCGGTCTGGACAACCATATCTTCTAACTGGCTTTTATCATTTTGTGGACATTTTGGAGGGGAACTTTCCAACTCAAGAATTCTCTGTTAAGAAGATTAGTGGGAAATATAATGAATAAAATATACTGTTTTTTTTTAAAAAAAAGTTTAAAATATCTACTTAAATGTTATGCATAACAAGATTCTAATTATTTTAATGAAAAAATTAAATATAAACTATGTTGTTTCTTATACTGAAGAATGGAATTAAAAGCTAAAATTTAGCTTCAGTATTGTTACACCCATAAAAATTATATTTCTATATAGGTTTTATCTAAATAAAATTAATAAGTATTTCTGGACTCAAAACCTAGAATTATTGCACTTTGTATAAGGTTGTTATGTACAGAAGACTACTGTAAAACTCTCAAACTCACAGTAATAACTGAAACAAAATCACAGAATTATGATGAAGAAAAAAAATCTCCAAGAATGTTCTATGTGAGAAATGAAATCATCCACATTTATGCACCAACTTTTTTCATGGTTGATTCTCTCTCCACTGCTCAACAGAGCTCCAAACATGTACCAGAAAGGTTATCAATCCAAGCCTAATACATATTTGAACTAGTGTCTCTCACCAGGATTTAACAGGCATATTCACAGTGTTACTATGTGTTATTAGGAAGCCTCTCAGATTACAACTCTCTTAACAAATGACACGTTGTTTTTGCCCATGTGTCCCATAACTTCATTGTGAACTGGCTCAGAAACGGCATACAATTGCATTGGATTAAAAATTTCATATTTGCTAAAATTATTTTCACCCACTGAATTACTTAATGTTCCTGAAAGATAAATCATAAGAAATAAAATATGTATCAAAAATAGAAAATCTTTAACATTGATAATGATACCCCGTGTTTCCTCAAAAATAAGACCAGATCTTATATTTTGGGGGGAGAGCTTCAAAATAAGCACTAGAGCTTATTTTGAGGGCAAACACAATTTCAGAGTGATCAGCCCAGCTGGGTGCACCAGCCCTAGTGCACACACGAGAGGCATCAAGCACACATATGGACTGATGGTATCCGGCAGTAGCTGATTCCCTGTCCAAGCAACAGATGGAGGCAGAGGCCTGGGGGGAGGGCGGGAATGGTAGGCAATCCAGATGCATCACAGTAAAGTCATGAGTTGGTGGGCCAGATTGGACAGGCAGCCGCAGGAGACTCATCTTCATGTGGCAGCACCAGCAGCAGATAGAGGCAGAGGTGCAAGGTGGAAGGCAGGCAATCCCAATGTGCCATAGGCAAGCCGACAGATGTGAAGATAAGCCTCTTATGCCATCCACCTATTTCGGCCCACTGAGTCTTGCCTTTCCCATGGCGCATTTGGATCATCTGCCTTCCCCCCTGCGCATCTGCCTCCGACTGCTGCCTGTGCCACCATGTCAAGATGAGCCTCCCACTGCTCTGGCCCAACAACTCTCAGCTTTCCCACAGCCCACATGTCCAGATCACATACCTCCTCGCCACCCTGTCTCTGTCTCTGCTTAGGCAAGTAATCAACTCACCTGCTGTCACGTTTCCAAATAGCATCCAAAAGTAAATCAGAGTCCAAGGCAAAGTATTGCTCAAAGTTCCAATTTATTAAGAAAGCCATGTTAGCACATTTGGGAAAACCCAAATCTGAAAACTCTTCCGTTTTCCCTACCCAGTTGAAAGTTCATGATCTTACCCCCACACCCACAAGTCCATAACATGGTCCAATCTTCCACTGCCTTGCTGATAGTTCCACCCATCCATTTCCGGGCAGATGCAGAGATGCAAAGACAAAGGATGACCTTGGCTGTCTACAAATATATATTTTTTTCTGTTAAAATGTTTTTATTTTCCATTTTCCATTTTCATACAGTCACATATATACTGTGCATAACCGGGGCCATACAACATTAAACAATAATCACAGCAGTTCCTCTTATCAGCAATACCCCCAGAAATATAAATAAAATAAAACTCAAACTCAAATAGAAACCCAATATACCTCTTCCGCTCTCCATACACCTCTTTCTTCCGCCCCCCCTCCAACTTACTATCTTCCCTCCATCATTCCCCTCTACCCTACTTCCCCTCCCCCTCTACCACTCCTCTCTCCCAGTCCACTCCCTCCCTTCCTTCTCACCCTCCCTCCCATCCTCTTTCCCGCCCTCTCTACCCCTCTTCCTTCTATCCCACTCCTCCTCCCCTTGGTGTATTTCTACTATATGTCAATGTATTCAGCTTGTCCTATTTTTACGGAGAAATTAAAGAGAAACAGTATACATGTGAAATCGCATTACGTTGAAATCTAACTCATAGTATATGTCCCCCCCTCCCCTCCCCCCTAACACCCCACCTCCCTCCCCCCCCCGACTTCCCAGAGCCCATACACGGTATAGATTTTTAACAAACACAGTCTAAAATATATTGAGACTAAAGAAATAAAAAAAAGAGGTTAATAACATCTCTACATTGATCTTAGCTTCTTCCTGTTACACTAACTTTGAACAGTTTAACTCATTCCTGATCCTAAGCGTAGACTATCTGGAATTTCTTAGTCCCGTATTTGTTTTGTATATAGTCAATCCATTTTTTCCAGTCTTGTTTATATCTCTCATTTGAATGATCTTTAAGATATGCTGATATTTTAGCCATCTCGGCTAAGTTTGTAACTTTCAATGTCCATTCTTGAGTTGTAGGCAAGTCTTCCTTCTTCCAGTATTGCGCCACCAACAGTCTTGCCGCCATTATTAGGTGGCAAGACTATTAGGTGGTTATATGGCTATATAGCATCTAACTCTGTACAATCCATCTCCCATTTTCCCACAATAGAAAATGCATAGTAGAAGGAAAAGCAGGAAGCACTATGACGAGACCACTTAGGAAATAGTAGAGCTCTGACAGGCTCCATGCAAACCTAATCGGATATACTGCTGCCAGGGACCTTCGGATCGGAACTGTTCTGGAGGAACGGGGAAAAAGGAGAAACATCTCAAACGACCAAAGATGAACCAGTAGTTCTTCGATAGGTCGGCGATAAAGTTCTCCAAACTGACAGCGGAAGAAGCAGACATGCAAATGGCCACTTCAAAGTCAGGGCAACCGGACCAAGCTATTTGAGCAGGAGCAGTGCTAGAACAAAGCATTGGACCTGGGTGAAAGAGTGACCAACCCAAGGTAAAGAAACTTTAAAATTGGATCTAAAAAGAGACCCAGAGCAGAAATTATATAGCCACAAGTCTTTTTTTATTTCCATTTCATTCTATACAATCACATGTTTACTGTGCAACCGAGGCGTATAACATTGGGTAATAAACACAGCCCTCACTTTTATAGAAAATGCCCCCTACAATACAAACCCAATATACCGCCTTAGCCCACCATACACCCTCTTTCATCCCCCTCCAACTTTCATTCTTCCTTCTCTCATACCCCTCTACACCTACTTCCCCTCCCCCTCTATCTAACCCTAACCTATCACTCCCTCTCCATTCCCTCCCTTCCTTCTCCTCTTCCTCTCTCTCACCCTCTCTACTCTCCTTCTTCTTTCACTCAACTCCTCCCTTCGGTATCTATTACCTTCCAATATATTCGGTTTGTTCTGTTTTGACACTAACATTAAAAAACCACAGTATACAAGTGCAATCATGCTTTAAAATTTAACACATATTATATTTCCCCCCTCCCCCCCTCCCCCTAGATCCCCACCTCCCTTCCCTCCCACTGACTTCCCAGAGCCCATACATGGTATAACTTTTTGACAATCACAGTCTAAAATATCTCTACATTGAGCTCAGCTTCTTACTGTTACCCAGAGCAGAAATTAACAGCTATTTGGCAGCCGGGGATTTAGTGGACGAAAAAAGAAAGGGCGGAGACTAAAATGGAAAGCCCTAGAAGATTTTTGTTCCCAAATTTGGATCTGCACATGGAGGTGGGGGAAGGCTTGCAATAAGCTGAAGAAATAACACTCATATCTTTGGGATCCTGGTTTTGTTTCTACAGCCCAGCCTAGGATTATATTTATGTGCACAGGGGGGAATTGCCTGCCCTCTTTCAGCCCTATTCACTCTGTCTGCTTAGCAACCACATCTGGGATGGCTGTGATAACAGTCACTGATAAGACGCTCACATGGGCACCTTGATTAATAAGGCAATGACTTACAAGCAAAATTCCAAGCTTAATTGTGGTTGTCTATGGAGATTCTCAGTCATCCATGTCATGGTTGTCCCAAAGGTGTTTTTTCAAGAGGCAACTGGACTTTCTGTTTTTTCTTTGAAGACATTTTGCTTCCCATCCAAGAAGCTTCTTAGATGAGAAGCAAAACGTCTTCCCCCCCACAAAAAAACCAGAAAGTCCAGTTGCCTCTTAAAAAAGCACCTTTGATACTCAATTGTGGCTGTAAGTGAACAGCTACTAGTAATATTCTATTCTGAATCATATTTAATATTTTTGATTTTTGTTGTTGATAATTTTAATAATAAGGTGACAGAAGAGACTTAACTATACTGTATTTTCACGACTATAAGCCGCACTTAAAATCCTAAAATTTTATCAAAAACCGGCAGTGCGGCTTATAACCCGGTGCGCTTTATGTGTGAAAAAAGATCGAAAATCTCTCCCTCCCGACGCTCAAACTTGAAGCTCGCAAGCATGCACACGTCCCTCGGGTCTCTCCCTTCAACCTCGCTAGTTTCTGAGTCGGAGCAGAGAGCCACCCAGCTCCCAGCCCCTATAGACTGGGCTGTTCCGTCACCCCCGCCGCCGCAAGAAGGGACGGCAGACCGGCGCAGCCCTTCAGGATTTGCCGGCGCCGAGCACCCCATCCGCCCCGGCAGTCGCCCTACCTAACTCCGCTCCACGCCCCAGCCGGCTCTGCGCTGCCGGTCAAGGGCGCGCGGGTGGCCGGTGCGGCGCCGGTCTTCCCAGCACACCATGCCGGCCGGGCAAGAGCCGGGAGAGCAGCGGAGCCCGAAGCCTCCCGCGCCAGAAATGTCCCGCTAGCCGACGCCTGCCACGTGCGCCCACCCGCCCGCCTCGGGGACCGCAACCCGGGCGCCCTGCCCGTCCCCATCCCCCACCTGCCTGGCTCACCGATGTGGATGACATGGGGCATGCCGCAGCAGGCGTGCAGCCAGAGGACTCCGAGCAGGGCGGCGGCAGCGGAGGCGCAGGAGCGGGCCAGTGGCGGGCGCGGGGCATGGCAGTAGGTCAGCATCCTGGGCGGGTGGCGGGCAAGGCGCGGGAGGCGGAGAGGACAGAGCGACCTGACCGCGGCGCCCCAGGCCCCCGCGCTGGCGATCTCCCGGGGTGGCGTGGCTGCGCGGGGCCGCTCAGTGGAGGAAGGCGGCCGCCTGGCGGGAGAGGCTCGGCCGAAAGGTGCCGGGGCTGGAGCCGCAGAGCCAGGCATGCCTTCCGCCCGGGAAGTCCTGCCCCTTCATCCCCGAAGGCCGGCGCGCGGTGAGGGGGGCCGGCGTGGAGGCGAAAGTACTTTGCACATGCTCCACGGTCACCGCGCTCTCCATCCCAGCCTTCGCTGAAGCCGGCGGGCTGCCTCCCGAAGAAGCCGCCGGAGCGTCCCAAGCCAGAAAATGCCCCAACTCGGGCAGACGGAGTTCCAGTTGCAACCTGCGCACGTGATTCGATGAGGAACCAAGGGGAGCCGGGTCTCTGAGCGCGGCTTATAACCCGGTGCGCTTTATATGTGAAAAAAGTTTAAAAAATTAACATTAACTGATACTGCGGCTTACAATCCGGTGCAGCTTATGGTCGTGAAAATACGGTATGTATTCTGTAACTTCTTAGCGTATTCAATTTTATGAAGTTAGTAAATTTCTTGTTTATTTGTCATGTATTTTACATTATTTCTCTTTGGATGGATCTCTTTTTTCTTTCTCCTTTTTTTCTTTAAAATATTTAATTTTAACCATATAAATTACGATTTTCCCTCATCATAAAGGGGATTACCAATATGAACTGGCTATTCCACTTCACAAAACTATGAATAGCTTTGTAGTGGAAATCATATATTACCTGTCCAAACATCAAGTTTTATTTAAAATAAATAATTAATTAGCTAATTAAAAAATAAAATTTAAAACAAAGTAGTATTTTCAAAATTCTGTAACCTGTAGCACGTGATGTTGTATTCCAGTTTACATGGGAACTGTATCACATATTTCTAAGACTGATTAAAATATGCCGTAATGATGCAGACAGTCCAGAAACATTCACACGACTACTTAATGTGACAATGGAAATATATATATATATATATATATATATATATATATATATATACACACACACACACACATACACACACACACACACACACACACATATATATATATACACACACATATATATATACACATATATATACACATATATACACACATATATATATATATACATACATATATATATATACATATATATATATATATATATACATACATATATACATATATACATATATACATATACATATACATATATATATAAATAAATAAATAAATAAATAAATAAATAAATAAATAAATAGTACTTAAAGCCAGGAGTTAAAATCCAAGCCCAGTTTATTGCGCTTATTTCTAAAATGCTATTCAGTTTGAAATCAAGTTAATTGGCAGTACAGCTAGTTATCAATTTAAGAACAAAATTCAGCCAAGAATTATGGTTATACATTCTGACAGTTGTTAAGGGAGACTGTGAAGTGGTTCATGAGACTGTTGGTTCATGAGACTGTTGGTTCATGAGACTGTTGGTTCATGAGACTGTTGGTTCTTATCTGATACGCCCCTTCTCTGGGCAGGTGGAGACAGCGTCATGCATGGGTTAACTCAGTCAGTAATCAATAGAATTGAGTCTACCAAAGTGATGTCATCGCCTCTGAGGAGCATGCTCCCACTTTTCTTGACGAAGGAGATAAGTAGATTGCTGTGCGCTGAATAATCACTTTCCATCCTATGACTTCACAATATGCTCCCAGATCTCCCTTGCAAAATAGGCCAGGACCCAAATGGGTGGGGATGACCGCTGTCTCCATCTGCCCAGAGAAGGGGCATATCAGGTAAGAACCAACGCTCCATCCTCCAAAGTTGGTGGAGACAGCGGTCATTCATGGGACGTACCAAAGCTAGCGTGTCCCGGGGAGGGAATGAGACTGGCATAGGAGCTGGAGCATAGATTTCCAGCGGTGGCGACTTTTTGTGGCTTTTGGAGGTTCCCTGCGGCGTCCAATGGCTTCTGGCGGTGGCAGTTAGCAGCATTGGCAACAAGGGAGAGCCAGGGAAAGGCAGCAGAGGCGGCAGTGCTGAGCGGAGCCTCCAACGGCTATTACAAAACCACGCTCCTAGCCAGGGAGCCTCAGAAGCCCATAGGCAAGTTCGAAGGCAAAAGCCTCGAAGAATCCCTGGCAATGTCTCTCCAGCAGCCCAAGCGCTATTGAGAGTCCTGCCTCCAAAGGTCTAGTAGAAGCTTATTCTCTGTCTTTCCAATTTAGAAGAAATTTTGTTCTTTGTGTAAAAGCCAATTAAATCCAATTAGAATAGTCAATTATTAAATACTAATTGAGGAGAAAGCGATTAGCACAGCCAGTTCCAATCGAACTGAGTCTAAAAAAGCGTGCTCCTCAGAGACGATGGTATCACTTTGGTAGACTCAGTTCTATTGGTTACTGACTGAATTAACCCATGCATGACCGCTGTCTCCACTAACTTTGGAGAAAGAGTTTTCAACATATCTTCTAACTGCTACCAATAAATATCAGCACAGCATGGTAAATCTCAAGGAACAGTTGGAATAGACCAAAGCACATGGAGAGGTTGCCACTACTATCGTGAGTACTTCCCAGAGACGTGCCAGAAAAAAAGGAAAACCAAACTTCAGGCTAGCTGAAAAAAGTTCAGTTCCAAAATCTAATTTTTATATGATAGTAGAGATTTTTCAGGAAGCCCCCAGGAATTAACCAGGTGGCAACAATTTGCAACCTTTCTTACTGGTTTCAGTGTTGACTTTCTGAAGAAGCTAGCAGAGAAAATTGCAAATGATAATCACATGATTGTGGGGCACTTGGCAACCCGTTAAGTGCAAATGGGGTGCCAAACATCGAGATCACAATCACATGACTGCAGGGATGCTGCAATTGCTGTATGTTTGGATAGAGGTCCCTTTATTCAGCACATTGTAATATTGAACAGTCACTGAATGAATGGTTGTAAGTCAAGGACTACTATAGTTCATCGTCTACTTTCTGTCTGATATATCTGGAAAGTTGCAAGCCTTTCCCATTTGTACACTTTCCCCTAGCCTCTCTGAATTCACCCCATACCAACCATTCATGCACTCCATACATAACTATTCAGCAGCTGACCTATTCAGCACCTCTCATGCACCTTCTTTGATCTGCATAGAGCTTTTTTGACAGTGTATATAGTTCATGAGCTGGGATAGACATGGCAACAGGACAGCCATTGGGGACTGGCTGGAATAGGACATGGTAACAAGGTCAGCCAATGTATAGGCACAGCAACTGTCAGCCTATGAGGGCTGTTTGGGAGCTGAAATAGTTTGAGCCTGGGTGTGGCTTAGGTTAACTGATTTGTATAAGACAAGTTGTGTGCTCCTATTATTGCGCTGGTCATTGTAGATGACTACAGCAGGTTTGGGTTCTGCTATTTATTAAAGAGTAAAATAGAGGTGCTACAGGGATTTAAGCAATGGGTAAGCTTTGTAGAAAGAAGATATAAATTAAATTGGTTGAATTTAATACAATTAGAGAAATGGATAAAAATGGAAGAAAGATTCGAGGAGAAAGATAGTTAACAAAATTTGAAATCATTATAAAAGAATGTGAGATGAATGAACAATATATAGGGAAAGGAAGAATTGGGAAAATATGTAGAATATTAATTAAATTAGTGATGGCTAAATATTGGGGACAAAATTGAGATATTCAAAGAAATGAATGGTATAATGAAATTTGGAGTATGGCAACAAATGATAAATTAACAACAGAAATTAAATTTAAAAAGGGGACGATCAAAGCAAATAATTATAATGAAATATGGGGGGATTTTATAAAATCAGTGTACGTGGAAGGCAAAGGTAATAAACCTACTCAAGAATATATGTTGTTTTGGAGGGAATAAGGGCACAATTGGAATATATTTTATATCTTTTACTTGTTATAGGCAAAGAAATATAAGCTGTAAAAGGTCTCTGGGGGGGATGCACTGTAATATGTGTTTTTTTCCTTTTTTCTTTATTTTTTTGTATTCAGATGTATATGTACTGTTTGTATTATTTGTGTTTAAAAAAATTAAAAACATATTTTTATACAGAAAATTTACAGAAATTTAAGCAATAGGTAAGCTTCTTGGAAATAAGATATAAGCAACAGGTATGTGAGTTGCAAACTGACAGAAGTTCAGAATTCATGTCAGCAAGTTTTCAACAATGGTTGGGACAGGTATAAAACACAGCTGGATTAATCCATACACTGCAGCTGAGAATGGTGTAGCTGAGAGGTGGAATGGAGTCTTACAAACAATGAAGGACTCACTGATGGAGGACTCTGGTCTGAGCTGGTTATATTGGGGTGAAGCCATGTTGACTGCTAATTATTTAATTAATAGACTGTGGAGTTCATCTATTAATGATACTCCATATGCAGTGTTGTATGGGAGGAAGCTATCTCTGGCACATTTAAGAGTTTTGGAAGCAATGTGTGGGTGCCTTTTCCAAAGGCAATTAGGAGAAAGAGACAACCAAAGGCTAGAAAGCTCAGGTTTAGCCAGACTCTAAGAGCTATCTCTTTACAACGGAAGCAAAAGAGTAGTCATTTCAAGGTCTGCTAACTTTGCAGAGCAAAATTGGAACAGAATTGATGCAAATGGAATGATTCACTTAGTGATGATAACTCAGTTAGTAATGGTGTCAGCGTTCAGGGAGGAGAAGCTGAAAAAGATATGAAGAAAGAGAGGCTTGAAACAAAGGAGCAGTCAATGCCATGCAGGTCAGAGTGATGGAACAAGGGGTTTTCACCTGACAGATATTCTGCTAGTAAAGTAAAGGTGTGTAATGTGCAGAATAAGCCAAGAAATTATAAGGAAATATTGCATTACCTAAAATTGAACAAGTGGAAAGAAGCCATGGACAAGGAAAATAAATCCATGGGTGAACATAGAGTGTTCACATCTATGACTTTGCCACAGGGCTGCAAAGCAAATGGGCGTACAAAAGGAAGGTACTACCCAACAACGAAGACCAGACATATAGCTTGTGCAGTAAGTATTCTAAGTCACTTCACTGCTGCACCAACCCAATTGCATTGGATGGGTATAAAAAGGTACGTATTTGGAGGGAACTGTGAATGTGGGTCTTCAAATACAAGTATTTGAAAAATATTAAGATCATTAAATTTTTGACTATTCCAGTCATGAATGGAGGAGTGTCAGTGTATATAGTTCATGAACTGGGATAGACATGGCAACAGGTCAGCCATTGGGGAATGGTTGGAATAGGACATGGTAACAAGGTCAGCCAATGTATAGGCATAGCAACTAAATCAGCCAATGAGGGCTGTTGGGAACTGAAACAGTTCGAAACCTGGGTGTGGCTAAGGTTAACTGATATGTATAAATACAAGTAGTGTGCTCCTATTATTGTCCTTCTGTTAACTGTGTTTCTGTAAACTGCTTCTGTGATTATGCTTCTGATTCTGAGAACTACATGGGTGTTGTATATATTCTTATATATAAGAAGTTGATGAATCTTGCTGAATCAATCATGTGTGCTTTCTAGATTTGATTGCTGCAACAAACTCTGACATTTTTACATACACTGACTTATCTGAGCATTTCTTCACAGACCCACTCATGCCCTCTACCCACTCCACAACCTGTGAAATACCCCTCACACTCCTTGCACTCCCAAATACCCTCACTAGGTGAAGAGACACCTCTCATACATCCTCCCCAACCTGCAGTGACCCTCATATATCTACTTACATCCCTCCTGAACCATATTTTTTGGAATATAAGACACACCTTTTTTCCTCAAAAACAAGGCTGAAAATCTGGGTGCGTCTTATATATTGAATACAGCATTTTATGCCTCCCAAAACCCCGCGCCTTCACCAAAATGGCCGTGCAGAGCCTTTAGGAGGCTTTCAGAGTGCTCCTGGGGGCTGGGGAGGGCAGAAATGAGTGGAAAATGGGCCATTTTTTGCTCAATTTTGCCGCTCCAGCACCCAGGAGTACTCTATTAACCTCCTAAAGGCTATGCATGCCCTTTTTTGGAAAAAAGTGTCCATTTTTGTGAAAAACGGGCCATTTTGGGGGGTCTGGAGAGTGCAAAAAAGTTTTTTTTTAATTTGCCCCTTCAAAATCTTGGTGCATCTTATATTCCGGTGCGTCTTATACTCCAAAAATACAGTACTTATTTCTCTGAGGGCTTGGGACTTACAACTTCCTGCTAGCTTCCCAACTGACTTTGATTGTAGGAATCATAGGATTCAGGTAACAATAGTAACTGAAACTGCAGGGAGCAATGTGATCACACTTCATCATCACATCACTTAGAAACAAAAATTTGGTTCCCAATTGCTATGATAAGTCAAGTATTATGTAATATTATCATGATCTGAATTGTGATATTACATATTATCTGAATCTATATTATTTTATTAATACTAACCACTTCCTGCTTCACCCTTGTTAATTCCTGTTGAAGGATCACACATTTTTCTTCATTTGCCTTTTCAACAGCTTTAATTTTTTCATCCATTTCTGCTTGCACTTTCCTGTGGGGTTCTTCAGCCAACTGAGCTGCACTTAAAGCCTTCTCTAGCTGTTCAAATGCTGTAGAAAAAAAAGCATACAACAAATATAAAATTAGATTGTGAAAATTCAGGCTAAAATTAAAATCCAAACATATTATGTTTTCATTGAATTACTAAATAATTTTTTAAAAAAGAAGCTCCAGGTTCTGCATTACCCTTAATATCCATTTTTTAATCTTCTAAATCAGGGGTGTCAAGGCCCGCAGGCCAGATTTGGTCCGCAATGTTATATCTGGCCCGCAGAGCCGCCCTAGAAACAGTGAACGGCAGGCCCATGGTGCCTCGGTTTGGTCCATGTCGATCAGGTGCTGATCTACAACCTAGTGGCAGCCATCCAGGCTGGAACGCAGTCAGCCTTAGATCCACGGGGCTGCCTTAGAGCCAGCGCAAGGCCGCCCGCATTCCCCCTCTGGATGTGCACAGAGGAAGTGGTGAGCACGCAAAGGGCCTGGTGTTCCCAGGGACCGTTTTGCCCCGCAGGCTGAGTATGTTCTGAGCACTTCCCTTTCACCCAGGATGTGCATGCTCACTGCCTCCTGTGCACACCCAGGGGGCAAGGCAGCAGAATTGGATCTAAGGTTGACCATATGCCAGACCGGTTGGCTGCTCTTACTCCTTCTCTGAGTTTCTTCCAAGTTCTGGTATGTGAGTGCATATTCCCAGATTTTGGAATACCAGGCGCTAGATATTCATGGCTGGCAATGAGTGCAAGCTGATTGCTGCTGGAATTTGGTGAACAGAAGGGAGGAGGTGACTGAATGTGGTTTTGTTTTATTTTTCTGGGAAGCAGATTATAATGAGACAGAGTAAAGGTTTGAGGAAAGTTTGGCCTTAGCTCTTGGCCACTAGCAGCCCTGCAGCCCTTTTGCCATCCCCTTGTCTTCTCCTCCTGACCTCTTCTGGTGGTCTCCCATCCTATCGATGAGGATGCTTTGGTTACAAAGCTGTGTCTTCTTGTGAGGAGAGGGAGTGACCTGCACACTTTGCCTCCCACATACACCATGAGCAACCTGGCGAAGGAGAGAGAGCACAGCAGCAGTAGCCTCGAGAAGAAGGTAAGTACAGTCAGGTGCCCCCTTGGGGAAGCATGGCTGGACTGGGCGTGGGATCCCAGTGCCCTGGAAGCTTGAGGGCTGACTGGCTGCTTACCCTCTGTGTTCAGGGCTCTGGGCAGCATGCATCACCATACAGGGGTCCTTCGCATGGCATGAGAGAGATGGTGAGGCTCCTCTGGCATTTAGTGGTCGTCCTGCTCTTGCTTTCCTCCACTCAAGACAATGGATACCCCCAGCACTGCCCAGACCATCACAGGCATCTCCCTGAACACGAGTCATGTCAACCTGGCCACGCCTACCCTGGCCATACCCATCACGCCAACAAACCACCCCTACCCCTCTAGTTGTCAATTACAACTCTGATGCGGCCTGAATGAAATACAATAAAATTCAGATGCTGTCAATATGATGGGAATAGTATGTTCACTTGTACAATGCTCTCTAAATTAGAAACCAAGTAACCATGCTTGGACATAGTTGGGCTTTGGTTATGCTTATAGCAGGGGTGCAAAACTCTATTTTATTGAGGGCCGCATCAGGGTTGTGGTTGACCTCGGGGGGGGGGGCTAGAGTGGTCGTGGCTGAGTGTGGCCAGAGTGAGCATGGCCAGCTTAATGTCACTCCTGTCAGGGGCCCCATTTTCGCTGGCAGGGGCTACAGTAAGACAGGAGGCCATCGTGGTTGAAAATGGGGCCTGGGAGGGCTGGATTTTTGCTGGCAGAGGCACCTTGGGCCGGTCCTTTGCTGTTTCCAGGGCAGCCCTGCAGGCCAGATCTAACCACCCCACGGGCTGGATCCGGCCCACGGGCCTTGAGCTTGACACCCCTCGTATACTAGCCAAACAGTGCACACACAAAAACATTTATACCATTAGGAATGAATTCTGTAAATGTCACATATATAAGTCAGGTATGTTAATGCTATGCTTTATCTTCTTAAAAAAATTCTAATCTTTAGAACATAGCTATCCATCTTACTAAAATCAAAATGAGATGCGGAGGACAATATGTATGATGATCATAACATTTGGCAAATTGTGATTTGAAACATAAGAGAAGAAAATGGCAAAAAACAGAAATTAATAAATCAAATGAATAAAATAAGAGGAATTGTGTATATCTTAAACTAAGAGAAAAAAGAAATATATTACATCTAAATGAAGGGAGACAAATCTTATGGACTGAGTGAATGAATATATAAATTGATTATGAACAAATGATGAATAAGAGGACTCAAATCTAGTATACATTAGAATCATCTATTATATATTAGTGTCATTTATCATCACAGGTATAGAATAGCAATTTATAAAGTGGTGTTGATGGAAATATGTATAAGCCATTACTTGGGAAAAGAGTTTAAAATATATTTTGAATCCAAATAAATGAATAACATTTAGAAGCACCTCAAAAAGACACTTCTCTGAATTATTAACGTGTAAGGAGGTGGGATGGAATGGTATGGATTCTGTTACTAGAGACCAGAGGTCCCCAAATCCTTGGCTCTGTTACTAGAGACTAGAGGTCGTCAAATCCTGGGCCATGGACTGGTACCAGGCTACACCCTGTTAGGAATCGGGCTAAGTAGCAGGTAAGCAAGTGAAGCTTTATTTATGCATGCCCGGGATCTAGATTACATCTAAGATCTAGGTTACATGGGAAACTGTTCCCCCACCCTAAGTCTGTGGAAAAAATGTTTCCTAGTGCAAAAAGGTTGGGTATTGTTATTATAGATTAGTAATGGCGAACCTTTTCGGTACCGAGTACCCAAACTGGAGCACATGTGCTGGAGTCCCAGAAATTCAAAAACCAGCTGGCCTGGCGCATATGCATGCTGGCCACCTGGTCTTCTAGTTTCCGACGCATGCATGCATGCTTGGCATCTGGTCTTTGCGTGTGCTGGAGCGGTGGAAACCCAAAGACCAGGTGACCAGTATGCATATTCGCATCGGCCAGATGGTCTTCGGGTTTCTAGTGTACCAGCATGAGTAAAGATCATCTGGCCAGCAGGCATAGGCACTCCAGAAACCAGAAGAGCAGCTGGTGATGGCACGCATGGCCACAGAGTGGGCTCTGTGTGTCACCTCACGCTCGCATGCCATAGAATCACCATCACAGTCAATCTTAAATAAAGTAGTTTTAAATTTCCTTTTCAGTTGATTTCCTCTTCTGTTCTACCTACTGGGGCTAATAGGCAGCCCAATAAACAGTAAATTGCAGAAGTGAAGCCATGAAGTGATTAGGGAAAACCTGTTTAAAAAGCATCCCTCACCCAGGAAAGGGCACAACTACCACATATGTATTCTAGTTTTAATTTGATTTGATTTAATTTGCTATTTTTTTATATTTAATGTTAGTATTGTTGCAGTTTAGTTAGTATTACCGCACACTAGGATTTTGTCCACTTCTTTTTTTCACAAAAATACTATCATATACATTTTGTATTTTATAAAGGAAAATCAGTAATTTCATTTAAAATATGGCACAGGGAAAATTAGTACACAAATAAATCTACATTTCTCAATTTAACTCTGTAATTCCAGTGCTTGGTATATACTAACAATCTCGTACAGCAGTGTTTCCCAAAGTGTGGTACACGTACCCCCAGGGGTACGAGAAGAGTTTGGTGGGGGTACGCGTTGCACTGGAGTTTGGTGGGGATCACGTGGGAATATCACAACAGGAGAAGATATCTTTAATGTTATGAATACATTTATGCAAGAGAACAAAATTGATTGGAATAGATGTGTTGGAATAAGCACAGATGGAGCAAAATGTATGGTCGGAATTAATAAAGCACTCGTTGCAAGAATTCAAAATGTTGCTCCAAATGTCATATCCACACATTGTTGCATACACAGAGAGGCTTTGGCAACACGTAAGATGCCCGCTGATCTACAGAAAGTTCTGGATGAAAGCGTGAAAATCATTAACTACATTTAGTTATGTGGGGTACTCAGTGTTTTTTATGAGGGGTACTCAGCGTTATGAAAATTATAGAAGGGGTACACATATGTCAAAAGTTTGGGAAACACTGTCATACAGTAATATATGTCGTATCTTAGAAAGGAGAAAAGTAAAATATTGAGATAATGAAGCCTAATAGCAGCTAGGGGTGGGAGCAAATGGTTATTAATTGATTAATTCATGTTATTAAGGTCCACAGTAATATAGGACAGACATTTCTGAATAAGTGCCTAGGCAGAGTAGTAGACTGGATGCAGGACAATAAAATGAGATTCAATTCAGACAAGATAGAAAAAGTAGTACCCCATAGCACCCTGTCTGTTTTGCAGGGGATCAACATTCAACCTAACAAAGTAGTTTATAATTTGGTGTATAATGTGCAGTACTATATATATACTTTTGAAAATGGTCCAGAAACTTCTCCAGATTCAAAATACTGTGGCTAGACAACTCACTGGGACTTGCCAATATGCTCATATTACATAATGCTGTAATATGAGTAAATTTGCTGTTTATACTGGAAGCTTGCTAGTTCTGATCCCTATTAAATTGCTTGTTTTGATGTTTGTTTAAATGGTTTATGACAGGTTATCTGATGCCTTATCCTTTATGCACCTACCTGGATCTTAAAATTGTCTAATGAGGTCCTCCTCCAGATTCTTCAAAAGATGGTCAAGTGGCTTTCTTGCAAACAGCTCTTTTTGTGAGACCCTCCATTTATGGAATTCAACTGGTATGCATATTATTGTCATTTCAAGGCCAGGTGAAACCTTCGTATTTTCCTATGCTTGTTAATTTCTTTTTAATTATGTAATTTAAATAATTTAAATAATTTAAATTTAAATAATTTAATTATTTTCATTTTTGAAATATCTCTTTGCTACCCACTACTTAATATGATGTTTTCATTTTTGCATTTTGATGTTATTCCTCATTTCTTAATATGTTTGACTGTAAACTGCCCAGAGAACTTTAGCTATTGGGCAGTTTTAAATAAATATGTAAGGACTTAATTAAAAGGAAATACTTTTAAATCCATGGATAGAAAAACCAAAACGTTTCCAGTACAAATTATGATATACTGCTCAAATGCAATAATCCAGCAACATGCCATTCTGGTTTAATACAATTGCAAGCACACACCAAGAAAAAAGCTAGGCACACAGAAAAACAAAGAGCTAAATTAGAAAAACATGAAAAAGAACATCACATCAAAGGAACACATTTGTCTTAAAAAGTATAATCATATGCATCTCAGGCATTTTAACACACAAGCAGAAATGCATTTTATTATTCTTCCTAGTCAATTCTAAATAAAATGGCATATCATCTCATAAATACACACAGATGCACAAATTTACAATAACCAAATTCCTTTTTTATTCATTCAACGTTTAGCTGAATACAAAACTATAAAAGTATAATACAATACAATAGCAGAGTTGGAAGGGACCTTGGAGGTCTTCTAGTCCAACTCCCTGCCTATACCGTATCCAACATCTTCTTAAAGACTTCCAGTGTTAGGGCATTCACAACTTCTGGAGGCAAGCTGTTCCATTATTAATTGTTCTAACTGTCAGGAAATTTCTCCTCAGTTCTAAGTTGCTTCTCTCCTGGATTAGTTTCCACCCATTGCTTCTTGTTCTACCCTCAGGTGCCTTGAAGAATAGTTTGACTCCCGCTTCTTTGTGGCAACCCCTGAGATATTGGAACACTGCTATCATGTCTCCCCTAGTCCTTCTTTTCATTAAACTAGACATACCCAGTTCCTGCAACCATTCTTCAGTAGTTCTGATATAAGTGGAGGGTTTTGGATTTTTTTTTATAGAAAGGGTGTGTTTTGAAGAAAAAAAATTAAATTTCTACATTTTTATCATTTTTACAAAATGACTGTTGACTTACCTCAATGGTCCTTCTATGTGTGTTGCGAAGGGAATCCAATCATGGGTTAACTTTGTCCATTAGCCTAGAGACTGAGTATGTAAATTTTGACCACACCTCCTCTGACTGGACCAGGTTAGTTTTGCACGAAGTCAGCCGAGAAGATGTATGTCAATGTCACTCATGGCCTTGGCCAAACAATAACTCAAGTCACGTCCAGAAATGTCCAGTCAGGGGAAAATGCAAGGTTAGTCACAGAGTCATAGTCAAGGTGGAACCCTGGCCAGCTGAAACAGCGGGCGGGTTTGGATTCCCTTCGCAGCACACATAGAAGGACCGTTCAGGTAAGTTCTCCTGTGTGCTGCTCTGGGAATCCAATCATGGGACATGCCAAAGCAATTAAGTCCCAGGGCGGGAGCTAGGCTGGTCAGGATCCTCCGCAGAAGAAAGGACCCTTTGCAACACTCTCCGCCCAAAGGAGGTCTCAGTCGAGGCGTATACATCAACCTTGTAGTGTCTAATAAAAGGTGAGGGCGACGACCAAGTAGCCGCCCTGCAGATCTCCTCCACCGAGGCTTGTGTAGCCCAGGCCGCTGTGGTAGCCGCACTCCTGGTAGAATGAGGAGTGATACGTCTGGGAACCGGCCGGGAGTGACTATCGTACACCAGAGCGATGCACGCCTTCAACCATCGGCCAATGGTGTGGGAGGACACCTTCTGCCCCATGGACGACAGCTGGAAGGAAACAAATAGCGCCTCCGATCTCCTGAACGAGGCCGTGTGCTTAACATAACGTCGGAGGGTTCTACGAACATCCAAATGGTGCCACTGGCGCTCTTAGGGATGGGAAGGATGTGGGCAAAAGTCCGGAAGGACGAGCTCCTGAGCCCTGTGGAACAATGACCTTCGGGAGGAACGAAGGATCCAAATGGAGGACCACTCTGTTAGGATGGAAAATGCAGAGGTCAGCCGGCACAGAGAGCGCAGCCAATTCCGAAACCCTCCTGGCCGATGTAATGGCCACCAGGAACACGGTCTTAAGCGTCAGTAGCCGAAGGCTGATGGAATGGATAGGCTCGAACGGAGCAGAAGCGAGTGCCCTGAGCACCAAGGTCAAGTCCCAGGTAGGATAACGGTGGACTGTCAGAGGCCTCAAGTTTGTCGTACCCTTCAGGAAAGCCTTGACCCGTGAGTGCTGGGACAAGGAACGGCCTTGACCGCCTCCCACCACCGTGGATAATGCTGTGACTTGCCGATGGAGCGTGTTGGGCGCGAGGCCCTTATTAAGTCCTGACTGTAAGAAATCCAAGACCTGTGGCACCGAAGCCTTGATGGGGTCAGCTCCGGTTCGGCGGCACCACCTACAGAAAGCCTGCCAGGTGGCCTCGTAAATACGTGTAGTGGATGGATGTCGGGCCGCCTGGATAGTGTCGATCACTTGACTTGAATAGTGAAGGTCAGTCAGAATAGCCCACTCACGTGCCACACGGCTAACTGCAGGAGCTGGGGGTTCAGATGAATGAGAGCCCCCTGGTTGAGCTGGATCTGGTCGTCCAGAATCCTCCACGGCTGAGAGACCGACAGGTGCACGAGGTCTGCGTACCAGGGACGTCTGGACCACATCGGGGCAACCAACAGCACCTCCGCCTGCTCTGTCAGGATCTTCTGGATGACCGACGGAAGAATCGGGAGAGGGGGAAAGGCATAAAGGAGGCCGGCCGGCAAGGACTGCATAGAGCTTCCACCCTCTCCGCTCCGGGAGCCTGGTATCTGGCGTAAAACCTTGGGAGTTGTGTGTTGTGTGGTTGCGCAAACAGGTCCACCTCGGGACAGCCGAACTGGCGAGTTCCCCGAAGAGGTCAGGGTGGAGTTGCCACTCCGCTTGATCCACTGTGGCTCTGCTCAGCCAGTCCGCCTGAGTGTTGGTCACACCTGAGATGTGCTCCGCCCGTATTGACAAAAGCCTGGCCTCTGCCCAGCGATGTAACTTCTCCATCTCCAGCATCAGGGCCGTGGAGTGGGTGCCCCCTTGGCGGTTGACATGAGCCTTGGAGGCCATGTTGTCGATTAAGACCAAAACGTGGTTGTGTGATACAATGTCCCGAAACTCCAGGAGTGCTAGGCGGATGGCCCGCAGTTCTAGCCAATTTATGCTGTTCGACAGTTCCCGATTCGACCAGCACCCCTGAGTTACACGGTCCAGGGTGTGGGCCCCCCATCCAAACAGGCTGGCATCCGTTGTAATTTGGATGCGGTCCGGCTCCTTGAAAGGGCACCCCTGCAGGAGCTTGGAGGACGTCCACCAATGGAGGGACCGGAGAGGCTTGTGTGGGAGCCGAACCTTGGTCTGGGAATGGCTGGTGTGTGCCCTCTGGAAGGAGAGCAGAAACCACTGAAGTGGGCGCGCATGGAACCTGGCCCAGGAACCACCTTGATGCAAGATATCATTTTACCCAGTAACTTGGACAGTGTTGCTAACGGCAAAAGTCTCTGAGACAGAACTTGATTCACCAGTCGCTGGATGCTGTGCCCCCTCTCCGGAGAGAGAGATACTTCGCAAGACACCGAGTCGATGATGGTCCCCAGGTGAAGCAGCGACGTGGTTGGCTGCAGGTGGCTTTTGGGAAGGTTGAGAATGAACCCATGAATGCGCAGCAAGGACATCGTGATCTGCAGATCTCGTAGGGCCTGGTTCCGGGACGAGGACAGGACAAGATGTCGTCCAAATAACAATTCACCCATATTGGAACTGAACGAAGTGATGCCGCTACGACTGCCAGGAGTTTCGTGAATGTGCACGGGGCCGATGAGAGGCCAAAGGGCAAGGCCCGGTATTGAAAGTGATGGCCATTGAACTGGAAGCGTAGGAAGCGCCGATGTGCCGGATGAATGGGCACGTAGAGGTACGCCTCCTTGATATCGACTGATGTCATCATGTCGCCTTGGCGGATGGAGGCCAGTATGCTTTTGAGAGATTGCATTTTGAATTTTTGATATTGATGCACCGATTGAGTCTTTTCAAATCTAGGATGGCCCGCCATCCCCCCGAGCTCTTGGGCACAAGGAACAAGATGGAATAGAATCCTAGGCCTTCCTGACCCCTTGGTACTTGCTCCACTGCCCTGATGGTGAGAAGGTGATGTATTTCGGCATCCATAAGGTGCCGTTTTGTCGGGCACCTGGGTACGGGGCACTTGATGAACCGCCTCGGGGGAATGGAGAGAAATTCTAGAGTGAGGCCCAGCCTCACGACCTGAAGGGCCCAGGCATCAGATGTGATCTCCGCCCACTGGTGGGCGAAGGCCAGGAGCATTTTCCAAATCACCCTCTGTAACAGGGGGAAGGCGTACAGGAGACCGCGAGGCCACCTGCACCTGAGAGCATCCGTCCCTTCCGCGCCTGGAGTTGTGTAACAAGAGAGGTACCTGGGCAGCTGGTTGTTGGCAGATTTTGCGAAGAGGTCCAAGGCTGGAGTTCCGTACTTAGCCGACAGCTGATGAAAAATGCGTCGATTCAAGGTCCACTCCGCTGGGTCGATCGTTGTGCGGCTCAGCCAGTCTGCTGCAGTGTTGTCCGACCCAGAGATGTGTTCGGCACGTAGGGAGAGAAGGTTGGCCTCCACCCAAGTTCCTAGTTGAAAGGCAGATTCCATGAGAGAGACAGCTCTCGTCCCCCCCTGGCGGTTGACATGTGCCTTGGCCGTGGTGTTGTCCGTCCGAATCAACACATGTGAGTTCTGGAGAAAAGACTGGAAGTGAAGGAGAGCTAGATGGATGGCCCTCAACTCTAGCCAATTCATACTGTGTGATAGGTCTGAATCGGACCAAAGCCCCTGTGCTACTTGTTCCTCCAAGGGAGCACCCCAGCCTGTGAGGCTCGTGTCTGTTGTTACTACAAGACGTGGAGGGTCCCTGAAAAGAGAGCCCTGAGCAATGGCCGGGGAGATCCACCAGTTCAGGGATAACAATACT
Organism: Thamnophis sirtalis; assembly: GCF_051295495.1. Lineage (NCBI taxonomy): Eukaryota > Metazoa > Chordata > Lepidosauria > Squamata > Natricidae > Thamnophis > Thamnophis sirtalis. Next base: position 62,857,759 of record NW_028261384.1, on the reverse strand, counting down.
TCTGGGGGCAGGGAGACCTTCGCTGAGGAACAGCTGCTGTTGGACTTCTGGAATGGCAGAAGAAACCACTGGAGGCAGCGGCTGTGGAGCCGTGCCCAAGGAACAATGGAGAAGCAGCAGACCATCTTCCCCAGCAGCTGAGACAGCTAAAGAAGAGGGACCCGCTGCCTCCTTCGTACCTCCTTGGCTAACTCCCTGAGACTGTTCTGGCGGTCCTGGGACAGGAAGACTTTGCCCTGGGATGAATCTATGAGGGCTCCCAGGTGCACCAGACAAGAGGTGGGGATGAAGTGACTCTTCTCCCGATTGATGGAGAACCCCACATCCTCTAAAACCTGAAGGGTGTCCTGGAAATCCCTGAAGGCCTGGGTGTGAGACCTGGACAACAGAAGGATGTCGTCCAGGTAGCAGAAAATCCGGATGGGCCTGGCCCACAGATGTGCGGCTATGACAGACAGAAGTTCCGTGAAAACCCTTGGGGCTGAGGACAGCCCGAAGGGGAGGGCCCAATATTGGTAATGGAGGCCCGCATGGACTAAGCAGAGAAACCTCCTGTGCTGTTTGTGGATGGGCACGTGGAGGTAAGCCTCCGTAAGGTCCACTGATGTGAGGAGATCGTGTCTGCGAACACTCTCCACAATTGATAGGAGAGAGTGCATCTTGAATCTCCTGTATCTGATGAACTGATTTAAAAGTTTTAGATCGAGGATTGCCCTCCAGCCCCCCGAAGACTTTGGCATGATAAAAAGACGAGAATAAAACCCTCGTCCCTCCTGACCTGGAGGTACAGGTTGAATGGCCCGAATCTGGAGCAGATGTTGGACGGCCTGCTCTACCAGGAGCCTTTTTTGAGGGTCCCTGGAGATTGGGCACGTGACAAAGTGGTTCGGAGGACTGAAGCGCAAGTCCAGGAGAAGACCAAATCTGATTGTGGACTTGACCCACGCGTCATTGGTGATGTCGTCCCAACGATCCACGAAGGCCAACAGACGCCCCCCTATTGGGAGATTCTCCAGGCAGTCACTTCTGCCTCTTAAAGGAGCGGTTGGAATTGTCCTTGAAAGGCTTTCTTGGCTGGAATCTCTGGTTGTTCCTTCCTGATCTATAGGAGAAGGAGGGGGCCTGTCTGGGAGGGGCCCGTCGCTGTGGACAGGAGGTGGAGGCACTCCCGTCCTGGTTACGAAAGGGCTGCCTGCGGTAAAAAGAATGGTTCCGACCTTCTTGTTTTTTAGTGGCTGGTTGCAAAACCTTCCTCTTATCCTTGGACTCTACTAGAAGGGGTTCTAATGGAGGACCAAAGAGAAGGGATGAAGAGTAGGGAGAGGAGGCAAGTCTCCACTTGGCCCGCGCTTCAGCCTGCCACTGTTTTAGCCAGAGAAGCTGGCGGGTGGAAATGGAAGATGCAATGGCTTTGGACACAAACCGGGCCGCATCCAAGGAGGCATCTGCAGTGTATTCTAGAGCCGCCTTGATCTTGTTAATGTCTCTGCGAGCCCTAGGATCCCTGGCTGGAAGGCGAGCTTGAAGTTGTCTTAGCCACAGAAGAGCAGAGCGGCTAAAGAAAGAGGCGGATGTGCCTGCTCTAACGGCCCAAGCTGAGTCCTGGTGGCCCTTGACTAGAGTTTGTTCTATTCTCTTGTCTTCAGGTCACAGAGCTTCCTCCAGAGCTGCTGAGGACGCATTGGGAGAGGAAAGGGCAATAATAGGTAAATCAATAGAAGGTACCTCTAAAGCTTTAGCGAGGTCAGGAGCGACATTGTACAGACGCTTGTCCAAGCCATTGGGGGGGGGGCTCCAGTACCTGGAGAAGCCCATTGATTCTGTACAAGGTCTATGAAGAACCTTGGTGCTGGGATCACCTCCTTCTCCACCGTAGGCTGGATGAAGAGTGGGTCGGTGGTGTCAGCCTTGTCAGCTTCCGAACTCTGAGGTGCCTTTGGAGAGGGAATGCCTGCGATCTTTTTGGCCTTGAAAAGGAGAGAACGAAAGACAGCAGATTTAAACAAACCAACAAATGGGGGAGGGTCGGGAGGTAGGCCCTCATCCTCCGATAAATCTGAGTCTCTTGCAGGACGTTCCTCTTCCCCAAACATTGATGGTTGACTGGAAGTGCCAGGTAGCTCGTGTGAAGAAGAAGCCGAGAGATCTCCATCCCTGTGCCTGGACCTGGAGGAAGAAGCAGACCTGCGAGAAGCAGAACGATTAGAGGACCTGTGTTTAAGGCCTGCTGCTATACCCCATTCTATGGCCTCAGAGATGATATCAGCCATGCCTAGAGAGTAAGAACGACACCGGCGAGGGGTGGGCGAAATATTTCCCTGGTAGAGGGGATCCTCATTAGGGGTAACACTCCTGCTGCAATCTGAATCGTCCCCACTGTACGCTAAAGCATTAGTGCCCCTAGCTTCCTCAGGCTGCAGGATGGACGCAGCAGGGGAGAGGTCAACCTCCGAATCCAAAGCAAAATCAGAAGGGTGACTAGAAGGAATAGGCCCCTGGTCCTGGAATATACGAGGTTCAGCGTGTTTAGTCTTAGACCTGGCCTTCATAGCCGGAACCTGAAGGGCCCTGTCATCCTCCTGAAGAGATGGATCCTGCACCTCCCTCTGAGTAGGCCTGGGGTCCCTGGAGGGGGGGGGGGGGCTCTGCGTTGGTAGCCTGAGCAGGCCTGCACTTGCGGCCTCAAGTAGCAGGGGGTTCGATGGTAGGGGCAGGGGCCAAAGAGGTAGGAGGCAGTTGAGGCTCCAGAGGAGGAGAGGAGGCCATAGCCGGTACTCACAGTTCCTTGATCCAAAATGGCCGCCGGAAGATCTTCGCGCCAAAATTAACGGCCACTGAGGCTGCAGAGCCTATGGGCCGGATCCACGAGGTTGCCTAGGCCTCACAATGCAAATGGGCTTTTTAGGCCCTGTGGAGAGGTCGAGGAGCCAGGAAACAAGCCACAGATCTTTAAAAGCTGATCAGAGCGACGATGAGGCAGCTCTTTGTTATTTCAGAGGAGGGAGGCTCCGTTGCTGATATGAAACTCCCCAGGAGTTCGGAGGCTCTTCAGCGGCAATTAGCAGCAAGGCAGGGACCTGGAATTTTCCCTCTAAGGAGATTGAAATCTCCTGAGAATTTCGGTGAAATTCGAAGCTGGAGAAGCCCGGAGGCTTTCCCCAGCAAGCCAGCAATTAGGCTTTAAAAGGCAAGCCTGCAATTTAGGTGCGATTAGCACTCTCTAGCCTTGAGGCTATTGAGAGATTTCTTTTAAAGGAGCCCAGACCAGAGAGACAATTTAGAAGGACCAATTTGTTAGTAATTTTGATAAATCCAATTAATTTTACCAATTTTTAAGAAATAGTTGAGGAGAAGCAATTAGCACAGCCAGTTCCTATCGAACTGAGTCTAGAAAAGCGGGGAGCATGCTCCTCAGGCGATGACATCACTTTGGTAGACTCAGTTCTATTGGTTACTGACTGAGTTAACCCATGCATGACCGCTGTCTCCACCAACTTAGGAGAAGGCTCAGCGGGTTTGAAAGGGGTGAGCGCTTAGCGTGTCTTCACCCTGAGAGCATTGCTGGCAGCTGCTTCTTGCCATCACCGCCAAGCCAGATTCATCAAAAGCGGATTCACCATTGCAGCAGCAACGGAACATGCTCAGGGAAGGGACAGCGGGAACTGACTGCCCAGGATTGTGTTTTAGCCGCTTCTTCTGCTGCTGCTGCAGCCACCAAAGACTCCTTCCACGCCGCCGCTTTGTTTCAGGCCAAGAAGCGGGGGGAAAAAAGAGCAGCTCCACTCTCCCCTCTCACATTACTCAGCCTACTTGGGCGTGGGGGAAAGTACCCCTTGGCTGCCCCTCCACGAGGCCCACTGCATATCCTCCACAGATGGGAAGTTGAAGGGGCAACTGTAGGTGAACGAGCAGCAAGGGGTTTTGGCAGCTTGAGAGAAAGACTTCAAAGTCAGTGGTGTGCTGTTCCGACTTTCCCCGGGTGCAAAATGCTTTAAAAAATAAAGTTTTAGGGGTATTTTTTTTGCGGGGGGGTTGTGAAGGGTTAGAGGTGCAAGGGTCTTGATAGCTTTAAGTCCTGCACACTTCAAATGCCAGAGTTCCTGAGCCAACATGACTGGAGGAGGAATTCTGGGAGTTGAAGTCCACAAGTCTAAAAAAGCTGTCAAGTTTAAACACCCCTGGTTTTTTTTTTCTAAAGGGTCAGAGGTGCAAGAGTCTTGTAACAATAGCTTTAAGACATGCACACTTCAAATGCCAGAGTTCCTGAGCCAACATTTTGGTTGTTAAGCAAAAGCGTTATTAAGTGAGTTTCACATTTTACAAGTTGGCCACATCAAGCCGGTCACATGGCCACCAAGCCACGCCCACAAAATAGGCCATGCCCACAGAATAGGTAGAAACAATTTTTGAAACCCACAACTGCTGCATATGCATTGCCTTTTGCCCACTGCCACTAGAACTCGCCATCAGGATCAATATTGTTAAGTTCTTGCTTTGTTCCCCAGGAAGGACTTCGTTGTGGAGGGTTGTGTGCCCAGACCAGGTGCTTTCTCTCGGGCTCCCACCTCGCATGTCTCACTCTCCTAGCCTTTGAAGCTGGAAGGGAAGAAGGAAGGGAAGAAGGAAGGGAAGAGAGGGAGGAGTGAGAGAGAGAAGAGACAAAGAAAGGGAAAAAGAGGGAAAGAAAAGGGAAGGGGGGAAAAGAAAGAGACAAAGAAAGACAAAAAAAGAAAGAGAAAGGGAGGGAGGGAGGGAGGGAGGAAGAGAGAAAAGAGATGAGAAAAGAAACAGGCAAGGAAGGAAGGAAGGAAGGAAGGAAGGAAGGAAGGAAGGAAGGAAGGAAGGGAGAGATGTAATGGCTCCTCTCCTAACTTGAGAAAGTAAAGACTCTTGAAATAGAGACAGAGAAAGAAAAAAAGAAAGAAAGAAAGAGGAAAGGAGGGAGGGAGGGAGAGAGAGAGACAGACAGACAGACAGAGAGAGAGACAGAGACGAACAAATCCTGGCACTAGACGTGGCTTCGTAAGTTATTTTGAAATCGCACAGCAATCTAGGGCTTATAATGTCTGGATATTTTGATGCCTCTAATACAGAGGGTAATTGCCAGAACAGAGAAGGAATTTATTAGGACAAAGCTGCCATACGGAGGAAGGCAGAGGTTGAACTTGACTTATTGCCACAATTGAGCCCAAAATTTTGGTTGTTAAGCAAGAGCGTTATTAAGTGCGTTTCACTACATTTTACTCAATCCATGATATCTCCTGGCTCTAACAGTCATGTGCAAGCAACACATTGTAAGCTGTATGTAATGTTCTAATGTACAGAAGTTATAGATAAATGTGTGGCAGAAAGTGGACTCTGGGTGTGTTTTTCCAAATGCAGTAAGTGAGTTTGAATGCGTATAGTTTTAGAAGAACAGTTTGTGTGTGTATGTGTGCATGTGTGTACACATATACAGTATATATAGTAGATAATGTATTTTTTGTGTGCTCATACACATCCTATACTATGTAATATGTATATACCAGTGATGGGTTTCAATTTTTTTAGAACCTCTTCTGTAGGTGTGGCCTGCTTTGTGGGAGTGGCTTGCCAGCCACATGACTGGGTGGGCATGGCCAACTTGTAAAATGTAGTGAAACTCACTTAACAATGCTCTTGCTTAGCAACCAAAATGTTGGTTCAGAAACTCTGGCATTTGAAGCACACAAGTCTTAAAGCTGTCAAGTTACAAGACCCTTGCTCCCCTAACCTTTTAGGAAACCCCCCCCCCGGGGTATTCAAACTTGACAGCTTTAAGACTTGTGGATTTCAACTCCCAGAATTCTTCCTCTCACTCTTCATCTTGATGATGTGCGGACAGGCAGGGGGAGGGAGCTGGAACCGGTTCTAAACGGCACTGTAGATTTGTGGAACCTCTTCTATAGAAGTTAGAACTGGCAGGAACCCACCCCTGGTATGTACATATATGGCACATATACATAGGATTAAATAGTACATTTTGGACGTTTAGTAGTAGTAAATAAATAGACAGAGAAATTGTATCTTGTTGAGGTCTTTGAGGTGAGGAGAGGCCAGCAAGGCACCCTTGACGTGAATGTCAAGTTGGCCACGCCCACCCAGTCCCACCAAACTACACCCACCCAGTCACATGACCCCCCCAAAGCTACGTCCACCAAGCAAACCACACCCACAGAACCAGTAGTAAACAATTTTGAATCCCACCACTGTACCGAACCCAATGCAGTAACTATCTTACACATGCATTTTTATGGATTGTCTCCAACTGCCTTATTTTAAGGACTTGTCCATTATATTCATATAAAGTCCCAGACATGCACTGTATGGATCTGCATGCAGTTTTTTAATTTGAAGTTTTCATTTTAAGATCTCTGGGTCAAATACAAAATGCCCCATCTCACATTAAAAACATTCTGCACTGTTTGAGTTGAAAACATTTCAAAAACGATCCCAGCTATACTCAAAAACGGGCAATTTAACTTCAAAAACATTTGAATATGAAACATTTTACACATCCTTAATTAGAAGTATAATTATTATTATAAGTAATTATAAATTTATCATTTGGTATTTCATTTTGGTTTCTAAAGTGCCAAGAATTGCATTTTTTGCAGAGCACTGAAAAAATGCGATTAGTGGAAGGACTGATTAGGATTAAAATAGACCCTATGGAATTATAAAGTTTCTCTGCAAATTATTAAGTAGTGGGTGTACAATACCCCCTTCCCTCAAACAATGTCTCATTCAGTATTCTCTATTTTCTCATTGTATATCTTTTTATCAAATAGTATTTAAAGGGAATAGTCTTTTTGTAAATCAGAAAACAAAACACAGCCTACATATTAAAGTTATGATACAAAACATGTGTTAATGGAGAGAAAAAATGAGAAAGGTTAGAGACAAAGTGATCTGCGGGACATAAGTGATAATGCACACTGATGAATCTTATTCTTAATTTGAAGAAAGTCTGCACCAGAGTTTTAGTATATAGATTTTCTAATATAAATACAATGTTCTTATCTTTTTATTTAAGGAAAAATAGACAGCTAGCACAAAATCACTTTTTTCAGAATTTAAAATCTTGTTAAGTGACTGTTGTCAGTACAATATTAACTGTTAACTAGTTGATGGAATTTAAAAGATGACTCCCATCAACGCCTTGGCAATTCATAATCTGATCTCCTTGAAAATCAGATAAAAAGTTGATTTAAATTTATATTGAGTGTATATATAGTATTTGGGCCTTAAGAAAAAATGCTTAATAGCAATGTATGAAATGAGGAAAATTAGAGTTCCTTCAACCACAAAACTCTTAACATGCTATTTCTGCATTTATGAGTGCATATCACAAAACATTACCTGTGCAATGTTCTGAAAGACACAAATATCTTACAACTATTTAATTAGTGATATTAATTTTAATGTGTAGGATAATAAAATTCATGACTATCAGCAGAAAAGCAATGCAAAAAGTTTTACTTGTTCAGTAAGCAATCAAAATTCTTTACCAGCTTTTTCAGAATTTTCTTTCTGTTTTTTTAGTTCTTCACTCTGCAAAACCACCTGCTTCATATGAATATGCAACTGGGCAATTTCTTCCTCCTTCAATTCCAGAGTTTCATGTATTTGACGTTTTGTTTCTGCTATAACCATACCCTAAAAATATGCAGGGACAGATGTAGTCTGTGAGAATACATAAATATAAAACCTAAGCTCAAAAGCAGAATACAATGCTACTTTGCTGATTAAATCACGCACTCTTGAGGTTATATCAAAATAAAGTGCTGAGAAAAATGTCGCATTTATTACACAAATAAAATCTAAAGAAACAAAAAGTCAAGGAGAGGAGGAAATGATCTAGAAGTTACTGAATGAAATATGAATGAACATTGTTAAGTCTACGCTGACGCAAAAGAGGTCAGAGAGAATGAAAAAGAGAAATGTTATTTCAAGAATAATTATGATAATTATATAATTTATATAATAAATAATTTTCATTTTTATTACTAGAATTGGTATCACTAAGAAATCATGGTGCTTCAAAAATGCACATTGCTTACTTTAGCTTGCTCTAACTGTTCTATCAAGCTTTTGCTTTCACGTAGCTGAGTAATGAGTTTGGTATTTTCAACCATATGACAATCCTAAGAAAAAAGAAACAAAATAAACTTTAGAACACTCAAGACCAGTAATTTTCTCACATTCTTCTATTTTATTTTTTAAAAAAATGAAGAATCCATTTCTTTCTTAAAACTTATGTTCTATGTGTTTCATAATTTCCTCTAGCACTGAAGATTAGCAGGAACTTTCCAACTTACATAATAACTATTAATTAACAGTCATTGATGTATACATTAAATATTCAATAAAAAGTGGATGCATGGAATAAAATTGTTTGGCATGTGATTGGTGAAAAAAAATCTAGATTTTATAATTTTATACATTTAAAGTTATAATTAATCCAAAAATATTATTTAACACGAACTATATACCTATGTATCTGTTTTATATGATGAATGGATGTAAACATAAATTTGTAACTTCGGCAGAGATGGATTCCTACTGGTTTGCACCGGTTCAATAGAATCAGTTCGTCAAATCTATCGAACCGGTTAGAAGAGGTTCCACCAGTGGACCTGGAAGTAAGTTCGGGAACGCCTACCCCGCCCAGTCGCTCGCTTGTCCTGCTCATTCTGTTGCAGCTTGCTCACTCCCCCGCCCATCCGCACTAAACTAGTCCAACCCACCACTCACTGATTGGCTGAACTCCAGCCAATCAGTGAGTGGGCTGTAGTCAACCCACCCACTCTAACACCTGTTTAGAAGCATGGTGCCAACAGCCAACATTCCTCTTTTGAAAAGAGTCTTTCTCGTTCCCGAGCAGCTGTCGCATCACGCTTGCTGATCAGGTTCTCCCTTCATTTCGTTTCAACTCCAATAGCTTGCTGCTTCCCTCAGGTAGGCAATTAAGCACGAGGGGAGACGGCAGAAGGCTAGCTTACGCTGCCAGCTCGCTCACGAGAGCCACGAGCTGGCGTACGCCACGTATCCAAAAGAGGCGGCGTGAGGCTAGCTTATGCCAACTTGTGGCTTTCACGAGGGAAGACCTTCAGGCCTTGCACCGCATGGCTGAAAGGGAGTGGGTGGTGGCAGGAGGCTATCTTACGCGAGCTGGCATATGCCGCATGGCCAAAAGGGGGTGGGCAGTGGCGGCGGCAGACTACCTTACGCTAGCTCGCGGCTTTTGCAGGGGAAAGCGTTCAGGCCTTATGCCACATGGCCGAAAGGAGATGGGTGGCAGCGGCAGGAGGCTAGCTTATGCCAGCTCGTGGCTTTCGCGAGGGAAGGCCTTCAGGTCTTGCCTCGCGAAAGCCGCAAGTTGGGGTACACTGCATGGCCGAAAGGGGGTGGGCAGCGGCAGCGGGAGGCTAGCTTACGCCAGTTCACGGCTTTCGCAAGGGAAGGCCTGAAGACCTTGCTTCACAAAAGCCGCGAGCTGGTGTACGCCACATGGCTGAAAGAGGGTGAGTGGCGGTGGCGGGAGGCAAGCTGGCGTATGCTGTGTGACCAGAAGAGGGTGGGCGCGGGGACGGCGGGAGGCCAGCTTACGCCAGCTCACGGCTTTTGTGAGGGAAGGCCTTCAGGCCTTGCCTCGCGAAAGCCACGAGCTTGCGTACGCTGCAAAGAGGATGGGCAGCGGGGGGAGGCGAGCTGGCGTACGCTGTGTGGCGAAAAGAGTTATCTATACATTAATAATGATCAAGTACTAATAATATTTCCTTATACATTTTAGTGACCTTTCCTTACATAATTGTTATTTTCTTTCATACCTTTAGATTTCTAATTTCTGTTTCTGTTAGCTAGCAATTGCTAAAACAAATCCCACGTGAAAAAGTATTCAAAGCCTTCTTGATTTTAATTGTCAATTTATTTATTCCTGCACATTCTAACATTTATTTATTTTCATATCTGTTTTTCCACTGTTGTGCAAACACAGTTCCAGCAGCTGCTAACATGTGTAAAATTAAATATGTATTGTATTCCCTTTTAAATAGCCAAAAAAATATTTCTAGTTTTAAATCCGTATGTTGCTTTACCATTGCTTCTAACCACTAACTCTTGAATAGTTACTTGGACCAACCTAAATACTGAACCTAATTCATATATTCCTGTTTTCTTGAACTGAGAACTAAATTTCAGAATGAAATCTGTATTGCTCTGTGAATCTACCTATGACATTCATTCTTGATCTAACTTCTTAAATGAAAGACTGTGACTTTCCTTTTTGTTTATATCTTTCCTGTTTGTTGGGGGACATCCTTCCTGAAAAGACTGTACATTGTTGGGTGAAAGCAGAGGTCCCTTCTGTTACCTGTAGTCCTCAGCTTACAACCACCAATTGAGTCCAATATTGTTTCATTTCTTTTGCAGTTAGTATTATTTAACAGAATGAAGAAGAGGCAACAGAGTATGACCGCTTTCTTCTCCAAAAAACCAAAAGCTGAGGAATCAGCTGATCCACAACAGTCACCATCACCCCAAGCACCAGCACCAGCACCACAACCAGCACAACGACGTCTACCATTTGAGGTCGGACAAAGCAGCAAGTCCATCTCCTCCACTGAAGTTCCAAAACTTCCTGACTGCTGGAATTTGCAGCAATACAGACACTTCAAGGACAAGTATAAAGGACTGGCATTATCTAACAAGAAGTTAGATTGTGAGTACTGTGCAAAACCCATGTTCTCATTAGAGAAAGGTATTGATGTTTCTAGAGAGTAGAAACATTTCCAGGTTGTTCCAGTAGGGAAAACTGAGGAGACATAAGAAGCATCACTCAGAAAAAAATTAAAGGAACATTTTCAATCAAAAGCGCACCTTATTTGTTTGGAGAGCAGTAAACAACAGGAGCAGGATGCTTTAACCAAATCCATAGATAAGTTAACTGAATGTTAACTTATCTATCTTCACTTAATAACCAAGAAAGAAATCACTCAACTACATTTTGCAGAATTAAGAGTACTTTTACTGATTATAAGTAATTAGGAACTAAGCAAAGCTGGATCTGAGCAAAAGGCGCAAAAGCATTAGATATCAATACATGATTCATTCCCCTCCCCTTGGCACCCCAGTCCATAGTCAAATCATATATCTCCACAGCTGTCAGGTGGGAGACAACTTCAAAAATAATCATCAGGTTGGCATGCCGGACAGTTGGGCTTGGTGGGAAATTCCCCTCCTTCCACATGCGCAAACAAATGGTGAGAACAACTCCCAATTAACAGTCCTCCTGCACAGATTATTTCCTTCATGCACAGATTATTTCCCTCCCCCCCTCTCCGTTTCAATGGCAGCCGAAAAGCAGCAAAACAGAGGCTGACATCCGGCCCTCCTCCAGAAAAAGGGACGATCACCCCTGCAGAAACGAAAGAACACAGACAAACAGATGAACAACATAACATAGAAGAAAAAGGGGCAGAGAAAGAAAAGAGAAATCATTTGAGTTCAAGGCTTGTCTGGGTAGACAGAGTAGAATTTATGGAGAAGTCGAGGAGCCCGCACATGGGACTTGTTGACCCATTCAGCATGAGATGGAGGGAAATGCTTTCATGCCACAAGATGTTGAACACGGTTTCTAAGTTTCCTAGAGTACAAAATTTCTTTGACTTCAAAATGCTGTTCACCCTCAATCAGGAGCGGGGCAGGTGGAGCTTGCAAAGGACCCTGCAATGGAGAAATGAGTTCCGGCTTCAGGAGATTGACATGAAATACCGGGTAGATACAGTTGAGGTATTTAGGCAGTTCCATATGTATGGACACAGGGTTGATGACCTTGATAATTGGGAACAGACCAACATATTTCGGGTCCAATTTCTTAGACTTCTGAGAGGTCCATAGAAATTTGGTGGATAAATAAACATGATCACCGACTTTATATGCCCTCGCCTTCACTCTCTTTTTATCCACTTGTTTCTTATGTGCCTGATGTGCTGCATCCAGCGCCTGGTAAGCTAAAGGCCACATCTCAGGAAGTTGGTCGCTCCACACGGAAAGGGACAACACTTGCGGTTTCTCCCGAGGTATTTCGGGGGTAGGCACAAAATCATGTCCGTACACCACCCTGAAGGGCGTAAACCCCGTGCTGCTGTGTACCGAGTTGTTATATGCCACCTCAGTGTGAGGTAACAATTCCACCCAATTATCCTGCTGGTAATTGATGAAACACCGGAGATACTGTTCTAGTACAGAATTAGTCCTCTCACAGGCCCGATTAGTTTGAGGGTGGTGGGCGGAGATTAAGCCCTGGGTAGAGCCTATTAACTTCAAAAATTCTTTCCAAACCAAGGAGGTAAATTGGACCCCTCTATCAGAGATGATGAGATTTGGTACCCCATGTAGACCATATATATGTGTAATGAACAATTTAGCTAGGGATTTAGCAGAAGGGATTTTAGAGCAAGGAACAAAATGAACCTGTTTGGAGGACAAGTCGGTAACAATCCAAATCACTGTTATTTCATTGACTTTCCGGTAATTCAACAATGAAATCCATAGAGATCTCCTTCCACAGTGCCTCAGGACGAGCTACTGCTTGGAGCAATCCTCGAGGTTTTCCCAGCGGTCGTTTCGCAGCAGCACAAGTGGGACAACTAGCTACATAAGATTCAATGTCTTTTTTCAATGTGGGCCACCAAAATTGTCTCTTGATGAGATGCAGGATTTTTACAAACCCAAAATGTCCAGCCATGCAATAATTTTGAGCGCGCTGAAGGACCATGGGTCTAATAGTCATGGGAACATATAATTTAGCTCCAATCCAAGCCAGGCCATCCTTCATGGTGCACTCATTTGTATGTTGGTGAAACCACTCATCAACCTCAAGGGCTTCTTTGAGTTTTGTAACGAGGTCTTGCGTGACCTCCAAATTGGAAATGGTCTGACTCCTGGTGACAACTGGAGCAGCGAGGCTTCTCGTTGGCATGACAGGTTGGACAATACTAAGCTTTGAACTGTTATACTGAGGAAGTCTGAACAAAGATTCAGCCATAAAATCTTTCCCTCCTGGGATATTTTTCAAAGTGAAATTGAATCTATTGAAATGTTGTGCCCATCTCATTTGCTTGGGGGATAGTTTCCTGGTTTTTTTTAATGCCTCTAGGTTTTTGTGATCAGTCCATACCTCAAAAGGGTGTTTTGCCCCTTCCAAAAAATGACGCCAGGTCATCAAAGCCCATCTGACAGCAAAAGCCTCCTTTTCCCAAATAGTCCATCGTCTCTCAGTCTCTGTTAGCTTTCGAGAGGTATTAGCGCAGGGTTGCAACTTCCCATGTGCATTCGTTTGAAGTAGCACTGCACCTACTGCAACATCACTAGCATCCGCCTGGACCACAAAAAAAGAATTCATGTCCGGGTGTTTTAGAACTGATTCAGCTGCAAAAAGCCGTTTTAATTTCTCGAACGCAGCCTGGCATTCCATAGTCCAGTTCAAGGGTTTACTCGGACTGGGTTTTGTCTCCCCCTTTGACTTTAGGAGGTTTGTAATTGGTAAGGCAATCTTGTCAAAAGAAGGAATAAATTGATGATAGAAATTAGCAAAACCCAAGAAACTTTGCATTTGTTTGTGTGTCTGGGGGGCCGCCCATTTGGTGACTGCTTGGACCTTCGCTGGATCCATCTCTATTCCTTCCTGGGAGATACGATATCCCAAGTAATCTACCTTCTCCTGATGGAACTCGCTTTTTGACAATTTAGCATACAGTTCTACTGCACGAAGCTTTTTGAGAACTGTGTGAACAAGCTTCACGTGTTCTTCACGTGTTTCCGTGTAAATAAGGATATCATCCAGATAGACCATCATGCCTTTGTAAAGGTGGTCATGTAAAACCTCATTAATTAATTGCATGAAAACAGCTGGCGCCCCCTGCACTCCAAATGGCATAACTCAAAATTGAAAACTTCAGCTGGTACAGAACGCGGCCGCGCGAGTGATTGTGGGTGCACCGCGGTTCACCCACATAACACCTATCCTCCGCGAGCTGCGCTGGCTACCCGTCGATCTCCGGGTGCGCTTCAAGGTGCTATTAGTCACTCATAAAGCCCTGCATGGTAGTGGATCTGGATACTTGAGAGACCGCCTCCTGCCAATCACCTCCCTGCAACCAATTCGATCACACAGATTGGGCCTCCTCCGTATTCCATCAGCCAGCCAGTGCCGGCTGGCAACTACAAGGAGGAGGGCCTTCTCAGTAGTAGCCCCGACCCTTTGAAACGAACTCCCCGTGGAGATTCGTACCCTCACCACCGTCCTGGCCTTCCGCACAGCCCTTAAGAACTGGCTAGCCCGTCAGGCCTGGGGACAAGGATAGTTACCCCTCCCGAATGATGAATGTATGTTGCTTATTACTTTTATTATATGTGTCTATGTCATTGTTTGTACTTCCCCTCCCTGATTTTATGTGAGCCGCCCTGAGTCCCCTCAGGGAAAAGGGCGGCCTACAAATGTTAATAAAATCAAATCAAAAATCAAAAACAACCCAGAGGGCAATTAAACGCAGTTTTCCATTCATCACCTTCCTTAATTCTGACCCTGTAGTTGGCCTCTCCTATATCTAACTTTGTGAAAATCCTTCCTTTACCCAGCTGGGCCAGCATGTCTTTCATTAATGGCAAAGGGTAGATTTTGGACACACACCCCATTCAGGCGGAAGGAACCATTTCTTCTCTCTGAATAAGACTGGGGCAGCCACTCGGGGTCTAGCTGGTTCAATGAAACCACTTTCTAAATTTTTGTCAATGAATTTTCTCAATTCATCCATTTCTCTAGGGGTCATTGAGTAAATCTGAGGTTTTGGGAGTTTTACTCCAGGGAGAATGTCAATGCTGCAATCGGTGGGTCTCTGTGAGGGTAATTTATCTGAAGATTTTTCACTGAAAACATCTTTCAGGTCCCAGTATTCCTTCGGGATTTTTTCCTCCCCTCTGGCTGTTAGGTTGGGGTCTGGCTTATGCAGTTCTGGAATCCCTTCTTCCCTTTCAGGGGCGTAGCAGACCAGATGCGCAACTACCCTTTCCTCCAATTTATGTGTGGGTTCCACTTACGCAGCCAGGGCAATCCCAATATAGGGGGTCGGTCCATTCCTGGGGCTACAATAAAACATTTTCTCTTGGTGGGTTCCCATCCACATCTCAATAGGCTCAGTAACAAAGTGAGTAGGGCTCCCTCCCGCAATAGAGCCATCAATTGGCAAAATGCAATTGGGATTTTCAAAGTTTTTAGCTTCAATCCCAATTTCTCTACTATTTCCGGGCTCATAATGCATTGTGTACAACCAAAATCTAAAAGAGTTAGAATTTTCTCTCATGCGCCAGAAGAGGGCACTCTAAGCTCAACTGAAATAGTCATGGGTCCCAAATGGGAAGTTAACCATTGGTCATCATCAGAGTCACTTCCTTCCGAATAGCTGGGGGTTTCCTCTCCTCCTTCCACAGGGTTGAAACGCTGAGAAGTTTCCTCCCCTTGCAAGGCAGGTTCTTTCCTCTTGCTGGGAGGTTTTCCCAGCCTCTTGTCTTTCTGAGAGGGTGGGGTTTTTTGGTTCATCTTGACCTGACAATTCACAGCATAATGCCCCTCCTTCCCACAGCGGAAACACACAAAGGGTTTGGGCTTACTTGCAAATCTACCTTTCCCTCCTTTCGGGACTCTTGGGGGGAGATTGGCGGGGGAGATTCTTTGCCCTCACCTTCCCCTTGGTACTTCAGCCTGGCCAGGTCAATTTCAACATCAGCGGCTGCTTCATACCAGGGCTGCAATCTACGGGGAGGTCTCCTGTTCAATGCTAGTAAATCTCTTTGTTTAACCCATCAGCGAAATGGTCCAGCAATGCTTCTTCAGACCACCCCCTCATAAAAGCTGACAGCTCCCGAAATTCTTGTACATAATCAGCTACTGGCGGTTTCCCCTGGGTAAGAGTTGTAAACTTAATTCTGGCTCTTCGCTCTGTGAGGGGATCATCAAAGCGTTTCCTCAAAGTGGCCATAAACCCACTAAAGTCTCTCAAAAGCGGGGAATCAGCGTTGTGCAATCCTACCATCCAATCTGCTGCTTTTTTCCCAAAGCCATCAATATAACCCTTACCTTGGCGTCATCAGATCCCAGTTCATCGCCATACATTTGCATGTAGTTCCACACTTGAACAAGGAAGAGGCTCTTTTGGTTCTCCTCCGTATTTTACACTTAAAGGAGGAACCTTAGCCATCAGGCGTCTGAGCCCCCCCCCCCCAACTCTTGGAATGTTTCTAGCCAGAGAGGTTGGGGTCAGCGCTGGGTCATCTTGTTCAACTCCCCCTTTGAACCCTCCAGTCTCTCTCAGGTCAGGCAAGATATATTTTTTCTCTGTCTCTACCTCAATTTATCTCTCCATTTCACTCTCACGAGTCCGGCGTCTCTCCCACGCTCCTTCGAAAAGTTTCATGGCTTGGGACATCGTAAGATTTTCTTCCTCAGGATCCCGCCAGTCAGCTGCTGGTTTTCTGGACCTCCTCATAGTAATCCCAAAGATTCTTCAGGATCCTCTTTCCCTCCCACTCTCCAAGTCCACCTGGGTCGAACTGATCGTTCTTCCAACTGCAGGCCAGCCATCCGCTCCATCTCCGAAGTGCCTGCAGCTGCTCCCATATCTTCTTCATGATCACTACCTTGGTGGGACATTCTTCAAATTTTGGGTAACCCCCCCCTCGGAAGGTGTCAGCTCCGGGATGGGTGCGAGGTGAGATCCAGCTTAATGTCACAGCTCCTTCACTTAATAACCAAGAAAGAAACCACTCAACTCCATTTTGCAGAATTAAGAGTACTTTTACTGATTATAAGTAATTAGTAACTAAGCAAAGCTGGATCTCAGCAAAAGGCGCGAAAGCATTAGATATCAATACATGATTCATTCCCCTCCCCTTGGCACCCCAGTCCTTAGTCCAATCATATATCTCCACAGCTGTCAGGTGGGAGACAACTTCAAAAATCATCATCAGGTTGGTATGCTGGACAGTTGGCCTTGGTGGGAAACTCCCCTCCTTCCACATGCGCAAACGAATGGTGAGAACAACTCCCAATTAACAGTCCTCCTGCACAGATTATTTCCCTCACCCAAATATCATGCCCTTCCCCCCCATTTCAATGGCAGCCAAAAAACAAGCAGCAAAACAGAGGCTGACACTGACAAACATTTATCTAGTACTTGCAAAATATTTTCTACTGTTTATGATCTGGTGCAAACATGTAATCCATTCTCAGACATTGAAGCGCAGGCACATTTGCTAACTACGGTTGGAGTGGATGTGGGAGTTGGCTTGCATTCATGGAGATCCGCAGTGAAAATAGTTGAATTCATTGCGAATGAAATCAAAACCACCGTGTTTTCCAGGATTATTGCAAAGAATCTAAAGGTCTGCCTAATAATCGATGAAGCCTCAAAACACTCAATGAAAGCAGTGCTGATAGTTTTTGCTAGAGTTGAAGATCCAGAATACCCAGCAACCATTTTCATTGAGCTTTTGGAATTAGAGAAGCAAGATGCGAAGACCATATGTTCTACAGCGATGGGAAGCTTGCTTAAAAGTTGGGTTTACCATCGAATATCTCCAGAAGAATTTAATCGCTTTCTGCTCCGATGGTGCCAATGTTACGCTTGGAAGAAAATCTGGAGTCAGAACCAGAATAGCTCAAGACTTCCCAAACATCATAATCTGGCACTGCTTGAACCACCGCTTCCAACTTGTGCTATATGATGCAATAAGAAAAATAAAGCAACTCAACCACTTCAAGATCTTCCTTGATAAAATACACACCACCTTCCACAAATCCTGCAAGAGCCAGAATGACCTTTTCCAAATTTCTGAACAATTGGGCACTGAAATTGGTAAGATTGGCAAAGTTTTGGGACCAAGATGGGGTGCCTGTAGTTTAAGGCCAACCATGGCTGTGTGGTGTGCTTATCCAGCACTACATCAGTTTTTCTGGGCAATGAAAGATTCCCAGGCATGGCTTCCTGTTTTGAAAAAAAAATTTTTTTTTTGAAGGATTTGGCCCTCATGATACATATTCTAAATGAGATTTCTTGTCTGTCAAATGCCCTGCCGGGAAGAGACACAGATATCATCAAGGCCGAAAAGTTAGTATTGCGAACAATCAAAGCTTTTGAAGTGGTTAGACAGAGAAAGGGCACATATGAAAACAACATTTATGCAATGCTAAAAACACAAGCCTTCATAAACATCAATTTAGCTCAAAATCAATGATTTGTTGCCCTTCCTCGTGACAAGATTGTGTCAAGCATCATCACCAATTTGAAGAAAAGGCTGATGGATTGCGACTATCTAAAAACAGGTAGCCAATTGCCAGCCGCAAACAAGTTACATTTTATCACATATTTGGAGCCAGATTACTGGAACATTGAAAGTGTAGTCATTCCATGGGCTGAGGCAGCATTGTTTGAATTTGGCGAAATTTTTAATTACGAAATTAATTTGAATGACTACAGAGATTTTTTTGGAAAATGTGCTAAAAAATCCAAACAAGCTAGAGCTATTGTCAGGACAATTGCTGTTGCTTCAGCAGAGGCAGAAAGAGTGTTTTCAAAAATGGACCTCATATGTTCAGAGCAAAGAACCCACCTTGTTCCAAACATAAGTAATCTGATGGTGATATGTGTTGTTGGCATGCCTGTTGAGAGATGGGACCCCATTCCTGCAATGAAAAAGTGGCTCAGAGCACATCACCACACGGCTGATGATCCATGAATAAGGACCAAGAAAGCTGCAACTGAGGAGTCTGGAAGCCTAAACAATATGGAAATATCAACAACCAGAAAACCAATAACACAAGTACTTGAGTGTATCTCTTTCATTGTGTTATTCTTGTGTAAGGTATAAGTGCATGCAATTAAAGTCTTCCTTTCTGTGTCTCTTCTTTGTGCAGGCCATTCAATGGAGCAAGTGTGGTTTAGTGATGTAGAAGACTGGCAAGGCAGTAATCTTCCCTCTGTAAATAGCTGTCTTTATTGCTGAGTGTGCTTGGTTCATCCTTAATATAGTAAGTGCAACCGATTAAAGTCCTCCTTTCTGTGTCTCTTCTTTGTGCAGGTTATTGGAGCAAGGTGGCGAGATGGTGGTGCAGAAGACGCAGAAAAGGACAGTAATCTTCCTTTTCTATTATTTTGTGTGCTTGTTTCATCCTAATGCAGTGCATGCAATTAAAGTCTTCCTTTCTGTTTCTCTTCTTTGTGCAGGTTATTGGAGCAAGGTCGTGAGGTGGTGGTGCAGAAGATGCAGAAAAGGACAGTAATCTTCCTTTCCTATTATTTTGCGTGCTTGTTTCATCCTAATGCAGTGCATGCAATGGAAGAGTTCATTTCTGTGTCTCTTCTTTGTGCAGGCCATTCATTGGAATCAGTAATACCAAAGACTGGCAAGGATAGTCATCTTCCTTCTGTAAGTAGCTCTTTTATTGTTTTGTATGTACTTATTTTAATCTTATTGTAGTTTATCCATTGGGGCAAAGAATTCAGTGACATCGTCTTGGCCACTCCCACCCGATTACATGGCCGGCAAGCCACTCCCACCCAGTCACATGGCCAACAAGCCACTCCCACCCAGTCACATGGCTGGCAAGCCACTCCCACAAAGCAGACGACACCTACAGAAGAGGTTCCAAAAATTTTTGAAACCCACTACTGAACTTCGGCTAAATCCAAGATATGTAGCAACACTGATTAATATGATATAATAATGCCATCATGTGTTATGAGCTCTCTTGTACAGAGGTTATTTCAGTATTTTAATTTTGTACTGAAAGGTATTTTTTCAAATACTGATGTCCCTTTGAATTATATATCAATAATTGAAAAAGGACCAACAATGGAAATAGAAATTGAATGCAAACAAACCGTATACTCACTACCTCTAATAATTGAAACTAATAGCCTAGTTGAAACATCTGCAAGGAAATCACTACATTCAGAGAGCACCTAAGAATTCCACATCTCAACCCTGACCAGAAATATTCCCTTATACTGGATGTTCTATTTTTCTTTTAATTTTATCTGCAGGCCATCTAGAGTCCTTATGGAATCAGACAGTCTTGAAATTGAAATAAATATGATAAAAAAATAAATATTTCAAAACTTTTTCCCCTTCTGCATACATATGCATATTACATAAATGATAAACAATAAAAATACTCTGTAAATGCCTGGTATGATTTCCTTATCCTAATATATTTTTTAAAAAAACCTAAATTACTAAAATCTACATTTATGTTTAATCTGAATATATTAACAACCAGTTTCCTTATAAACATTATCAAGTATGATAGAATTTCTATCTTTTAGCATATTGCATTTTATTAATGTTTAGAATTTGTTGTCATGCTGTTTAATCAAAATGAATTATAATCTCTGGCATCTTTTGTAATAAGATAACAATTAATATCATGAGAAGCCTTTATTTTCCCAATACCTTTATTTTCTTTAGCTCCTGAAGCCTCTCATATAGTTGTTCCTGCAGTGCTTCTTTCTCACTGGTCAGCTGTGCTAAGCACTCCTTCTGAGATTTAATTCTTTCTTTACACTGATGAAGCAAATTTTCTTGATGTTTTAATTTCTGAGTTAGAGTTTCTATTGTTTTATCAGCATTCTCATTACCAACTACGAACAGCAAAAAAAAATATGTTTGGTTTTCATTTGATATTTCACATGTACCAAAGTCTACATAGTGCTGTCAATTATATGAACTGCTGCTCTATATGGGAACTCTTTGCATGATTCCTGCTACTTATGGAATTAAGGTTGCCCTTCTATACAACATCTACTCCATATTTAAAGTTGCTTGATCCCAATACAGCTGCTCAACTAGTTAAACAAATAATTCTTGATTTTGATCTTCAGAATGATAGGGGTAAATCTCATTTACAGGAACTCTTTTATAGCCCTGTTGGATTCCCACTTACTTCTATTATACCCAGAAGAACACTGATCCTAGAAAGTTTTAATTCATTACCATTAACCTGAGAGAGGGAAGGTTTAACAATATCCTATATTCAAGACAGCCTTGTATGTAATCAAGACTCACTATAAAGTCAGCCACTTTATTTTCTGCTTTGTGATAAATGATGTTATCTACTTCTTGACAGTGCTGGCAGGACAGAAATTGAAACTATCTGTATCTTACTTTTAGTTTAGTTTAGTTTAGTTTACTTTATTGGATTTATATGCCGCCCTTCTCCCAAGGACTCAGGGCAGCGTACAACATTTAAAAAAAATGCATATTACAAAAGTTAAAAAAAATACTTTTGTATTTTCTGTTGGAAATTTCTAGTAATGTTTCTAAGCTCTGCTCTATCACGACTGACATTAAGATTTTAGGTTTAGCTTTCAATTTAGAGCATCAGTGGGCAATAAATTTTTTCAAGGGCTACATGAGAGGCTGGCCTGAACCAATGTCCTCAATTCTATCACCTCAACTCAGATGAGGAGCAAGTGCTGCACAGGGACAGAAAATGCTTCTTTCCTCACCAACCCATGGACATCAGCTGACTGAAAAAAGCATGGTGACTATGCAGAGCCATATCAAACCTCCTGCCCCCTGCAGCATGCTTATTTATATTTAATTTCTAATTTCCAATTGATCTTATTTATACAGGCCGGACAGAGATATGCAAAAGTCCAGATATGGCCCAGGAACCATAAAACACCAGGTCTGTTTTAGAGAGTCTTATGAAGAATATCAATTATGCTAAAAGTTTTCTCCAATGTTCCTTCATTATGTAGTTTTGTTAATGTGCATTACTTTTGATTTTATTTGTATTACTATTTTTATTATTACCATTTTTATTATTACTATTATTTTGCTTCACGCTTGTGGGTTTTTTTGGAAATCAATAAATTAAATACATAGTATAAATTTCTGGATAAATTTATGTCTCATTATTAATTAATTTACTGCATTATTTATGCCAAAGATGGCACAGTGGCTCAGTGGTTAAAACGCTGGGCTTGTTAGCTGGAAATTAAAAATATATATATTTATTTTAGCCCAGATATTCCAAAAAGAATCACTGTTAATTTTTAGGATTACTAAATAAATATAACATTTTACCACATTTTACAATTTCTTTCCCCATTTTATTGCTTCTTACCTTTTATTTTTTCCTTTTCTATCGAACAAAATATAAAACTAGAACTAAAAAAAGAAAGTAAGTTAAAAAGGAAAAGAAAGAAGTAACAAAATCAAAAGACATGAAAAAAGAAAATGTGGTAGTATATACTACGATTTCAAAGTTACACTGTTAATTTCTTCCAAAAATCAAGCCTCTAGTTTGTACAAAATAAATTCACCCTCTGCAAGTAGAAATTTTCTCAAGCAATCAGAATCAATGAAATCAGGAAGTGAAAATTTTTGCTGATACACTAGGAAATATTAAGGAAAAAAACCCTTAATTCTGCTAAAATAGTTTTAAAATTACAAGCAGCCATTGCTATGTGTTTTCTTTTTTAAGATAAGAACTTACCAGGACCTGCTGACTGCAAAGTATTTTCTGTATTCTGATTTTTTACAGGACTCTGAACTTCTGACTGAGTTTGAACATTTGGATTCGGTAGTTCAATGTTTATCTCATTACTATACAATTGTTGCTTCAGTAATAATACCTGCATGAGGAAAATATTTATCCATTCAACAGTCTGGCATCAGTTAGGATTTACTGATTTTTTTTAAACTAGTAATATAAATTTCTACATTGTCCTATGTGACTGAAACAGCAATATACAAAAGCTGTAGAAAGACAACTCCAAATAAAGTGGAATGATCCATATGGCCTCTGCAAAAGCTTTTTCCTGAACTTTCCTTTTGATACACCCTATCTTTCAAAATACTGAAAAGCACACAGTATGTAGTTAAATACATCCAAGTGAGTTTTTTCTCCATATTCAAAAATGATATTCAAATCATTTTTTCTTTAAGTATCATAAATCACACAATCTTAACAGCCAGTTTAGTATAGGGGTTAAGGAAGGCTAAAAACTGGGAGACTGTGACTTCTAGTCCCATCTTAGAAAACAAGACCAGCTGGGAAACCATCACTTTCTCTCAGTCCTAGGAAAAAGGCAATACCAAACCATTTCTGAAAAATCTTGCCAAGAAAACTGCAAGAATTTGTCCAGAAAGTCTTAAGAATCAGATAATTTAAAGCAAGAAATATATATATTTATATTACCATCGTTGTATATCAGATTCTCACAATGAAATGGGCATTTATTTGAAAAGATACAAAGATACAAAACAAGAAACTAATTATAGGTACTTCAACGACAGTAATTGGTGCCAACAACTCTAGCTCTAAGCATCATGGTAGTGAAGTGTGATATCATGTGACAGCACTAACTTAAAACAGGAGCAGTTCCGGTCACTGTGGTTAAACAAATCACACTAAGTCATTAGGGAATATGTCACAGTCACTTTATTAATGTTGCTTGTCAGAAATTCAGAGTGAAGTTGCAAATGATGGCCATGAGACCCTAGGATGCTGCAAACATCATAAAAGCAAGCCAGTTGCCAGTAGCTGAAATTATGACCATGGGGATGCTTGTAACAGTTGTAAATCAAGGATTGGCCATAATTCTTCTTGTTCAGCAATGTGGTAATTGAATGCTTACTGAATAAGGGTTCTCTCTAAATACCTTACACATGGCATAGCATTTAGCATAAAAATAGTTGATATGGCCCAATACTGGAAGAAGGAAGACTTGCCTATAACTCAAGAATGGACATTAAAAGTTACAAACTTAGCCCAGATGGCTAAAATATCGGCATATCTTAAAGATCACTCAAATGAGAGATATAAACGAGATTGGAAAAAATGGATTGACTATATACAAAATAAATACGGGACCAAGAAATTCCAGTTAGCCTATGCTTAAGATCAGAAATGATTTAAATTGTTTAAAGTTAGTTCAGCAAGAAGAAGCTAAGGTCAATGTAGAATGTCATTAATTTCTTTATTTCTTTTTTCTCAATAGATTTTAGACTGTGTTTGTTAAAAATCCATACCGTGTACGGGTTCTGGGAAGTCGGGGGGGGGAAGGAGGAAGGGGTTGGGGGGAGGGTGGAGGGAGGGAGGGGTATACATTAGGCTAGACAAGAATTTGGTGGTAAACTAGAATTATTTTGACATACAAAAAATTGTACTTCGATGTCTTACTGATTGAGGAATGATGAAATGTTTGTTTTAAAAGAAATAAAACTTTGAACCCGAAAAAAAAAAGTTGATATTCTTCAAGAATGTTTTGGAAACTTCTCTTTAAAAACAAGCAGTTACCTGTGTCTGCAAGGCGCTGATAATTTGGTCCTTTTGCTCTAATGATGCAGCAAATTCTTCTTGAAGATGCCTCTTTGGTTTTTTATCTATCTTAAGTTCCTATCATAATATTTTGAGAGAAATATAAAACAACTTTAAAGCATGTGTTTGTATGTATATTCTGTAGAAATCAAAATTTAGCTGGATTTATAACTTTTACTGCTACCATATTAAATCCTATTATAGAACAGTTAAGGTACTATTCTTTTAGTTTTTCCACTTTCCTGTTTGGATCTTATTCTATTTACATCACACTATCTTAACAACCTTATTATACTAAGGAAGTATGAAACTAAATTTTAATATGGAGCAGTACAGTAACACTTTCAATATTTTTCTGTACTTTATTAGTATATTTCAAACAGCAAAAAGAGAGAAAAGCCAATCAGACTTTTATCAAGATGAAAAGCTTACAGAAGTTTAAAAAAGAGAATCACCCCAAGTTTCTTTAAATGGAAACATGAAAGAAATATAGTTAGGAAAACAGGAAAAAATACAGAATGAATATGTAATGTCTATAATCTTAGGTTCTTCAGAAGCTTATCAGAAGTATCCCAATTAGAAGACTGATAATAGACAAACTATGTAGTGGATGTTTCAGAATACAAACTGAAAATTCGCATAAAATGATTTGCGCCCTGATCTTTCCCAGTTTTCATAACCAGCAAAAGTTATAGTTAACTATGCTAACAAAAAATATTGTTTCAAATAAAATAGTATAGTTTAATAAAATAATTGGGAAAACAGCAATAGATGCCACTTCTACAAAGAAGCTGGAGAAGCAGTAGAATACCTACTAAGATGCTGTAAAAGGTTTGGACAGACTACAAACAATAGCTTGGCAAAGTATTGGTTAATATATTATCCAGTTGTCTGTGGGTTGGACATTTTTTAAAGGAATTATATAATAAAAGCCATGTTTCTGCTTTGTACAACACACTTTGATCAATCTTCTTTATCAGGAGGGCCTTCTCTGTGGCTGCTCCGACCCTCTGGAACGAACTCCCCGTGGAGATTCGTACCCTCACCACCCTCCAGGCCTTCCGCATAGCCCTTAAAACCTGGCTGTTCCGACAGGCCTGGGGCTAAAGACTTGCAGCCCCACTTCGAATGGTATGATTGTTGTGCTTTTTTTAACTGTGTATGGTCTTTATGTTTTGTAACTTTGTCTGTTTTTCCCCTCCCTTGAGTTGTGAGCCGCCCTGAGTCCCTTCAGGGAAAAGGGCGGCATACAAATAAAGTAAAATGAAATGAAAATCATTAAATATTCCAGTATTTATATGTAAAAACAAACAAACAGAATTTCCACTTGCTTTCTAAAAGCACAGCTTTCATGTGGCTTTTTACAATCTCATTCTGACTCAGCAGATTTAATGAATTGTTTAACAATAGTGATTCAAATAGCAAAATAACCTCATCTAGAGATACCAGTTGTTATTTTCTTACTAGATAATTGATTATGAAATGAAGAATATGCAAACAATACTGAATATTATTGGGTCCTTTGTTTCTGTTATCATGTTTCTCTTAGCAATCTCTGCATAAAAATGTATTACATGTTTTTCACAATACTGTAACATGTCATATAGGCAGTTAACAGTAATTTTTAAAATGAACAGTTTTCACTCCAGCATGTTATTGTAGCAAAGATTAGCCTGTTACTTCTCATGAGTGACTATAACCGTCTACCAATACAAAAATAAAGGAAATAACAAAAACTGAATATTCATTATTTCCTCTGATCTTACTAATATATAATAGCGCCTTATTTAATGGAGTCAATCTTGCATAAGAAACCTCTCAAAGAAAGTGTAATCAAAACATTGAATTATGAACAAAAAAATGAATTATGAGTAGAGAATATTCCTGACTAGCATCTTTATGCTGGGAATGCTAATTATGCAATAGGTATATTAAATAGGTCAAGTGGTACATGTATTATTTTAAATTATTTTTATATAATTTATTTTTAAAAATAGATGCAGGGATTGGAAGTTTACAGAAAAGCAAGAAAACCTATTCCAAAAGATTCAAAGATGAAAGAAAACCTAAGCTCGATCTATCATTAAAATCTAACCTATCAATCTAGATCAGGAGCGTCAAACACACTTTGTCAAGCAGCATCACATGACATATCGATACTATTTTCTCCTTCACTAATCCAGGCATAGGTGAGATCAGTGCATGATGCATCTGGCCCACAGGCCGGGAGTTTGAAAGCCCTGATCTAGGTGGTAGACAGAAATAATTAAAGACTGGAAAAATCAAAATATGAGGAATGAAAGGAAATGAAATGAGAGGCTCCATTTTATCTTTGTTTATCCTTTTTAAAGAGAAACAAGAACATATTTCACATAGCTAAATCTATGGAGATTCTCAGTCATCCAGATCACAGTTGTCCCAAAGGTGCTTTTTCAAGAGACAACTGGACTTTCTTGTTTCTCTTTGAAGATGTTTCACTTCTTGGATGACAAGTGCTTCCAAATCCTTCCATTCTCCACCATCCAGTCAGAGATGAAGAACCTTCTTGGGTGAGAAATGTCTTCAAGAAAAACAAGAAAGTCCAGTTGCTTCTTGAAAAAGCACCCTGACTTTAACACACATTCTTGATTGTCAGCACTTTCTCCTGTAGCAGCCTAAACTGTTCTATTCATGCAAGATGCAACGAACACTCCTTGAGAAGTCTTTCTAATTTTCTAGATAATTCTTTTGCTTCAATTTCAAAATCAGATTGTGGACCAATTGTCAGGTAAGGAGAATAAAAATTCAGTTTATTCAGGGAATATTTTGAAGATGTCTGCACTAAAGATTCTTACTGAAAGAGATTCTTTTAAGGGATTTTGAAAAATCGACTCCATTAATGAAACCCAAAATTGAAGCTTCTGTGAAAAAGATCATCCACTAGGCTGCAAATAATAAGATAACTGAAATTTATGCTATGTTTTTCTCTGAATATCATAGAATTAATATATTCTCAGACATACTAAATGTTTAATTATCAACATCAATTTACTGTATTTTTCAGAGTATAAGATGCACTCCCCCCCTAAAAGTGGGTGAAAATTTGGGTATGTCTTATAGACCAAATACGGGCCTGTTTTTGACCTCCCAAACCCTCCACACATCGCATTTTTGCCTTTCCCGGTCCCCAGAAGCACTCTGCAGTGTTCCACATGTCTCGTTTTTGCCAAAAATGAGCCCATTTTCACCCCAAATGGGCCTGTTTTTGGTCTCCTGAGCCCTCTGTGCATCCTGTTTTCACCAGAAGCACTCTGCAGTACTTCACACATCCCATTTTAGCTAAAAATGGGCCCATTTTCACCAAAAACGGGTTTGTTTTTGGCAAGCAAAGTGTTTATGGGGGCTGGGGAGGGTGAAAATGGGATGCATAGAGCCCAAAAACTATTTTTTTCTTGTTTTCCTCCTCTAAATCTAGATGCATCTTATAGTCCAAAAAATCTGGTAGTTCTGAAAGTTCTAAAACTTTTACAATAATAATAATTAAGAACTACATATATGTTCATGTGGAGGGAGGGAGAGGAGGGAGGGAGGGACTAAACAATGTAAATTCAGGAATTTTTATCTATAAAAATTCTAGAACATTATAATTAAATATAAAGCTTTATACTACATACCACTGAAGATGTTTCACTTTCATTATTGCTTGTATTTTGTTTATGTATTATCTAGAAGGGTAAAAAGGGAAAATATATATCAGAATAAGATCAATTCTCCTAAAATAGGAGAATTGTTCTTTTATTCTATTTCTAAAACATAAATATTTTTATATAAAATATAATACGAAACAATTATATGAAAGAGCATTGCATTTTCTTTTTTTTGCAGTTGTTAATTATTAGTATCTGTATAGTAAAGCACACTGAAAGAGGAATATTTATGCTAATAAAATCAACTAAGATGTTCTTAAAATATGTCATTTATTGTCAAACCCTAACCCCACAAAAAAAACAGACATGATTCTTTATGCTTGGTTTTAGAAAAAATCTAAACAGAACCAAGAATGCACAATTACTTGCAACAATCAATATTTCTATTAATTCACTGTTAATTCATGTTTGTAGCACTCACATTCAAGGCTTAATATGTATTAATCAAGTATTACCATTCTCAAATCCAAATTAATTTTAGAAAGACTTTTAGAAATAATCCATAATTAAATATAAACATCTTTTAATTGCAAAAATGTATTATATATATTATCACATAAATCACACAAAAATACAATGTAAAGATTTCCTGAAGTCAATTCTACTTGGCCATATCCATATAATATGATAAATGTGATAAAAAAAGTTTGGTATGTTGTTGATTTATGATTAGTCACTTAGGGGATCACAGTGTCATATAAAGGGAGTCTAGTAAGAGATCAGTAATATGATCCTTCACATGAGAACAATGATTTATGACTGTAATTCTGGGTACAACTAAGGTCATAAATCAAGGATTACTTGTAGTTTGCCATTCCTTTATTTCATGATATATATATTTTTAATCTAACCTACTATCAGGAATTTCCTACTGAGCTGACATCCAAATATTTAGCTTGCTCAACATTGTGCCAACTCGTAAAGCATTCCTGGCCTGCTCTCGAGTTCTCATTAGTTAATTAGGGCATCTGTTGAAACCTTGACACATTGCTTTGTTTCTTTGAGATCAGCCAAGTTCTGCTAGTTTAGTTTAGTTTTAGTTTTATTAAACATTTATAGGCCGCCCTTTTCCCTGAGGGGACTCAGGGCGGCTTACAATAATAGGGGAGGGGAGTGCAGAACAAAACGCAAAAAGAAAATGTGAGTAAAATAATTAACGGTAAAAACACAACATTCATTCAACATTCGGGAGGGGCGAGAGTAAAGTCTTATCCCCAGGCCTGACGGAATAGCCAGATCTTGAGGGCTGTGCGGAAGGTCTGGACGGTGGTGAGGGTGCGAATCTCCATGGGGAGATTGTTCCATAGCGTCGGAGCTGCAACTGAGAAGGCTCTCCTCCGCGTAGTTGCCAGTCGGCACTGACTGGCAGATGGAATTCGGAGGAGGCCTACTCTATGCGATCTGATGGGACGGAGGGAGGTAATTGGCAGAAGGCGGTCTCTCAAATAGCCAGATCCACTACCATGGAGGGCTTTATGAATGGTAAGTAGGACCTTGAAGTGCACCCGGAGACCAACAGGTAGCCAGCGCAGCTCACGGAGGATCGGTGTTATGTGGGCGAACCGTGGTGCGCCCACAATCACTCGCACGGCTGCGTTCTGGACTAGCTGTAGTCGCCGGATGCTCTTCAAGGGCAGCCCCATGTAGAGCATATTGCAGTATTCCAGCCTAGAGATCACAAGGGCTCAAGTGACTGTTGTGAGGGCCTCCCGGTTCAGGTAGGGCCGCAACTGGCGCACCAGGCGAACCTGGGCAAATGCCCCCCTGGTCACAGCTGACAAGTGATGGTCGAAACTCAGCTGTGGGTCCAGGAGGACTCCCAAGTTGCGGACCCTGTCTGAGGGGTATAAATTTTGACCCCCCCAGCCTGAGTGATGGAACGTCGGCCAAATTGTTGGGAGGAAAACACAACAGCCACTCGGTCTTGTCCGGGTTGAGTACCAGTTTGTTAGCTCTCATCCAGTTTTAACAGCCTCAAGACCCCGGTTCATCACGTCCACCGCTTCATTGAGTTGGCACGGGGCGGACAGATACAACTGTGTATCGTCCGCGTATTGGTGGTATTTTATCCCGTGCCTCCGAATGATCTCGCCCAGCGGTTTCATGTATATGTTAAATAGTAGGGGGGATAAGACCGAACCCTGCGGCACCCCATAAGTTAGGGGCCTAGGGGACGATCTCTGCCCCCCCACCAACACCAACTGCGACCTGTCCGAGAGGTAGGAGGAGAACCACTGCAGAACAGTGCCGCCCACCCCCACCTCCCGCAGTCGTCGCAGAAGGATACCATGGTCGATGGTATCGAAAGCCGCTGAGAGGTCAAGGAGAACCAGGATGGACGCATGGCCTCCATCTCTGGCTCTCCAGAGATCATCGGTCAATGCGACCAAAGCAGTTTCTGTGCTGTAACCGGGCCTGAAGCCGGACTGGAAGGGGTCAAGGTAGTTAGCTTCCTCCAAGGTACGCTGAAGCTGGAAGGCCACCACCTTCTCAACAACCTTCCCCATGAAGGGGAGGTTGGAGACTGGACGGTAGTTATTAAGAACGGCTGGATCCAAGGACGGTTTCTTCAGGAGGGGTCTCACCACCGCAGCCTTGAGCGCGGTGGGTAAGTGCCCCTCCCGAAGAGAGGCGGTAACAACCGCCTGGATCCAGCCCCGTGTCACCTCACTGCTGTTGGCAACCAGCCAGGAGGGACACGGGTCCAGTATGCAGGTGGAGGCACTCACAGCTCGCATAGCCTTGTCCACATCCCCGGAGGCAACATCCTGAAACTCAACCCAGAGATGGTCTGCCAAGTCATTCCCTTGTGTCTCGGCTGGATCTGCGGGAGTGGAGTCCAGGTCCGACCGAAACCGAGCAACTTTGTCCGCCAAGAACTGAACATACTCCTCAGCCCTACCCTGTAAGGGGTCCCCCGTCTCCCTCCTATTTAGGAGGGAGCGGGTTATCCTAAACAGGGCGGCTGGGCGGGACTCGGCGGACGCTACCAAGGTGGCAATGTGTGTTCTTTTAGCTGTTTTTAATGCCTGGATGTATTCCTTGCTGCATGCTGTCAAAAGTGTCCGGTGCGGTTCGGACCTATCGGATCTCCACTGGTGCTCTAGGCGTCTCCTCCGGCGCTTTATCTCCCGGAGCTCCTCGGTGAACCAAGGAGGCCTCCGGGAGCCGCTGACCCGGAGGGGCCGTAGTGGCGCAATCCGGTCCAGAGACTCTGACGCTGCTGAGTGCCAGGCAGCAGCAAGAGTCTCCGCCGAACTGTGGGCGAGAGTATCAGGAATAACCCCAAGCTCCGTCTGGAACCTTACAGGGTCCATAAGTCACCTGGGGCGGAACCACCTGGTCAGTTCCTCCTCCCTACGGTGGGGGTTTGGCCTCCGGAAGTCTAGCCTCAGTAGGCAGTGGTCTGACCACGACAGGGGTATGATCTCACTACCCCTCAGACCAAGATCATAACTCCACTGCTCCGAGAGGAATACGAGGTCGAGTGTGTGACCCGCTGAATGGGTTGGGCCTCGAATTACCTGGGTCAAGCCCATGGCTGTCATGGAAGCCATGAACTCCTGCGCTCCGTCAGAGCGTTCACCGAGCGAAGGCAAATTGAAGTCCCCCAGAACCATAAGCCTAGGGAACTCAACTGCTAGCTCGGCTACTGACTCGAGGAGCGAGGGGAGGGCTGCTGCAACGCAGTTGGGAGGTAGGTACGTTAGCAGCAGACCCACTTGACCCTTGAGGTCCAGCTTCAACAGTAGGGACTCACACCCGACAAGCTCCGGAGCAGGGATCCTACGAGGAGCTAAAGACTCCCGGACTACAATAGCCACACCGCCACCCCTTCCCTGGGCTCTCGGCTGATGAAGCACCTGAAACCCGTCTGGGCACACCTCTACGAGGGGGACTCCTCCCTCCGTGCCCAGCCATGTCTCAGTAATACATGCCAGGTCTGCCCCCTCATCTAAAATCAAGTCCCGGACGAGGGGAGCCTTATGAACAACAGACCTGGCATTTAGCGACAGCAGCCTGAGACCAGGGTCCTGATCACTCGCGCCATCTGACCTTGGAGTGGGACTCCTAGGGCCGGAAGGAGGGATCTCTGTGATATAGCGAGCCCTCCTTCCCTGGTAATGGCCTGCCCTAAAGTCCCCGCCGTATCTGCCTCTCCCTATTATGACCGCAATGCCCCGACCCTCTCCCGTGGACGTAGTTCCCCCAACCACCCCGGTGACCCCCGCATACCCCGCCAGGTCCTCCGAATCAGTCATACTCATTCACTCACCCAAGCAGTCCCCACATAGAAGTTAAAACATATAAAATACAATGGTAATAAAATGGTAAAAGTGGGACCATTCACTCAATCACATACAATCCCATGCACTCACCATACCAGTTAGTGGTATGCTAGATACTATGGAATACTAGTCTGTGGCACAGTTCTTGACTGCCAATTATTTAGTGTTGATGGTCAATCGAAAAAGGCAAAAGCTATCCATTGATAATTCTAAAGCTACCTGCTGTACAGTTAAGAAACAAGAAAGAAAAGATGAAGAATACAGCCTACATTCCTAATCATTTAAATTAAAATATAATTCTCATTACACTTTAGAATTAATACCTGAGGAACAGTATTTAAGAGTAGATATTTATTGTCTGATGTTCATACACATAAATTATCCCGTATTCCTTAGGAACATCAAGGACTGAAACAGCTGTTTAAAATAATTGCATAGTTTTAATTGTAGTAAAAATAATTTTCTCGCATAGAAACATATAATATTCCAGAAGAATAGACAAATACTAAAACCGATGAGTATCAAGAAAACCATGTGCCTTACTGCTATTTTGGCCAGAAGGCAGCCAATATCAGCAAGTTCTCTTCCTTGCATGTTCACTACCAGAAAAAAGATGAGTGCCAGGGCAATAGCAATAGCAATAGCAGTTAGACTTATATACCGCTTCATAGGGCTTTCAGCCCTCTCTAAGCGGTTTACAGAGTCAGCATATTGCCCCCAACAACAATCCGGGTCCTCATTTTACCCACCTCGGAAGGATGGAAGGCTGAGTCAACCCTGAGCCGGTGAGATTTGAACAGCCGAACTGCAGAACTGCAGTCAGCTGAAGTAGCCTGCAGTGCTGCATTTAACCACTGCACCACCTCAGCTCTGCTTCAAGATTTCTGCTTCAAAATTTGTTGAATACTGAATTCGACAACTTTTGAATCAGTTGAGTAATTACTTAGCTCAAACACCAGATACCTACATAAATTAATTAATATAAATTATAAATGCAATAAAATTAATTGTAAGTTTAGATAATTAAATAAACATACCGTACATATTAAAAAAGCAAGTGCATCCAGATCAATGCAAAGTAAGAATAGCCAATGAGGAGCAATATTTATTTAGCTATGCTGCTGCATCGCTATAAACTTCGTTCTTTAAAACAACTAAATTATTGTTTCCTTTTCTTTCCTTCCTTTTCTCTCCCTTCTCTCTTTTCCTTCCCTTTCTCTTTTCCCCCTTTTCTTATCTCCCCCCCCTCTCCTCTGTGTACTTTACGTACTCAATCCACCATACTTATAACCCTCCACCCTCTAATACTAATTGGCTATGAGTAGAAAAGCAGCTGCCTCTGGCTTTACATCAACCCCTGCCCCCTCACCTGCGGGAGGCCAGAGGACAACACAGACGATGTCCCATCAGGAAAAAGAGAAGGAAGCCAACTTTGAAACACTTATACAAATGATGCAGAAAATGCAAGCAGGAAACGATACCCTTGTAAAAAAAATGGAGGCAATGGAACAACAAAACCAAAGCATAGTGCAAAAAGTTGATAATATGGAAGGAAAAGTAGAAAGTATACACAACTGGATGCTGAAATACGAAAATAGGATTCAAAAAATTGAAAATAAGATTCAAGAAGGAGAGAAGAAAACTGAAAAGCTAGAGATCAGACTAAGTGATGTAGAAAGAGAGAGCAGTGGAATATTAAGATGGGAGATGGACAGGTCTGAATTTTTTTTAAGATTTCAAAACATAGAAGAAGAAAAAGGAGAGGACTTAGTTTAGATAATTTCAAATATTTTGATAGATGTTCTGGGGATGTCCCAGGACCAAATAAAAGAAACAATTGATGAGACTTTTAGAGTATACACAAGATATGCAATGAGAAATGCTCTTCCAAGGGAAGTGCATGTAAGATTTACTAAGAAAACAATTAAATCACAAATCTTACAGAAAATGAGAGATAGAAAATTAGAATATAAAGGTAAGGAGATTGTAGTACTCAAACAAGTTCCAAGAGAGGTGAGAGAGAGGAGAAGAGAATATCAATTTCTGACCAAAGTATTGATAAAAAAAGGTGTTAACTACAGATGGCTCATACCGGAAGGTTTATTATGTACTTGGCAAGGACAAAGACACAGGATAGATACAACTGAGAAGGCAGAAGCTTTCTACGAAGAATACTTTAGAGAAACGGCGGAGAAAGCTGGGAAAGACGATGCAGTGATACAAATACTGGAACCACCTGTAACCGCGACCGAAAAAATAGAAGGAGCAGTAGGTGGAAGTGAGAAAGAAGGGGAGATAGGGAATGGGAGCCGCAAAGAAAAATGAGAACCTAGATCCACTAGAGCGATAAACCCTGTATATAAAGTATAAACATGGAAGAAAGAAAAATGATTACAATTAACATTAATGGACTCAATTCGGTAACTAAAAGGAAGAAAGTATTCCATAAATTAGAGAAATTACAACTTGACATAATCTGTCTGCAAGAAGTACATATTCAAAAGAAATATGAACATTTACTAACTCAACCAAAGCTTGGGAAAATGTTTTCATCATTGGCAAATTGTAAGAAAAGAGGAGTGGTCTTCTATATTAAAGGCAACATCCCAACAAAAGTAGTATACGCAGAGGAAGAGGGAAGAATTTTGATGGTGGAAATTATGGATACCAAAAAGACACTCCTAATTGGAATCTACGCCCCCAATGAAAAACAAGATGAATTCTACAAAAAACTACACAAAAAAGTTTTGGAACTAGACTATGCTGATATTTGTATGATGGGAGACTTTAATGGCATTGTGAATCAAAATATGAACTATAAAACACATAAAACAAAAAAATTAAATAGGAAGCCTCTGCCGAAATCTTTTTTTAGGATGACAGATGAACTAAATTTAAAAGATATATGGAGAGAAAGAAACGCTAAAAAAGAACAATATACCTTCTACTCAAATAGACATTCTTCATTCTCTAGAATAGATATGATATGCGTCTCAGTGGAGTTGAGCTCCAACATAAAAGAAATTGAGATTGAAGCAAGTACCTGGGCGGACCACAATCCAATTTTAATTAAATGGAAAGGCCAAAGGGCAAGATCTAGATGGACACTAAATAACACTATATTGAAAGAAAAAGAGTTTGTACAAAAAATGGAAAAAGAGCTAGTCCTTTTTTTTAAAGAAAATAGGAAAGAAGATACGTCGTTGCAGAATCTCTGGGACACAATGAAGGCTGTTATCGGAGGTTTGACAATAGATTACACAAGGAAGAGAAACTCAAAAAAAAAGACAAATGCATAAAGCTTTAGACAATGACTATAAAATACTTGAAAGAGACCTACAGAGAGCACCACAAAAAAAAGATGTTAAAATAAAAATGGACATAATTAAACACAAAATGGACCTATTAGAAAAGGAAGAACTGGCACAAAAAATTAGAGGTGCCAAACAGAATTATTTTGAAAATGCGAACAAACCAGGCAGGTGGTTAGCATATAAGATGAAAAAAGAGAGAGAAACAAAGAAAATACTTCAACTAAGAGATAAACAAGGAGAAATTCAATATGGAAATACCGAAAAAAAAATATTATACATGACTACTATGTTAAACTCTATGAACAAGAGAAGGTGGAGGAGGGACGAGTCAAAAAGTATCTACAAGATGCCAATCTCCCCCAGGTACCAGATGAAACTAGAACAATGTTAGAAAGAAAAATAACAATGATGGAACTAACAGAGGCACTTAAAAAACAAAATAATGGGAAAGCCCCAGGACCAGATGGCCTACCCATGGAATTCTACAGAACATTTGAAGAAATATTGACCCTCCCACTCCTACAAGTCATGAATGAAGTGATGACTGAGAACCAAATACCGAAGTCATGGTCAGAAGTGTATATCACATTACTACCCAAGGAAGAGACTGATTTAACACAAATCAAGAATTATAGACCAATTTCTTTATTAAACTCAGACTACAAGCTATTTGCATCTATACTAGCTGAGAGACTTAAAAAATACTTAAATGGCTTCATCCATTCAGATCAAAATGGCTTTTTACCTAAAAGACAAATCAAAGACAATATGAGAATAATTTTGAATACCTTGGAATACTATGAGGCCCACCCAGAAAAACAATTGGCACTGATGTTCCTCGATGCGCAGAAGGCCACCACCTTCTCAACAACCTTCCCTAAAAAAGAGAGGTTGGAGACTGAACGATAGTTTTTGAGGATAGCTGGGTCCAGAGAAGGCTTCTTAAGGACGGGTCTTACCACTGCTTCCTTCAGAGGTTGTGAGAATGATTCCTCCTGCAGAGAGGTATTCGCGATCCTCTGGAGCCAGCCTCGTGTTACCTCCCTGCTGGTCGAGACCAACCAGGAGGGCACGGGTCCAGTAAATAGGTGGAGGCACTCATCGCTCCCATGGCCTTGTCCACTTCCTCAGGAGTGACAAGCTGGAACTTACTCCAAGAAATCTGATCAAGGCCCTCCCTCGGCATCTCCGCTGGTACTGTCCAAGTGGAGTCAATGTCTCTCCGAATCTGAGTGACTTTGTCCGACAGAAACTGAGCAAATTCCTCAGCCCTTCCCTGTAAGGGTTCCCCTGTGTTCTCCCCTTTCAGGAGGGAGCGGGTTATCCTAAACAGGGCAGCCGGGCGAGATTCTGCAGATGCAATAAGAGCGGAAAAATGAGTACATTTTGCCGTCCGTATCGCCACTAAATAAGACCTAATAAAGGCTCTTAGTTGTGTTCGGTCGGATTCGGAGTTACTAGCCCTCCAACGTCACTCTAGGCGTCTTTTTTGGCGCTTCATCTCCCAGAGTTCCTCGGTAAACCAAGGTGCCCTCCTGGATCCACTGCCGCGGAGAGGCCGCAAAGGCGCAATCCGATCTAGTGCCTCAGCCGCCGCTGTATTCCAAGCAGCGACCAAGGACTCTGTCGGATTGTAGGCAAGGGAGTCAGGTATCTCTCCAAGCTCTGTCGAAATCCCAATGGGTCCATCAGGCGCCTAGGGCGGAACCATTTAATCGGCTCCACCTCCCTGCAGTGGGAGAATAGCTTCCGAAAATCAAACCTCAGCAGGAAGTGATCTGACCATGACAAGGGCGAGATCTCTATACTCTTTAGTTCCAGATCACGTCTCCATTGCCCCGAGAGAAACACAAGGTCGAGCGTGTGTCCCGCTGTATGAGTCGGACCCTGAATTACCTGGGTCAAGTCCATGGTTGTCATGGAAGCCATGAAATCCTGGGCCCCATCAGAGCGTTCGCCGAGGGATGGTGGGTTGAAGTCCCCCAGTACTATCAGTCTGGGGAACTCGACCATCAGTCCGGCTACTGACTCTAGGAGCGCAGGCAGGGCTGTTGTGACGCAGCTGGGAGGTAGGTACATCAAAAACAAGCCCACTTAACCCCCTAGGTCGAACTTCACAAGAAGAGACTCACACCCGACAGTCTCTGGAGCAGGGATCCTGTGAGGAACTAATGATTCTCGGATAATAACTGCCACTCCCCCACCTCTTTCTCTGGTATCATGGTTGGTGGAGCACCTGAAACCCTTCTGGGCATATTTCTGAGAGGGGGACTCCTCCCTTGTGGCCCAGCCAGGTTTCAGTAATATATGCCAGGTCTGCCCCCTCGTCTAATATTAAGTCCTGGACGAGGGGAGCTTTATGAATAACAGACCTGGCATTTAGCAACAGCAACCTGAGACCAGGGCCCTGACTTCTCTTGTCACCAGGTCCTTGAGTTGAGCTTTCAGGGCCGGAACAAGGGATCACTGTGACGTAGCGAACCCTCCTTCCCCGGTAATGGCTAGCCCTGTAACTCCCGTCATACCTGCCCTCCTGGTTGTAACTGAGATGCTCCGTCCCGTCCCCATCCCCGTAGACCCTCCCACGCCCCCGTTCTTCTCGGCAGGGCATTCATACCATTCACTCTAGGACGAGAGGCGGATCCAGGCCACCATCCACTTCTGCTTCTGCACTCAGTGGAGCAGGCTCCAGGCCGCACTCTCAGTCCCCTCATATATACCGGGCAGGTATTCTCCGCATACATACCCCACTGTAACCGTTAAAAGCATATAATAGTACAATAAAACAGAGGATATAAAATTAAATTAATTTAAAACGTGGGATCATTCATTTACATGCATACAAACACACATTCCACATACAGAAAAATTTGTGCAGGTATTAATATTGTGCAAGCGGTTCATACAGTTCAAATAGTTCAAATAGCTGGAAACCAAGGATGGTGTAGGGGGAGAGTGTCTTGTCTTCCCTCCTCTCCTGTGGACCTGGAACAGTGTAGCAAGGGGTCCAGAGTCTGGCGAGGCAGATTGAAGGGAGAGGTGCGTCGGCTGAAAAGGTGTTAAGTCCCCACCCGCGTCTTCGCCATCTTCCCTCGCTCCCTTCCACTGAAAGAGTGCAACAGGGAGCAAGCTGCAGGTGTCGCCAGCATGCCAAAGGAACCTTTCATCTTCTTTCTCATCTTCAGACCGATGATAATCTAGGATGATTAGCCTAAATCTCTGATTTAGGAGCACATATTCGCCAGGAACAGCATTAGGATCTTTCATTTTTTCAATTCTTTTTTTAATGTCATTTCTGTAATCTGGTATAAGTTGGTGAGCATCAACATCTGCAACTTTCTGTTCAATTTCTTTAAGATTTTTAGCAATATCATTTAAATTGCTTTTTTGAAGGACATTGATGCACACACCTACAGCATCTTCTTCATAATATTGAATCAGAAAATCTACAACTTTTCGTCGCTTACCTTTCTCCAATAGAGCTACAGGAATGTTTTCCTTTCCATTGTAGTCAATAGATTTTAGCCACCATTTAAAGTCTTCAAACTCATCCTCAAGAAGATTATTCAATGCGGCTTCGGGGGGAGGAGCCTGCCGCCGTCAGGAGCTCAACGAAGCTCCTCTCAGGGATCTGGTTTGTATATCTTATAAGATCTATAGATATCTCCCCTTTCTGGCAGAAAGGGGCAGGGAGAAGGTCAGTCGTTAGGATCTCTTTGTAATTCATAGCTTTTTTTTGCTGTGAGTGGAGAAGAGGTTCAACGTTAGCTGAGCTTTTACTCCGGCCAGTTCTCCGCAGCTGTTTTTTTGCAGCCCTAGGCAGATTGCCCTCCCCCCCCCCCAGGACAAAGCTAAGCTATTTAGAAATTAATCCGGGCGGGGACCATTCCTGAGGAATTTCTTCTATCACTATCTAAAATACCAGCTTCAACTTTGCAAAAGGCTCCCTTTTCCAGCTGCGTCACAAGATGGCGATCTTATAGCTTTTGTGTTTGATGTGACGTACTTAGTCAGCCCTGCTCTCCTGAAGGCTTCTCCGTATTAACTGTTAAAAGATTAACTGAGGGGAGCAGAGACTTTGATTTTTGGCTTGCTTGATTGCTTGTCTTTTATTTTTATTCTGGAATGGCTCCCAAATCTAAACAGAAGCGCTTCCTTAATAACATATCTCAAAAAACTGCTATGAAGCCGCTACCCTTGCCTCCTACGCCCACCACTGGAGATTTGTTAACACAAGAATTTCTTCTCCAAACGCTTAATAATTTTAGACAGGAAATTAATCAACTGATATCGGATTTATGTGATCAATTTGATGCTAAAATTGCTCAAGCAAAGCAGGATATGATCGGAGTAATGACAGTCATGACAGATTATATTGCTGAAACGGAGGATAAATTGGAACTTTTGGAAGAAACTAACTTTAATTTGACATCCAAAATTCAAACGTTACAACAGGAAATTGAAATTGCCCAAAAACAACTTGTCATGATAAATTATAACAAGACTGCCTTCGCAATAAGAGTTAGAGGACTGCGTGAAAACGAACAGGAGAATTTGAAACAGATCTTCTTTGAGGCTCTTAGCCGCTCGGTGGGAAGTCCGGGACTTAATTTTGATTGGCAGATTCAAAAAATTTACCGCCAGAATTCGTGGGTAGCAAAACAGCGACAGCTTCCGAGGGACATAATTATATACTTTACCACAAGGGAATCCAGGAATGTGATAATACAGAGGCTTTACAACAAGAGGTTGAGAATTGATGGACAGGACTTGATTGTTTTTAAAGAGATACCATCTCAAATATTAAGAACAAGGAGAGATTATAATTTCTTAGCTGAAGAACTCAGAAACTCTCAGATTCCATACAAATGGGAAGCCCCAGCTGGCATTACAGTTACATTTGGCAATCAAAAACACTGCATTAATTCTGTCTGTGAAGCCCGAGAATTTTTTTACAAGACCTTGAAGGCGGGACTTCCTGATTCATCCGGACCTGGAGAGAGACAAGGAGAAGGAGA
The DNA here is from genome assembly GCF_051295495.1 of Thamnophis sirtalis. Taxonomy (NCBI): domain Eukaryota; kingdom Metazoa; phylum Chordata; class Lepidosauria; order Squamata; family Natricidae; genus Thamnophis; species Thamnophis sirtalis. The sequence goes on along the minus strand of NW_028261384.1, from coordinate 62,817,046 downwards.
AGACAAGCAGCGAGACACGTGGCCACAAGGCGGAGGGTGCTGCTTTCCTCTTCCGGAAGGGCAGAAGAGTAAAGAATAAAGACTTAGCGATGTTCTTAAAACTTTATGATTTCTGCCTGGGATAAAATGGAAAAGGTGCATATCGATGATGAGACATGGAGACTGAAAGAAGCGTTGCTGATTGTGGACACATATTGTATATAAGATTTGTTTGAACTCTAACTCAAATTGCGCATGAATTATTTTCCTAGGCGAGGAGAGCGGAGATTGCGATCTTTTTGAGTTGTGGTCTGGGACGAACGGAGTTGGGAGGCGCGTGGGAGAGGGAAGGGTAGCGAAAGCTTAACTAGACTAATTGGGGCTAGAATGCAAGCTGATGTTTGTATGGGTCGCTATTTCAATATAAGGTTAAAAAAGATTGGTCAGAGAGTCTCCAGGAGTGGAGTAAATATGTGAGGAGCAATGGACGCGGATAAAATATATATGTGGATATGGATAAAGGCAGGGTGGAAGGTAAAAATTTACATGTGGATGTGGGTAAGGATAGAATGGGAAGTGTTGGAAATGAAAAATGAAAGAAGTACTTGAGTTTAATGGTTTTATAGAAAGGTTTGGATATTCGGATAAAAAAGAGATAAATTAAAGGTCTGAATAGATAGATAAAGCAATGTGACTTTTAGTTGGGGAATCCTAATTGATTAACTTACCTGGCTCTAATACAGTTTGAAACCCTGCAAGTAGTAAAATAACCGAAATTTGGAATGAGCTACATTGTTTAAGATCTACAGATGATGGGAAGCTGTGTTAATGTAGTGGGTTTATTGACCTTTCTTGTTTTTCTTTTTGTGTTTGTGTTTTTTTTTCTTTTCTATTTTTTATTATTCCCTTTTTTTTTGTTTTTCTTTTATTTTATTTTTAAACTTTAAAGTTAGCTGGCTTTATTATACTGAAATGCTTGTTAAAGAACTATGCCGGGTATGGGACCTGGGAAGTCGTAAGGGGGTTAGGGAGGGGGGATTATAGGGGGGAGGGGGGAGGGTGGAATTACAGTTTCAATTCTTAGAACAATAAGAATTCACTTGTATACTGCGGCTCGTTTTCCTTTTTTTTTCTTTTTCTCTTTTATTTTCTAAAAAATAAATTGAGTAGATTAATTGTAGGGATACACCAAAGTGAGGAGAAGAGGGAAAGAAGAGGGAGAAGTAAAGAGGGAGTGAGAGGGGAATGTAAGGAGGGTGAGATGGAGGGAGGGGGAGATGTTTGAGGGGGAAGGGAAGTAGAAGAGGGGAATGCTGGAGGGGAGAAATGAAAGTTGGAGGGTGAGAAGAAAGGGTGTATGGGGGATTGAAGTGTTATGTTGGGGTCTTTTTTTTATGGTGGATTCTTTCTTTTTTTTGGTTTTTTTTTGTTACGCACAGTATATAAGTGATTGTATAAAATGAAAATGAAAATGAAATAAAAATAATTTACTATTAAAAAGAAGATTATTCAATGCTATGCTGAGATCTCTCTGTGTTGTTCATTTCAATTATTATGGATTATATCATTCTGCAGTGAATAGTTCTATGCTGAATTGCATAGCAGATAAAAAGGACTTTCTATTTCACTTTCAAAAGTACAGTTACTCCAACCCACTTCCTACTTGTATCTCAAGTCCACTTTTCCTTAGTGATTAGTGGTCAATCCTTTCCAAGGTGAAAAACAGGAGTCTCAAAGCTAAATTGGTCCAGACATTGTAAACAGACCGATAAGGCGGCTATCTTTCGTGGAGGTCCTGTTAAAAGCACTTTCCTTTTCAAAAGTACCCCTCCTTTCCTCCCCACAGTATTTTGTGTGCATCACGTTTTCTCTGCCACAAGACATGACAAACGTCTAAACGATGCCACAGTCTCTCCCTGTCACTAGAAGGGCCCGGGCAAAAATCGGGCAGTATAATTTCCTGTGACCTATGAAAAGAGGTATTCACATTTTGGAGAAAAGTGGGGTCAAGTCAAAGAACCACCCTATCCTGGTGAAAATGGCAAAGGTCATCTTTGGATGACAGGGCACCCAGCTCCGAGATACGATGGGTAGAAGTAATCGCCACCAGAAAGGCAACCTTAAGGGACAGAAATCTCATATGAAAGACCGAACAGTTCGAATGGGGGCCCTGTCAAGGCTCTGAGGACCAGGGGCAGATACCATGTAGGGAAACTGTGGATAGGAGGGGGCCTGAGATTGGCCGCTCCCTTAAGGAAGCTCTTGATTAAGGGAACATGTGAAAGGGAAGAAGACCCCACACACCCCAAAACTGAAGACAGTGCCACCACCAGACGCCGCAGGGTGTTATGGGACAGGCTGTTGTCCAGCCTTTCTGCAGAAAATCCAGGACGTTAGGGATGTGGCCCTGGCCAGGTAGATGTCTAAAGAGGAACACCATCTGACAAAGGAAGCCAAGGTGGAGTTATAAATCCGAGACGTTGAAGGGCGTTCTAGAAGCCTCAATGGTGTGAATGATTTTGGAGGACAGGTTGGCCCTCCTCAGGAGGCACCGTTCAAGAGCCAGGCGGTCAGATAGAGCCACTGGGCTCCAGATAGATCAAGACCCCCTGGCACAAGATGACCTCCTCCCGAGGAATCATCCATGGAGGGGCCACTGAAAGCTGGACTAAATCTGCGAACCAGGGCCTCCTGAGCCAATAAGGGACTATCATGACAACCAGGGCCCTCTCGACACCATCTTCATTAGGGTCCCAGGGATGAGGGGAATGGGAGGGAAGGCATAGAGTAGGCCTGGAGGCCACCTGCTCCGGAGGGCATCCATGCCCTCCGCAGCCCGGCTCTGGGATTGGGTGAAGAACCTTGGCAAGTGTGTGTCAGGCCTACATTTATATTCCTTTTAGAATTTTGGCCTGCCACACTTTCTCTTATTTCATTATGCTGTTTCTTTAGTATAGTTGATGGGAGGGGGGGGGAATAGACAGGAGTGAGATTGTGGAATGTATTGTTTTTCATTCTTTACTAGAAGCCAAGGTCATCCTTTGTCTCCGCACTTTCACACCTGACCGGAAGCAGCTAGGTGGAGACGCCAGCATGGAAGAAGAAGATGGACCATGTGATGGACTGTGGGTGTGGGGACAAGATCATGAACTTTTAACTAGGTGGGATTCTGATGTAACTTCCAGAGTTGGAATCCCACAGCATGATGCTAACATGCCTGCCTTATTGAACTTTAAGCATAGTGTTGCCTTTGATTCTGATTTAATTCTGCATGATATTTGGAACGCTGACATTATTCCAACTCTGCCTTCAAAATAAATCACCAGCACCCCTCCCGCATTGGGGGGGGGCTGGTGAGGGTGGCTGTTTTCCCAACGCTTAACCACCCGGTCAGCGTAAAATATCAGTGAACAATTAGGAGAAAGCCTTTGGAGATAAGAAGCTGAGATGAGACGTATCTCTGCAAATCTGCAAAGGTAAAAGCAGTTTCACTTTTAAAATTTATTGCCGCTGGCAAGAAGCTCAGCCTGTGGGGGATGGAAAGAAGTGGAATGAAGGAGCTTATTCTCAACACGGAGGAAGAATGGCCAGAAGATCTTATGAATGGAGATCCCGGACTATTTCAGACAACTAAACGTGAGTGCATGCTCCCCCTCCTTTCCCCCAGCCAAGGCTTGGAAAAAACCCTGGAGTGGTGATTTTGACTCCTTCCACACGGGGATATTTGAAATGAGCCAATGCCCTGCAACTGAGTTGAAGACAGAATCCCTAGCAAGATGGGATTTTCAACCATCCTTCACTTGCCAGCCACCAGAAATTGGGCTGCAGCCAGTGGATGAAGCACCACTAAATTGGGCTTTCTTCCCAGAGTATGGATGGTTAAGATTCCAGTGGGCACCTCCTGGACCATCAACATGGGAAAGTCCCTCAAGCCAACAGAGGGGCCCTTGGGCCAGAAATCCTCCAAGCCAGCAGAGGGGCCCTTGGCACATAAACCCCCCTAACCAGCCATCATTGGGTAAACTGCAACCTGTGAATCAGGCACCCTCGGGATGAGTCTTAATCCCAGGTCATGGATGCAAGGGTTTCCAGTTGGAACCTGCCCTTCCTCAGCAGATGGCACCATGGCAGACAACTGGGCAGTGGCCACCCGAGGGGTTGACCTCCCCACTGGTTCCAGTCTCCCCTGCAATGCCCCAAAAGGTTCTTGCCCAACCTTCCTACAGAGAAAGGTTCTCAACAATGGAAGAAGGAATTACCAAGGGGCAAGCTACAGAATGAATGGTGGAATTGAATTGAATTGAATTGAATTGAATTGAATTGATTTTATTTGTAGGCCGCCCTTTTCCCTGAGGGGACTCAGGGCGGCTCACAGAAAACCAGGGAGGGGGGGAATACAACACTAAGACGACAACACATAATAAAAATAATACGCAACATGCATACAACATTCGGGCGGGGTAATGGTCCTTATCCCCAGGCCTGACGGGCGAGTGGAAAAATGTGATGAGGCGATTCCTAAGTTTAGAGATGTAACTAGACTACATCCCTTTCCTCATGGGGACAATTGAAATGCCACCTTTGCTGTCAACTTGGCCACAAAGCATCAGAGTGCTTGGCCCCAGCCCCATTGCCACAAACGTCCGCACCATGGCGGAAAAGAGAAGGCCCCAGATGCCACCACAAGAGTCATCTGGCCCAACAACCTCTAGAAGAGGATCCCCAACTTAAGGTGACAAAGAGTCCTACCAAGGGGGAGGCCTCGGAGGAGGAAAATGCTGAAGATGACCCATGGTGAATGCACCCATTCAATGCCCCTTTGCCTTCCAAGTCAACCTCCAAGTGCCTAAGATGGGGTTGGAGGGGGAAGTTGTAGCAGTTGTGAGCACCAGTTGCGCTCGATGCTTAATCAGCACGTCGATTGTCAAGCAACTAGGCATAAGCACAAGACCTCTAGCCTGTCCCATTCGGGTTGAGCAAGTAGATGGAACATTAATTGGAGGGGCCCAACCCATGCTAGTAACTGAACTGGTGAAGTTACAAGTGGGTCGCCACTGCGAGCTTCTCAGATTTATTGTTGCTCCAGAGATGCTGGAGAAAATAATCTTGGGGCTTGCATGGCTTGACAAGTGGAAACCTATGATAAAGTGGAAAGACGGTGGTAGGAAATTGATGATTGTGGATGAGCCAATACCACCGATGGAGAAAAAGGACCAGCCAGGGATGATTGAATCCAAGAGCCCAGAACCTGCAGCAGAGCCAAAAAACCCAGCTGTCCAACAAGAACCCAAAAACTTGTTGGGGGATATTTTGTCAAGAAAACTACAGCATGATAGTAATGGAAGCCAGGATAAGCTGATGACAAGCTATGAAATTGGCGCTCCCAACAGACCAGTCTGGACTGCTATAATGAGTGGCCAGCCCTAACAGACCAAGGGAAGAGGTTGCAATGGACTTCATCGTGCAACTTCCAGACAGCAGTGGAAACAGAGTAATCTGGACAGTTATGGACTTGGTTTTTAAGCAGGCGCACTTCATCGCTTGCTCAGTTGCCGTCCGCAAAGAAATTAGCGAAAATGTTTGTGAAACACCTTTATCGCCTGCATGGATTGCCCAAGAGGATCATTTCAGACCGCGGAGTCCAGTTCACAGCTAAGTTCTGGAGCCAGGTCCTGAGATCCATTGGGTCCACACAAGAACTGAGCTCAGAGGTTCATCCCAGCATGAACTGCGCAGCAGAGAAAGCCAATGCGGTAGTGGAACAATACATCCGATGTTTTGTGGACTATCAGCAAGACAACTGGTCAGACTTGCTACCCTTCGCCGAAGTGGCATACAACAATGCGGTTCACAGCAGCACTGGATTTACTCCTTTCCAGATTACCAGTGGCATGGAATTTGTTCCCATGCCAGAGCTGCATAGAGAATCTCCTTCCTCCATGTCTTTGAATGAATGGATGGACATGCTAAAGAAAGGTTGGGAGAATACGAAGAAGGCTCTAGCAGATGCAGCAGAAGCCTACCAGAAGCAAGCTGATAAACACTCCTTCCTTTTGGGGGACAAAGTTTTTGTGTCTACCAAATACTTAAGATTAGGAATGCCTAGCAAGGAATTTGGTCCAAAATTTCTAGGTCCATTCCCAATAGTGAAGATAGTTAACCCATCTACAGTTCAACTCAGTCTACCCAGAAGTCTAGGGAAATTTGGCCCAGAATTTCATTGTAGTTTGTTGAAACCAGTAAATGGGTCTAGCATATGAGCATCCACCCAAACATTCTTTCCTCCTATAGAGATAGAAGGGAAAACACCATCTATAGCGATAGAAGGGGAAACACAATCTGAGGTGGAAAAGATTGAATAGGGGTCGCTTACAGTATTTAGTGCAATGGAAGGCTTACCCTTTGTCTGAAGCCACTTGGGTGAAAAGCTGGAACTTAAAAGTAGAAAAGTTAGTAGAACAATTCCACGAGAAGTTTTCCGATAAGCCAAAGGGTCCCCTAGGGGTGGAAGTAGGTGGTTAATTTTTCATGTTAACTTTTATGTTATTCTCTTTTCAGGAAACGTTTTTCTTCTGAGGAGAGGCCGCCTGTCAGGCCTACATTTATATTCCTTTTAGAATTTTGGCCTGCCATACTTTCTCTTATTTCATTATGCTGTTTCTTTAGTATAGTTGATGGGAGGGCGGAATAGACAGGAGTGAGATTGTAGAATGTATTGTTTTTCATTCTTTACTAGAAGCCAGGATCACCCTTTGTCTCTGCACTTTCACACCTGACTGGAAGCAGCTGAGTGGAGAATCAGCGTGGAAGAAGAAGATTGGACCATGTGATGGACTGTGGGTGTGGGGACAAGATCATGAACTTTTAACTGGGTGGGATTCTGATGTAACTTCCAGAGTTGGAATCCCACAGCACAATGCCAACATGCCTCCTTTATTAAATTGGAACTTTAAGCATAGTTTTGCCTTCAACTCTGATTTAATTCTGCATGATATTTGGAACGCTGACAATGCAAGTTCGCCGGGGTGGCAAAGAGGTCCACCAGAAGGGTGCCAAACATCCGACAGACCTCCCAAAAGATATCCGGGTGGAGCTGCCACTCCCCATTGTCCAGGGTTGCCCAGTTCAGCCAGTCTGCCTGGTGATTTGACAGACCGGAGATGTGTTCCGACACCAGGGAAGACAGGTTTCTCTCCACCCAAGAGCTGATCCTCAGGGCCTCCAGCCAGAGAGCCCGAGAATAAGTCCCTCCCTGATGATTTATGTGGTCTTTTGTGGATACGTTGTCTGTCAGGAGAAGCATGTTGTGGCCCTCCACAAACATCCTGAAGTGTTGAAGGGCCAGGCACGCTACCTTCAGTTCCAACCAACTTATGTTGTGTCTGAAGTCTGAGGCAGCCCACCGGCCCTGCGCTAGCCTGGAGTCCATCAGCACCCCCCAACAAACAGACTCGTGTCTGTGGTCACAGTCACCCTGTCCAGCTCCCAAAAAGAGCAGCCCCGTCGCAGGGCAGGGGAGAGCCACCACCTGAGGGAGGCGCGGACCTCTGCCGAAAGACGGAGCGTCCAAAGAGAGTTGTTTATCCTCCTCCTTTGAAATGGGATGAGAGCCCATTGGAGGGGACAGAGATGGAGTCTGGCCCCCAGGACTATCCCAATGCAAGACACCATTTTGCCCAGCAACTGTGATAATGTTAGGACTGAAACTAACTGACTTCTGTGAACTGTGCTCGCGAGCTGCCGCAGATCTGCCTGACAGTCCAGAGACAGGTGGACCACCCCTGACACTGAATCTATGACCGTGCCCCGGTGAAGGATGTGTGTGGAAAGGGTAAGATAACTTTTGGGGAAGTTGACTGAAAACCCCAGGGACTGAAGGCTCTGAATGGTGAACCAAAGGTCTGTGAACCAATCGTCCAGGTAGTATTGGAGTCTCACTGGGACGGATTGGAGGTTAGCTGCCAATGCCACCAACACCTTAATGAATGTGCGAGGGGGAGAAGCTAACCCGAAGGGCAGAGCCCTGTATTGAAAATGACGGTCCCCCTGTGAAAACCTCAGAAATCTGTGATGAGCAGGGAGAATTGGTAGGTGGAGGTAGGCCTCTGTCAGGTCTACCAATGCCAAGAAGTCCCCTGTCCGTATGCCCTGAAGAATGGACTTGAGGGAGGACATTTTGAAGCGCCTGTAAATCAAGAAGCAGTTCAGGCGCTTGAAGTCCAGAATTGCCCTCCAGCCCCCCGAACTCTTTGGGACCACAAACAGGTTGAAGTATTGGCCCTGACCGTGTTCTGAATGTGGAACCGCTTCCACTGCCTGAATGTCGAGGTGTTTTATGGCCTGATCCATCAGGCGGCAGCAATCCAGGCTCCGCGACGGAGGAAACGACCTGAAGAGATTCAGGGGTGGTGGTGGAGAGGAACTCTAGCCTCAGACTATGGCGGACCGTGGATCTGATCCAGGCATCCGAGGTGATCTTGTCCCATTGATCTGCATAGAGGGACAGACGGCCGCCCATGGGGAGACTTAGGTTCGAGTCACTTCCCCTACCGCAGGGGAAGTGCCGCCGCCACCTCAAAAGGGCCACCTGGATTGGTGTTGGAACCTGTTACGATCCTGGTAGGCCGACCCTGGGAATTGTCTGTCTGACCTGAAAGAAGAGAAGCGTTGGTGATGGTCAAAATCGGGAGCCCTATACAATGCCAAGGTGGCGCAGTGGTTAAATGCAGCACTGCAGGCTACTGCTAGATCAGCAGGTCAGCGGTTCAAATCTCACCGGCTCAGGGTTGACTCAGCCTTCCATCCTTCCGAGGTGGGTAAAATGAGGACCCAGATTGTTGGGGGCAATATGCTGACTCTCTGTAAACCGCTTAGAGAGGCCTGAAAGGCCTATGAAGCGGTATATAAGTCTACTGCTATTGCTAATGGCCTGCTTTAAGGGTGAGCTCGGGACTCGTTCTTTTTGGCCGAACCTTTGGGAGAACCTTTTTCTTATCTTTGTTCTCGATCAAAATGGGGCCGAGAGTCTCCCCAAAAAGGTTCCTACCTTGAAGGAGGCAGCTGCCAGATTTCACTTGGTCTTATTATCTATCTGCCAGTTACGCAGCCATAAAAGGCGGTAGGAAGTAACCGAAGTGGCCAAGGCGCTGGAAGCAAATGTGACTATATCAAGGGTCGCATCCGTGGAGAACTGTGAGGAAGCTATAATTTTCATAAGGTCCTGATGGAGGCACTTGTCCTGGATCAGAATGCGATCCTGGAGCTGGCGGAGCCACATCACAACAGTGCGATTAAAGTATGAGACTGCCGCCGCAGATTTTATGACCCAGGCGGAGGCGTTAAAATTCTTCCACAAGGTAAGCTCCGCGCGTTTGTCCTCGGGTTTTAATTTATCAGCGGCATCCCCGGACACCACCAGTGACAAGGAGACCAAGGTAGCAACAGGCTTGTCAACGGTTGGTAGCTGAAGGGCTTGAGCGAAGGCCTGCTCCACATTGTAGAAGCGGCGGTCATTACTTCCACGGTTGGAAAAATTGGAAGGGCAGGTCCACTGATTGGTTACAACCTCCATGAACAGAGGAGGGGCAGGAATCTCCTCCTTGTTCGTGGCCGTGTACGAAAACATGGCCATATCCGGGTCTCTAGGCGGGGGAACCGTGGGATCCCCAGTCCCAATCTTGGTGGATTTCCTTGCCTTGTTCAGCAGGGTCTTGAACATGGCTGGGGGAAAAAGCCCCGAAGAAGAGGGGGGATCGGGAGGGGCCGTGTCCTCGTCCTCCGAGACCCCATGTCCTGGAGCTTCTCCTCTCCCAGGACGGAACCCTCGCTGACCATGAATGGAGAGGATGCTCTATACTGCTGACAGCTATGGCCGCCCTGAGTCCTAGAAGAATGGGAGCTCCTGTTCCGCTGGGCAATACCCCAGGAAATGGCTGCAGATATAAGCCTCTTGATACCCTCAGGGAGGCATCCAAGTCCTCAAATTCCTCATAGGAAGAACCAGGACCCTGCGGAGCCAACCTACGAGCAGAATGGTGCATCCTAGATGTCCCTTCCAAGGGGTCCACAGAAACATCCCTTGATGGCCCTGGGGAAACCGAAGGGGAAGGTGACCCCCTTTGCCTGGAATACCTGCAGGATCTGGCCGGGGAGGCCGAAGGAGAGGACGGACTGAAACCCCTAGGTGAGGTCGAATGGGCAGACAAGGGCCTGACTGGGGACCTGGACCTGCTGGTTGAGCTAGGCCTGCCTTTCAGCCCTGGCGAAGGTGTTTTCTAGGTCCTTGTGTCCCCTAGCCTCCTCCCTTGTTGAAGCCCTAGAGGGGCGCTAAGCCACCAAGGGCTTGGTTGAGGGGCCCTGGGCCTGGGCTCCTGTCCCTGCTCCTCCTTCACTGCCATAGGGGCCTCCACCTGGCCCTGAGGAAGCTCGGAGTTCTCCTCCATTGCCCCACTTACATGTTCAGGAGCACAAGAAAACCAGGCCTCTGTAGGCTCCACTGGAGCCTGGGCCCTTGTGAGCTGGACTGGTTCTGGTCCCGACTGGACTCTCCGAACTAAGGGCCTCCGAGCAGCCACGCAATCGAACCAGCCCCGTGCACATGGTGCTTACCAAAATGGCCGCCGGAGCTGCAAAACGTGGGCAATGTGTCCATCGCAACAGCCTCTGAGGTCGTGACGATCGCCCTGGAGAAGAGGCGGACTCCTGAACCTCCAGGGGCTCTGTGGCTCAGGAGGCTCACCCCCCCCCCCAATTGGCCGCCGCTCCTACAAGCAGGGAGAAGGCACGGTGTGCAGCAGTCGTCCGAATTTAAAGCGACGGCTCCACAGGCTTCCCGCACGCGCCTCGTGCAACTCCTGGAAGGCAATGCTCTCCGCCATCCACCTTTGAAAAATGCTCCCGAAGCTATGCTTCGGAGCTCGTCACTCCCACAGACCCAGGGTAGGAAGAAGGGCTCCAGGCCCACAGAGGGGGAGGACAATTGCCCCACGGGGCTCTTCCCGACCGCACGAGGCAGAAGATTGTCCCTTTGAGCCACAGCTGCAATTTAATCAAATTTAGAATCTCCAATTGAGCCAAATACAAGGATTTGATCGAATAAAGAAACTTTCCTACCTATACCAATACTCAACAGTACTTGGACCAAAAGACTGAGAGGAAACTGGGCAAGAATGGAAGGAAGGAGTATTTAAGAAGCTTTCTCTCAGTCTTTGGACCAATCAGACTTTGAGAATACCCAAATGGGACCCCTCCCTCTTTTCCACTGGAAAATACAGCATTTTTGGCCTCCTGAAACCCCACCCCCTTCACCAAAATAGCCATGCATAGCCTTTAGGAGGCTTCCAGAGCGCTCCTGGGGGCTGGGCTGGGCAGGGCAAAAATGAGCAAAAAACAGGCCATTTTTTGCCCTGCCCACCCAGTCCCCAGGAGCATTCTATAAGTCTCCTAAAGGCTATGCACGCCCCCCCCCCCTTTTTTTAAAAAATAAAAAACAAGTCTGTTTTCGCAAAAAACGCCCGGTTTTGGGAGATCTGCAGAATGCAAAAACTTTTTTAAAAAATTTGCCTCTTTAAAGTCTTGGTGTGTCTTATACTCCAAAAGTACATCTTCTAATTCTGAATAAATTATTTTTATTTTTTTCTCTCATGCCTTGTCTTGTTTTAATTCTTAAATCTCTATCTAATCAGATCCACAAAACATTACTTGCTATAAAACTGATCTAAAATGAAGAGTTGTTATTCTTCAATACCCTCAACTATACCAAACAGCACTCTTCCAAAAACTTACTTTTTGCAGGAAAAAAGTAGTAGTATAAAAAGTAATATTTGATTTTATTTTTTAAAAAATCTAAACAATCATATATAATCAACTATCTTACAAAAATACTTTGCATGAATGTTTATAATATGTCTAGCTTAGCGATGTTAATTTTCATTGCAATATTAAAGTAAAAAAGGGGAGAGGAACTAATGGCCTGCTGTGGCTCCTAACACCCTCTCCATAGCCTGTCAACATCCTGAATTCACACCAGGTGATATTTAGAAATGAAATAGCTAGGTTTGGGCATCAACATTTCAAACCATTTATTTTAGGTTAGATATGATTTTAAGAATAGAAATTGGAACAGTTCATCTGATTCTTTCCTCATATTCTTACTCTTATACACCCTTCCAAAAGCAGTAACCACAATAACAAAAAAGCTGACAAATTTCAACCACATATTTTCAACCACAAGAAATCACATCATCAAATGGCCTCTTTGGATATTTCAGAAAGTTGAGGTGCTGAGTTACAACCCAGAGTTTCTCAAAAGCTAATTAAGGTGTGTTAATTGAGTGTTAGCATTCTGTAGTACAGGTTAGCAACATAGTATTTAGTATGATTTAAAAACGTAAACAAAAAGCAGGATTATTTTTGGCTTCTAGTATTATAGTATCTTCTTGTATCTGCCAAGCCATCAATGTGAAGGATAGAGTAGTGGGAACTCACCACACACTCACACTTTGACTTAGGTTGTTTGGTGGGTTCCAAAGCAAAAACAGTATATTCAGAAAGAAAAGCAGGCTCTGATATCATCCCAGCTAGCAGCTGTGACATTCAATGAATAAAACAATAAAGTCAAAAATAATAGTATAGAACAATAGAAAACCACATTGTACATTTATCACAATAGATTTCACATTCAGGTCACAAAGCTGTAGATATGTATAAAATTGCATATATAACTACAACAGATTGTTTAATAGATGTTCAAAGCAACCAAGATTTATACATGGGCATAAATGCATAACACAGCAGGTAAATTTATAACTGTGAACACTGTAATAATTCATGAAACAATAACAGTTCTCGGATCTATTTACACATAATCTTCTACTTATGGCTACAATTGGAACCAAAATTTTGCTCACTAAGCAAAAGATAAGCAATTCCAGATCCAAGTTTAAAACCATTTTTACCATAGTCATTGAGTTATATTGTTATTAAACAAATCTGGCTTCCCCAATAGCTTGTTGGAAGTGGGCTGGGAAAGTTGCAAATCATGATCACATGATAATAAGAGGCTGCAACAATCATAATTGTGAGCCATTTGCCAAGTCCTTGAATTAAGATCCTGTGACTGTAGAGGTCATGTGATGGTTCTTAAGTTTGAGATAGGTTGTAAGTCACTTTTTTCTGAGCTCATCAACTTTGAGCCATCATTAAATGAAAAGTTGCAAATCAAAAACTACCTTTAATGTACATACCAATTTTATACCCAAAGAGTAATCTAAACACTTAATACCTTAATCCCCGAAAATAAGACATATGCAGAAAATAAGCCCTAGCATGATTTTATATGTGCACCAAATATTAAGCCCTGCCCTCAAAACAAGCCCTAGTTAAGACCCTGCACACTTTGTCCCCCATCTGGTTGCTCGAGGCCGCAACAGGCAGTAGGCCGCTCAATCTCCCAGTGCTGTTGCCAAGAGGTGAAGTGAGGAAGGTGGGGGATGGAGCTGCCCCACACACCCTGGACCTACGCACCTCAGGGACCTAGCAGCCAGACCACTCCTTGCTCCCCGTCTGCCTTTTCAGACCAGGGGATAATGGCAATAGGCCTCCACCACTGCTGGGCAACAGTTGTATCTGTCTCTGGAGGGGCTTTCTTCTGTCCTCATCCCCCACCCAGCTGAAGTCCTCCACCTGCCATGCCTCATCACCTGCTCCCCATTCACCTCATTGTTTGATGGTGAATGGGATGGGGGAGGGGTAATCTTTCTCCACATACACATACTGTATAATCCTTACGAATTCCTGTGGCTACCTGCCTTGCCTCACTATGGCAGCACCCAGTCTCTGTATCGTCCCTGGGCTGGCTAAGCTCTGAAGAAACTGTGCTGCCTGGAGTTGGATGAGGAAAGCTAGGCTTCTCTTCCCTGATGGTTCTGCAAAGCCCTTGAGGTTTTGCATGGAGAGCAGATAGCTTTCCACAGGGCTGGCCTTGGCATCTGCTTTGGAGGGGCAAACGGAAGACATTTGCTCTTGGGAGGAGGAGCCAACGTTGTGACGATATGGACGTGCGGTCTCGATGCTCCGAGACTGCAGCCAATACATTTGCCGCTGGGTCCCGCAGAAACGGTGAACAGGAAGAATACATTTTGCTGATCTCAGGGACATCGCAAAGTCCCTGATAGATCCAAGAAAAGTTCTTCAAGCTGGTGACAAAAAGTCCAGCTACCAGGCTGATGAAGTCGGGGCAGCTCTGAAACGGAAGGATACGGAAAAAGAAAGTGTTTCCAGCTGGTGAGGAATTTTTATCGTTTTAAAAGAGACTGCCTATAAAAAACTTAAAATTAATTTAAATTTGAGAACAGAAGAAATAAGCGGTGGAATTAAGCTTTGAATGGTTTTGGACAGTGGGTTATCTTACTTTTTAAATGCTATTTTCATGGATGGAATTTATGCAACCCTTTTAAAATGAATGGATTAAGTTTTCTTCTTCTTTTTTATTGTTATTTTTTGCAACCTATGGACTAAAATTCTCCTTGTTCATTACTGTGTGTTTTCTCCCCTTTTCTTCTCTATTTCATTCAAGAATTTGACTTTTTTTTTAAACTTGGAATAAAAAAGATACAAAAAGCAACAAAGAAAATTGTAACAACAGAGGTTAAGATGACACTGCTACTCGGAAGCTGGAGGTTTGTGTATTGGAAACAAAACACTTTTACTTTTCTCACTGATTATGCGGGCTTGGCACCTCAAGGTCTCACTATTTTGTCTATAGAGAATGATAAGAAGAAAAGCATATAGATGTTCCTTTGAAGTATATCTTTAACCAGAGAAAAGTGAAAATAAGACCTTATTGTGAATTTATGCTTAATTTTGCAAAAACCTTCCAAGCCAGATCAGCAGTGTTTGTCAGCTGGAGATAATGGCACAACCTCAACAGCAGAAATAAACTTTAAGTTTGCAAAAGATATTGTTAGAAATTCAGAAATTATCAAACACATTTGAGAGCTGAACAGCACATGTGCATGTGTGTGTGTGAAAGAGAGAGAGAGAGGAGGGAGGGAGGGAGGGGGGGAGGAGGACCTAATCCTGGCACTAGACCTGGCTTCATAAGATATTTTGAAACAGCACAGCTGCCCCCTGCTCTGTCCAGAGGAACGTTGGCCTGGCTGCTCACACCTTGGCGGCCTTTCCACCCCCATCCAACACAACCTCTCCGGGGCTGCAGGGGCCAGCCTTGCACGGGAAAGGCATGCCCCCACATCCAACCTCTTTATTGGTGTACCATGTTCAGAGGTTGGCCCAATAGCTGCCATGCTTCCAAGCTCTGTATCTCATCCATGCGCAGGCAACGCTGTTCTGTTTGTACCAAATGTTGCCCCATCCCACTCCTGTGCTCTCACTGCGTGCTGTACATGGGGGGAAATGATATCCCCCCAAAATAAGGCCTAGTATTTATTTTGGAGCCCCCCCCCAAAATATAAGACCGGATCTTATTTTCTGGAAAATGTGGTATTAAAAAAACTCCCAGCACATCAGAATGTGGGGAAAAGGTTTAAAAGAATAGTTGAACATCTGAGGATATACAAATATTAAAATCAGTCATATGTAGAGGATCATCTAAAGAAATATACTTTCACTGTTTTTCTAAAAAATGAAGAGAATAGTACCCAAATGCCATATATCCAAGATCGATGATTTTACAACTTAAGGAAAGAAAAACTCCTATATTGTTTCTATGTAGTCAATAAAACGCCACTGAACTTGGGAATATCTTCAAAAAGCCAGGCCAGGTCTTAAATGGAAAGTAGTGAGGAGTGGATCTCCAAGAGGAAAGCGTAGGATGTATTCCAGAGGAAGCAAATCAGTCCAGATACCATGTGCTTGAGAAAGAGGGTGAAAGCAACTCTTCCCTAATAGTTCACAAAGTATATTGTTAATTCAAACAATAGAGCTTTCAATCTGGCAAGATTTTGTCTAGAGTGTGAAACAATAAAGAACTCAGCTTGAAAGAACTGCCACATGTAACTCTTGGTTCTAGGCCTGACAAGTTTCGATGTTTGGAAATATTTATAATGCAAGGTATAGATTAATTAGTCATGCATTATATTAAGCTGTTTATGAATTTGTAGTAGTACTAGCAACTTAAAGTATGTCCAGGAAACAACTAGTAATCAGAGTACTGTGGATCTTTCAAAGTATGCATATGATCCTCTTTTATTTAGTACAATTCTACTGCAATAGTCAAGCACCGTAAAAGAAAGATTTGGACAAGAATTATAGGTGAAATTTAGAGAAAGTTACAGCTAGTGCACTAGATATAATTATTTTAAAAAGTTCTTTGTAACCAATTCTTTGACATGAGTTCAAGTCACATAAATAACAATGAAGCTCAATCCAAAGAATATTTTCCTCCAAATCTCTACCTTTTTGTATTTGTTTGTTTTTCTTTATCCAGTCAGTTGTATGTAGGATACTGGTTGTTTTCTTGGTGCTAACTATGCAGCTGATAACATTCTGATACATTTCATACCAAAGCTTTGAATTGATTCTCTCTGTGCCTCAGCTTGATATTAAATAATGCATTAGACAAAAGAGAACCTTACAGAACAATAAAGATCACTGATACATCAACAGTAGGCAACCCACTTCACAGTTCTGGATACAGCTATTGTAAACCATTGAACAATAGTTCTATTGCAGCCAATTTTCACCAGGTGGCCCAAACGAAAACTGCAATCAATGAAATAAAACTGCCTTTATACTAAGTAGGGCTCATACAATTGAGCCCATAAGATCACCCAGAAAGATTGTCAACTAAGCAATGTTTAGATCCTTAACTCAGGTAAAAGCAACAACTGAAATGGGTCTAGGTAACTAATCTGAAGTCACACATTAGTCTTGGCTAGAAGTAATGTATTTGAGACAAATCTGTATTTACATCTACTGAGTTAGGAGTATTTTCAATACATGTTGTATAATGGCTTCTTTAAATCAAATGATTACTTTACTTAATCTTTGGACACATCTCAGCATGTTCAGCTAATTTAATCATTCTATAAGGGCAAGGATCAGGTAAGGAGCAATCCTCATAACTTTAAATAAAAGGATATCATGGTCAATGGTACTGAATATCACTGAAAGGTCAAGGAAAGCAAGAATGGTTGTATTATCCCTATTTCACTCCCATCAGAGATCATCTATGAATGCGGGCAAGGCTGTCTCTATCCAATAGCAAGGCCTGAATTATGACGCGATGGGTCCAGGAAATCGATTTCATCCAGGAGCCCCTGGAGCTGCAGAGCTACTACCTTTTCTACCACCTTCTCTAAAACAGGATGGGAGATTGGATGAAAGTTGTAGTAGAAGACAAATCAGGGTCTCTAAAAGGTTCTCACAATATAAAATTTGCAGTGAGGAATTCATCACTGCATGAATCTACCTGATCGTCACCATCCTCAAGGTTGATGAGGATGGTCCTGATGCACCTTCTGAAGCACACATCAATCAAAAGCTGTTTCTGCTGATGAATATGCATCAAGTCTGTAATGGCATATGAATGACACCAGTGATGTCCATGTTGCTGCCCGACATATTTCCTCCACTGACGCCTGAGTAGCCGAAACAGCTGTAGTGGCCATACTTCTTGTAGAATGGGCTATGGTCCTCTGGGGCACTGGGAGAGCCTGGCTCTCATATGCTCTGGCTATACAAGCCCGCAGCCAACAACCCATCATGGAAGGTGTTACTCTGTGACCCAGAGTTGACAGCTGAAAGAATACGAACAGGGCTTCGGTCTTCCTGAATGAAGATATCCTAGAAATATAAATGCGGAGGGTCCTCCTTACATCTAATTTATGATATTGTCTTTCTAATGCATGCTTAGGCCGAGGACAGAAGTCCAGAAGTATTAACTCCTGTGTTCGGTGAAACAAAGAGTTAACCTTAGGCATAAGGGCAGGGTCCATTTGCAGAACTACCTTGTTTGCATGAAACACACAGAGATCATTTCTCACTGACAACGCTGCCAACTCTGAAATCTGTCTGGCAGACATGATAGCCACTAGGAATGACTTCTTACAGGAGAGGAGACAAAGACTAGGCTCCCTTAATGGCTCAAAGGGTGCTGTGATCAGTGCCTGTAACACCTTAGGCAAATCCCAAGTTGGATAATGGTGTACCGCTGAAGGCCATAAATTAGAGGCACCCCTGAGAAAAGCTCTAACCCTAGATGGTAAGCTAGAGAACTAATAACAGAGGCCAAAGCCACAACAAGTCATCGAAGTGTGTTTGAAGAAAGTCCTTTTTCTAAACCTTCCTGCAGGAATTCCAGTACAGAAGCCAAAGTAGGATCTACCTGCCCTTTCTGACACCAGGTACTAAATACTCTCCAAGTTGCATTGTAGATGCGGCTGGTAGAAGGTTGTCTAGCTGCCTGAATTGTTCTTATGGATCTTATTAGATAATTTTTCTATTTTCAGCATTTTCTGCTCAACCAACAGTCAAATGTAACCACTGGGGCTTTGGATGTTGAATGGGCCCCTGACTGAGATATATTCTCTCTGGGGGAATGTTCCATAGTCTGTCTATCAACAGTCTGACCAGATCAGCAAACCATGGTCACCTGGGCCAATGGGGAGCCACCAGCAATACCTCTGTCCTCTCCATTAACACCTTCTTCACTACAGCTGGGATCAGAGGGAGGGGGGGGGGGAAAGCATACAATAGATCCCAGGGCCAAGGACATCGTAAAGCATCTCCTTCTGCTCCCAGAACTGGAAACCTCAAGTAAAACTTTGGAAGGTGAAAGTTCATTGGAGAGGTGAAGAGATCCCGGACAGTGTGGCCGAATCAGACACCCAGCTTCGCAAAGAGACTGGGATGCAGATGTCACTCTGCATGGTCTACCGTGGCCCTGCTCAACTAGTTTGCTTGCACATTGGTCACCCCCGCAATATGTTCTGCCCTGATCGACAGCAGGTAAGACTCTGCCCACCGAAACAATATCTCTGCTTCTGTCATGAGGGACTTCGACCGAGTCTCCCCCTATCAATTGATGTGGGCCTTCATGGCCACATTGTCTGTTAGAATAAGAACATGGCGCCCAGAGATCTGCTGGTGGAAAGCCCTGAGAGCTAGACGAGCTGCCCGTAGTTCCAGCCAGTTTATATTGTGGTTTAACTCCTGAGGAGTCCACCGTCCCTGGACTACCTGATGTCTGAAATGGGGGCCCCAGCCGAATAGGTTGGTGTCTGTTTTATGGTCAACCTGTCCATCTCTCTGAAAACAAACCCCTTGTTTATAGCCCTGGATCCCCACCAGTGCAGAGCGTATAGAACCTTTGGCGGCATCTGCACTTTCACTGGGGATGTACAGTAACACACCTTCTGATAGGGCAGCATGAACCACTGGAGTGGTCTGGCATGGAATCTTGCCCAGGGCACCAGGAAGATGCAAGATACTAGTTTCCCCAAAAACTGGGACAGCAGTGCCAACGGAACCAGCTTGTCTGCTTGAATCGGAGCTGTCAACGCCCTGATACCATCCCGCCTCTCCTGAGAAAGAAAGATCTTTCCTGTTAGAGTGTCTATGAGTGCCCCTAAGTGCACCAGTCTTGTAGCGGGGACTAGATGACATTTGTCCAGATTTACAGAAAACCCATGATCTCTTAGAACCTGAATGAAGGTATCCCTTTCCGCCTGTCAACGGGATGAAGCCTGAATCAGCAAGTCGTCTAAATAACACTGGATTCAGATGGGCAATGTCCGAAGATAGGCAGCCAGTGCTGCTAGAACTTTGGTTAATGTCCTTGGGGCCAACACAAGTCCGAATGGAAGGGCTGCATTTGGAAATGCGTCATCAGGTTCACTGAAGTCAAAAGGTCCCCGTGTCAGCTTCCCGCCAGAATAGACTGAACCTTCAAGCATCTTGAACCTTCTGTAAACCAGATACCTGTTGGGACCCTGTAGATTGAAAATTACCCTTTGCCCGCCCACCCCCGAAGCCTTTGGGATCACAAAAAGCATTGAATAGAATCCTTGTCCCCACTGTTCCAGTGGAACTGGCTGTATGAACCGAATGTCCAACAAATGTTGGATTGCTGCTTCCATAAGATCCCTGCTCTCTGGGTCCCTGGACATGGGACAGCGAAGGAAGAACCTCGGAGGAAGGGAACAAAATTCCAGGGAAAATCCTGATCTTACTATGTCCAATACCCAAGAATCGGTTGGTTTCCCCTCACCCTTTTGCAAAAATTGTAGGCAACCCCTTATGGGGAGGGTCTCCTCTGAGTCATTTCTGCTGTCTGTAGGGGTTATTGTTATTATTCCCAGCACGAAATGGCCATTTGGTCTGTGTCTGCTGCCTGTCTCTTGTTCCTTCCAAATCTGGATCTATCCAACTGGTAAGTGGAGCGGCTAAGAAATAGCCATCGCTGTCTGTTAAAACTAGATCCTGCCACGCCCTGACGAAAGGAAGGGCATCTAAAGTATGGTGAGGGACAAAAATCAGACCTCCTGCCCTGTGAAGGCAGCACCTTTCTTTTATCTTTAGTCTCTATGAGAAAGGGTGCTAAAGAATCCCCAAAAAGGTCTCCTCCCACAAAGGGAGATGATGCCAGCTTCCACTTATGCTTGGTGTCCATGCGCCAATGTCACAACCAGAGCATACGGCGGGATGTAACAGCAGAAACCATGGCTCTAGCCAAAAAATTAGCTGCGTTCAGCGAGGCATCTGCTGTGAACTCAGCTGCAGCCATGATCTTCGAGATGTCCTGGTGGGCCTGAATGTCATCTGCTGGAACCCTGCTTTGCAGCTATCAGAGCCAACACAAAGAAGCCCTGGTAAAAAAAAGGAAGCAGCAATAGTAGCCCGAATGGCCCAGGAATCCGCCTGATGAGCTCTGTGGAGAGCCATCTCCTCTCATCTCTCCTCAGTCTTCAAGGTACCCTCAGCATCTGAAGGCAGCACAGAAAGTAGTAGTCAAAGCAGCCACCGGAGCATCCACCTTAGATACCTGCACTAAATTCAAAAGGTCAGAATCAACTGTATAGAGAGAGTTTTCTGAAGAAATGGGTCGAGAATTATTAGCTGGAGCAGTCCATTGGCTCTTAATTACATCCAGGAACATCTGAGGAATGCGAAAAGGAAGTTGTCATCTGTAAATGAACCCTGGGCAGCATAAGTAGTAGTTGGATCCTTCCCCAAGCGGGCAGTGCTCTTCGCATTTGACAGCAGGGACTTAAACAGAGGATTAAACCGGCTCTTAAAAGCTGGTAAGTCCGGCTGTTCTCCTTCCCCTTCGGAAAACTCCCCCTCTCCTGGGATTTCTCCTTCAGATAAAGGAAATGGACTCCTAGCCGAAACCCCAGGAGATGATGATTCAGTCCATTGTCTCTGATAACCTGAGGGATCCCCCCTCAAGGTACCCACTGTACTGCTGTGGATTTCTATGTATCTGATGGCCAGCCGCCTGAGCTTGCTGAAACACTATCATCTCCTGTCTAATTGCCTGTGATATCCATCTCCTGAAATAGTCAGGCATCTCCTGCTCTGTCAAGTCCATTGGGCGGGTCCCCACTTCAGTGGGCAATACAATCGCCCCGTGTTTCTCTATCTGAAAAGTCCCTATCACTCCTTCTATCAATGGCCAAAGCCCTGACAGAATCCCAGGACATAGATGGAACAGCTGCTGTAGGCAGCTCTACTTTGTCAGCTTGCTAACTAAAGTGAAGCTTGCTAACTAAAGTGAAGCTTGCTAACTAAACTAAAGCAACCAAACTCTAGATTCAGGTTTATATCCTACAGTTTTAGGTCAATTAGTGTCTTGAGATTGCTTGCTGATCCTGTTGAATTCATGATCTAAAGCCTTTTGACTCTGCTTGGCCGCTTTTTCCTCAGTTCTAGAGGCTCTTTTCTGAGCCTTAGCCTTAGCTTTGATCTTAGCTGCTGCTACTACACTAGCTGACCTAGGCTTGGCAATACCTCTAGTATTGGCTTCAGACCCCAGAGGAGAAGAGTCAAACCAGACAAAGTGTTGTTGTCAGCAATGCTTGTTGGATCACTGCAACCTTGGCCTTATAAAAAATGTGATTATAAATATAAATCACCGATGAGTTACAAATGAGGCTACTATAGTTGAAAAATAAAAACCCCTAATTTGAATTGTCTGGGGTTAGTCACATGGAGTAGGTCTAGATGACCACCAGACCCCTGCTCTGTCAAACCTTGTGCCAATGTGACAGAAGTGTAATTAAATATCTAAATCACCAAAGAACTGCCACTGCTGTGGCCACTGCAGTTCCAAAATAACCCTCCCCCCCCCCCATTTGAATTGGCTGGGGTTAGTCCCAAGGGGTAGATCTAGATGACCACTAGTCACCACTCTGTCAATCTTGTGCAATCTGAATGCCATAATATCTCAAATGATCCTCTCTTCCGAGGTAAGTAGCCTGCGCGTGGGGCAAAAACCGTTAGAAAAAGTGTACAAAAAAGAACTGTTATGAAGAGTGCGTGAAGCCACTCTCTCCTGTCAAATTGTGAGGTAGCCAGCCAATACCCAAAGAACAGCTGCTGTAGGCAATTAATGGCTGTAACCAATCAAACCTCCAATCTCTAAAAATATGTGCTGCAGTAAAAAAAAAAAAAAAAAAAAAAACTTCCTATCACTGCAACCCACTCCGCCTTCCGCCACACTCGGAGAGATCGGCTTCAGCTGTTGGAGGAGATAAGAAACGTACATCTAGATATAAAGGTGAGTGACTATATCATGTCAAGTGATAAAACCATATTTTGTAATTGTCTGTCATCAATCGCTTTAATGTTGGAAGTGGCCATAGAATGGTACGAGCTAAAGCGAAGATACTGTTGAAAAGAACATATGAAAATGATAAAGACGTGGCAAAAAGGAAAATAAAGAATGATAACTTGTTAGAGAAGAGCAGCAATTTTGAGATTAATTTATCAAATTGTTTTGCTCTATTGCAAGATTTGGAAGCGATAAACATTATGGACCAAAATGAAGAAAAAGTAAAAAAAAAATGTCCTTGAATCTGGTATGTCTATAACACCACTGGAAAAACACTTTGTGCAGTCAATAAAATTTGTGATGAAACTATTGACTTAATGAAAAAAAGTCAGATAATGAAGAATACTGGAAGTTTCATTAATAAACTGGATTACATTGAATTAACATGAAGCTTGTGAAAAAGGCAATTGAAGAAAACAAAGGGATTAATAGAGCAAAATGTAAGTTTATAAATACAAGAAAGAAGGTTTTTGCATTAAATTGTGAAGGTACCTCTGTGTGTAGAACAATCCAGGAAATATTAGAAATAATTGGAAATTTCTATTCAGAGCTATACAAAGATCAACATCATTCAAAGCTAACAACACCCACAACAGAGGAAATGGCAGATATCCTAGTGAAGGAAGTATCAAGTGCCATAAAATCAATGAAAAATGGCATAGTTTGGGAAATGACTGTGTTACAGTTGAAGTACTAACAGCTAATGGTCACAGTTTACACAAGGTACTAGCAAAACTATAGTCAAGATGCTGCAGACAATAATAAAAATACTCAATGCATGGAAAAATGCTGAAGTGATTCTTATACTCAAGAATGATTTAAAGACCTATCACCCAATAAGCCTTCTTTCAGTTATTTACAAGGTTTTCACCAAGCTAATAGCAAAAGGAATATTAAGAACATTAAATGATGCACAGTCAAAAGAACATGCAGGGTTCAGAAGTGGTTACAGCACAATGGATCACATTCAGGATGTCCAGCAAGTCATTGAAAGGCACAATGAATACACCATGCCTCTATGCATGACTTTCACTGATTATAAAAAAGTGTTTGACTCAGTATTCCAGCAAGCAAATCAATGCACTACTCAAGCAAAGCATAAACATTGCTTATATAAATTTACTACAATCAATATATGAAAAAACAATGACAACCATTTGTCTTAATGATCTTAAAGTGGAAATCAACATAGGACGAGGTATACAAGGTGATACAATATTTCTCTAGCCTTTTCTCAGCCTGCCTTAAAGAAGTATTTAGCAAACTAGATGGGGCAAAAGAAAGAATAAAAATGAATGGTGCCTATTTAAATCACTTAAGATTTGCTGATGATTGTTCTCACAAGATCTAGAAAAGTTATAAAGACACATACAAGAGTGGCACAAAGCAAGAGAACAATCTGGCTTCAAAATAAACCTGAGAAAGAGCCAAGTTATGTTTATGTATCACCAAAGAAATAAAAAAAAATATCTGGAGAAGAATTAGATATAGTAGAGCATTATATATACCTTGGCCAATGGAAGGTGATAAAATAAAGGAAATTGAATTGTGTGTTAATTGTGGTTGGCAGGCATTCAACAAGTATAATTTTCAAGAAACATCCCACCCACCCCCCCAATGCCTGAAGAGAAAAGTTTTTGATCAGTGTGTGCTATCTGTTCTAACATACACCAGTGAAACATGGAGACTAACTTCACAATTGAATACAAAAGCTACAAGTGGTGCAAAGAGTCATGTAAAGATACATGCTTGGCATCACAAGACAGAAAGACCTGCACATGGATCAGAGAACAAATGAAATTATATATCGAGAGTAAAAGAATTGAAATGGAAATGAGCTGGCTTCCAGTAGCGTCGGAGGCAAGGACCACGAGCTCTGTAGCCCCAAAGCTCAAGACTGTATTGGTTGGAAACATGAGGAAGAGGCCTTCACCCTGCAGTAGACAGACAATGGCTAGAATGATGGTTCATTTAATGATTAATTTATAACTCCCTTTCCTCCAGGAACTCAAGGAAATGTACCTAATCTGTTCTTCCAATTTTTCTCCACTACAGGTAGTTTAAAATCACAATTGGGAGTGAAATCACAATATTGAGCAACGTGGCCATTAAACAAGATATCAATAATTGCTTCACACAGCTGGATTCCTGGGTACAGTCACAGGGCATTAAGCAGACAGAATCCCAGGTAAAGAGCATGCAATGCCTGGGACACAGATAGCAGCAATCGTGGGAGGCTCTTTGGGGAAGCTGAAAGTCTGTCAAAACCTATGTAGGATTTTCAGCCTCTGGGTTGAGAGACTTGGCTTTGCGGAAAGAACTGCCTGCTAAGAGAATTCAGTTCTCCTCTGTACATAGAAAGGAACTCCTCTGGAAGGGTGCAGGAATGACGCGCAAATCTTCATGACTTTGGCTTTGTTTCTGCACCCCGCCAGAGCCAGTCCTCCCTAGGAACAGCAACTTACAACTGTCCTGCTGGCTTCCCCTTTGATTTTCTGAGGAGCTATCAGAGAAAGTTGTAAATTGTGATCACATGATTGTGTGGTACTTTGTAATTGTGTGAACACATTTCCAGGCACCTTAATCATAATCACACAATTGTGGAAATGGTAGTGCAATAATTAATGACAGGTGGAAGGGCTTTACAGGGTATAAAACCTTTTCCTTTTTTTCTTTTTCTTTTGAACTTTGAAACACCTTTTGAAAGGCTGTTGTAATACCAGATTTTTTAAGTGAACAGTTGTTAAAGATAATGACTATCTGTACTATCTAAGTAGTGCAGGAAAAGTCGAATTGGGCCAAGAGAGAAAGAGCAATGACAAACTTCTGTGGCTTAGAATAGACTGTAATAGGTTTCCACAGTCAAAGTCTTAGTCCATAATTTTAATCACTACATCACATCAACAATAAATGACAATAAAAACAAGATGATTTGTGGACAAAGATACCTATAGATTTTAAAAACTCAGAAGTACCTACTGGCACTGTAGCTCTAGAAACTCAAATTTCTCTACTGAATTCTTTCAAGAAAGTTACCTTTTTTGTGCTACTCATTTATATAGTAATTGTCACGGCTCCTTCACTTAATAACCAAGAAAGAAAGCACTCAACTCCATTTTGCGGAATTAAGAATACTTTTACTGATTAATAAGTAATTAGAAGTTAAGCAAAGCTGGATCTGAGCAAAAGGCGCGAAAGCATTAGATATCAATACATGATTTATTCCCCTCCCCTTGGTACCCCAGTCCATAGTCCAATCATATATCTCCACAGCTGTCAGGTGGGAGACAACTTCAAAAATCATCATCAGGTTGATATGCCGGACAGTTGGCCTTGGCGGGAAACTCCCCTCCTTCCACAGGCGCAAACAAATGGTGAGAACAACTCCCAATTAACAGTCCTCCTGAAGAGATTATTTCCCTCACCGAAATACCATGCCCTCCCCCAGTTTCGATGGCAGCCGAAAAACAAGGAGCAAAACAGAGGCTGACAGTAATTTATTTATACCACATTAACCAATGAATAACAGATTAAAATTAATTTAATAAAATGTAACAAAAATCATATATTTGTTTTAACTTTGTTGATTCTCCCCCTTTATGATATAGATCTTCAACCCACCTCTCTATTAGGAGTTGAAATATTGTCATCTGTAAGAGATGTTCTGTTCCTGTGTACTGATGGTGGCAGTGCAGAAGATCTCTGTAAAGAAATACCAAGATCAGTTTCTTTTTACAAATAATATAATTATAATCTTAATCTATGTATGTATGTATGTATGTATGTGTATATGTATGTGTGTGTGTGTGTGTGTGTTCCAGCATAACTCTGGAATGCCTCGAGAAATTTCAACCAAACTTGGTACACAGATGACTTAAAAATATCAATACTTCATTAAGTACATCCATTTTGAACAATATTGGTTCTTTCAACCATACAGCTTTTAGACTATTGTTATATATTAGACAAGGATGCATATGGTTTTTTATTATCTGATCTTCACATTTTTCCAACTATGCTAATTTTGTTTTCTGGAGATAGTTGTTTGTCTAGAGACAGAAAAAAAGTTGTTGTATAGACTAATTATTATGCACATCTAAATGACTAATTTATTCTAATCTGCAACTGACCACTAATGAAATATACAATATATCTGACTGTGCATTGAAAGCTTTGTAGCTGGCCTTTTTTCTAAATCTACCAGTTCAGTAATAAATACATTAGCGGCCTAGAGTAGCTCCATGGCAAGATAGGTAGCAAATAAATTTAACAAAGAAAAGGTTGTTTGAGCACTCCTTGCATTTTTATGTAGGAATTCATTGGCTAGCATTTTCCCATTAACTTTTTACTTAATAATATAGCCGGGAAATGGGGGCTTTGATATATTTTGCACCATAGACCCGGAATATAATCAGGTTTTTAAGGTAAAGGTAAAGGTTTCCCTCGCACATATATGCCACTCCCAACTCTAGGAGCAGTGCTCATTTCCGTTTCAAAGCTGAAGAGCCAGTGTAGTCCGAAGATGTCTCCATGGTCATGTGGCTGGCATGAGTAAACGCAGTTACCTTCCCACCAAAGGTGGTCCCTATTTTTCTACTTGCATTTTTACGTGCTTTTGAACTGCTAGGTTGGCAGAAGCTGGGACACGTAATGGGGAGTTCACTCCGTTACATGGTGCTAGGGATTCGAACTGCCGAACTGCCAACCTTTCTGATCGACAAGCTCAGCGTCTTAGCCACTGAGTCCCCTAGTCAGGTTTTTAGGGCCTTACAAAAGACTAATAGATTTGAGGCCATTCTGATCTCCAAAGGGAAGACTAGTGCATAGATCAAGGGCTACTGCAGAAAAAGCTCACCTTCTGGTCCCCTGCCAGTCAACGTTCTTTGACTAACAGGATCTGGAACATGCCCATTCTGATTGACCCAGTTGATATGTAGACGCTCTTGAAAAAAGGCAATCCCTCAGGTACTTCCAAACCATGTAGGTAATCACTAGCACTTTGAATTGCACTCAGAAATGCACTCGTAACCAGCACAGCACACACGAGTAGTGTTACACGTGACATATATCTGGAACCATTTACTACCCATGCAGTGACATTCTGCACCAGCTAGCAGTTTCCAAATGGTCTTCAGGGGAAGCCCCATGTAGAGTGTATTACAATAGTCAATCCTGGAGGTTACAAAGGCATGAATTATATGAGCAGGGCCTCCCAGTCTAAGTATGGGTGCAACTGATGCACCATCTGAAGATATGCAAAGGCCCTCATAGCCATGGCTGTCACCTGCTCTTCAAATAGTAGCCATAAGTCCAGGGGAACTCCACATTGTACACTAGATCTGTCTGAGGGATTGCCACCCCATCCAGAATCGGAGATGGAAGAACCGGGGGTGGGGGTGGGGATACCTACAACCACTCTTTCTTGCATATAAAAGATGACATTTGTGTTCAGGTTCCTTTTAACATTATTCTAAATTTGTAGTTGATTCTCAAATATAACATTCTATATTCTTTCTGAACTGAAGGAGTTTTGAATATCTGATGCTGATATCTCAATTTATTAAAGATACTTTTTAAAAAATGCATTGTTTTCATAGACATTTTTTTCTGAACGTCATAGTTTGCCACTTCAGAGTGCAAAAAAATCCTTACAACATAAAAACATGACTTGTATAGCTGCATGAAACAAAACACTTCAGATTTTAAGTAGGGAAGAGATGACTACTGTCTTTTCTTATAAGTGTTTGGGGACTGCTTTGAAACCCATATAATTTGACTTAAAATTTTCAGTGTTGCTAGTGAAGCTTTGAAATTAGCTCTTACTTCTCAATCATGTAACTACTAAGAATATTGGAAAATATCTTGTTATCTCGAGATTAGCATTTATTAACTTGTTTATATCAAGCTCCATTTTAGAAGACATAACAGAAAACACATTAACATCTATGTATGTAACTCATATCCAACAGTCATTAAACAATAAAATATCTAAGAATGCATTACAGCATGACCTAGCTATTGAACAGTACATCGCATTCTATCCTTGGCAGATTCTCAAAAATCTCCTTTTCATACACTAGTTTATTTCCATCTCAGGGACGTGCAGTCACTAGAGGCAAGGGGGCCTCACCAGTCTCCTCAGGGAAAGGAAAGGATTTTTCTTAAAATAATTAAAGCCAGGGTAGTTGCTACCAGATTTCAAGTCACAGTGGCTTGGTGTCTGCTCTCAGTATTAACTAGGAGGAGGCCAGAGAACTAGGGGCCTCTTTTGCATAATGAATTTTTCGCTTTTTAAGAGTTAAGCAAGGGTTAACAAGCAAAGAATTCCTTATGCAAATGAGGCATGTATTCTCTCGCCTCCTGTAGAGGGCATTTTTAGAGGCTTTTTAGAGTTCTCTGGGAGCAACTAGCTCAGTCTGACAGAGCTCTGGCTTTTCAAGAGGGGAGGGCAGGGCAGGGCAGGGCAGGGAGAAGCAGAGTTGAAATCATCTCTGAAACAGCTGGAAAAGGTGCGTGTGGGGAGGGGGGAGGAATTCAAAAAGTTTGATCGGAAGGAAGTGGGGGTATGGCAGAGGAGCTGCTTTCAAGCCTTTGGAAAATATATCCAATCCAACTTCTGTGTTTGTGTTTGAGAATGAGTGAATGAGAGAGGGATCGAAGTTCTCTGTGTGCATGTGTCTGTTTCAGAGAGGGGGGAGGGAGGGAGAGAGGGAGGAAGGAGGGTGAGGGAGAAGAAAAAGAATAGGAAAACTTATTTTGCAATGGGGAAAAATGCTGTCGCTTTAAATCGGAACTGAGCATGCCTGGCTGTGGAATTCTGGGAGTTGAAGTCCACAAGTCTAAAAAGTGCCTCACCAGGGCTAAAGCTGACAGCACGTCACTGTTCCATTTTGAGTTAAGGGGAGTAGAGATTTCACCCTTGTCATGGTCAGATCACTTCCTGCTGAAGCTTGAGTTTCGGAAGCTACACCCCCACCGCAGGGAGGTGGAACCGATTAAGTGGTTCCGCCCCAGGCACCTGATGGACCCATTGGGATTTCAGAAGGAGCTTGGGGAGATACCTGACTCTGTTGCCCACAATCCAACAAAGTCTTTGGTCGCCGCCTGGAATACAGCGGCGACTGAGGCGCTAGATCAGATTGCGCCTTTGTGGCCTCTCCGCAGCAGTGGATCCAGGAGGGCACCTTGGTTTACTGAGGAACTCCGGGAGATGAAGCACCAAAAGAGACACCTAGAGCGACGTTAGAGGGCTAGCAACTCCGAATCCGACCGAACACTACTAAGAGCCTTTACTAGGACTTATTTAGTGGCGATACAGGCAGCAAAATGTGCGCATTTTTCTGCTCTTATTGCATCCACAGAGTCTTGCCCAGCCGCCCTGTTTAGGATAACCTGTTCCCTCCTGAAAGGGAGGGAAATGGGGGATGCCTTACAGGGACGAGCCGAGGAGTTTGCTCAGTTTGTCGGACAAAATCGCTCAGATTCGGACAGACCTGGACTCCATTAGGAGAGAACCAGCGGAGATGCCAAGGGAAGGTCTTGTTCAGACTTTCTGGAATGAGTTCCAGCTTGTCACTCCTGATGAAGTGGACAAGGCCATGGGAGCGATGAGCGCCTCCACCTGTTTACTGGATCCGTGTCCCTCCTGGCTGGTTTCGACCAGCAGGGAGGTAACACGAGGCTGGCTCCAGAGAATTACGAATGCTTCCTTGCGGGAGGGATCTGTTCCACAACCTCTGAAGGAGGCGGTGGTGAGACCCCTCCTCAAGAAGCCTTCTCTGGACCCAGCTATTCTTAAAAACTATCGTCCAGTCTGCAACCTCCCTTTTTTAGGGAAGGTTGTTGAGAAGGTGGTGGCCCTCCAACTCTGATGGACCTTGGATGAAGCAGATTACCTGGACCCTTTTCAGTCTGGTTTCAGGCCTGATTACTGCACCGAAACCGCTTTGGTCGCACTGACCGATGATCTCTGGCGGGCCAGGGATAGAGGACATTCCTCTATCCTTGTGCTCCTTGACCTCTCAGCGGCCTTCGATACCATCGACCATGGTATCCTTCTGCGACGGCTGGAAGAGGTGGGAGTGGGAGGCATGGTTCTACGGTGGTTCTCCTCTTATCTCTCCGACAGGTCGCAGTCGGTGTTGGTGGGAGGGCAGAGGTCGACTCCTAGGCCCCTCAACTATGGGGTGCCGCAGGGGTCGGTCTTGTTCCCCCTTCTATTTAATATCTACATGAAGCCACTGGGTGAGATCATTCGCCGGCACGGGATTAAATACCACCAGTACGCGGACGACACACAGTTGTATCTGTCCGCCCCGTGCCAACTCAGCATAGCGGTGGAAGTGATGTGCCAGTGCCTGGAAGCTGTCAGGGTCTGGATGGGAGTGAAGAAACCCACACTCAATCCTGACAAGACCGAGTGGCTGTGGCTGTGGATGTTGCCCCCTAAGGACAGTCCAGCTAGTCTGTCCTTAAGCCTGGGAGGAGAAAATTTGCTCCCCTGAGAAAGGGTCCACAGCTGACTTTGGAACATCACCTGTCGGCTGTGACCAGGGGGGCCTTTGCCCAGGTTCGCCTGGTGCACCAGTTGCGGCCCTATTTGGACCGGGAGGCACTTTAAACAGTCACTCACGCCCTCGTCACCTCAAGACTGGATTACTGTAATGCGCTCTACTTGGGGCTGCCCCTGAAAAGTCTTCGGAGACTACAATTAGTCCAGAATGCAGCCGCGCGAGCAATACTGGGTGTACCAAGGTACACCCACACTACACCTATCCTCCGCGAGCTGCACTGGCTTCCCATTGGTCTCCGAGCACGATTCAAGGTGCTGGTTATCTCCTTTAAAGCCCTACATGGCTTAGGACCTGGATATCTACGAGACCATCTTCTGCCGCATACCTCCCTAAGACCAATAAGATCGCACGGGATGGGCCTTCTCCAGGTGCCATCAGCTGGACAATGTTGGCTGGCGATGCTTCGGAGTAGGGCCTTCTCTTTGCCGCTCTGGCCCTTTGGAACGAGCTACCCCCAGAGATCCGGACCCTACCCACTCTCATGGCCTTCCAAAAAGCTATCAAAACCTGGCTTTTCCAGAAGGCCTGGGGCTGTTGACCTCTTAATTGAGGTCCAGCCCTGCTTAGACTGGGTGCATGTTAGTTTCTTTTAATTTGCTGTGTCTTATCTGTTTTAATCTTTTCTTAATATTTCTTATTTCTGTAAGCCGCCCAGAGTCCTCCGGGATTGGGCAGCCTATAAATTCAATAAATGGAAATGGAAATGTTACAATGAAATATAGTATTCTCTAATCATTTACAATTAGGAAACAATAGTATATCTGATATCCTGATTTAAGGAGCTACTACTCAAAAACTATTCGCAACTGTTGACGCACAGAAAAAGGACATATCACTAGAGGAGCACATCACTGGAAAATTCACATCAATTATTAATAAAACGGCATTAATATATTTGCTCCTACACAAAATCAAAAGCAACCTTTATATTAATGTTTCTTTTTACTAAGAATTGACACAAATGCTTAATACAATCCAATAAAATAAAAGGCTGTGCTGGCAAAGATAGGATATATTTGAAAGGGAACTCTTTGGGATATATTCTTTTCTGGTGGGTTTAGGCACATAATCCTCTGAGCTCATAGCTGAAATCGAGTCATATCAAACTTAATGGGACCGATCCAGAGCAGTGGAAAGATTGCCCTTAAATTAGCAGGCCTCTGTTCTGAATAAGCATAGTCGAATTGCATTTACATTTCTAATTTGCCCTAGTTCTTAAATACTCAAGGAACACAATTTCTTTAATAAGCACACAGAACAGTGTCTGCTTCTCACACTAGCTAAAATGCAATGAACTTGGTGGGTACATAATGTCTTGTTCAGGCAATTATCGGGTGAGGCTAGAACAAATCCTACAAAGGCAAAAACTAAACTAGACAACCTAAATTAATCTAGAATGAGTAGAAGAAGCCTGCCATTGTGGCTAGCGCAGTGTCCTAAAGCGATAAACTCAAACAATGGCGGCGCCTTAACAGATGTGGCTCGGAGGAGGCCGGCACATAAACCCTTTCAGATTCCTCCCATGCCATAGAGGGATGCAAAATCAGGAGTCGCACACATTCCGGAGCTGGCCCCTCTGAAGCGTCTAATTACTCCCTTTTAAATCACCGGACATTTTTCGAGAGAAAAAAACTCTCTGTATTCTATGCCAAGCAAGCGAGCCGAGTCACGTATTTTCTACCGCGTACCTGAAGAAACCCTGAAGCGCCACCGCCAGGACTTCCGCGGCCCGAAGTTTGTTCCTCGCTTATCTTCTGCTTCAGTTTTTTGAACATGACGGCGGCCGGCTGAAGCAAACGAAAGGAAGTTTCGGCCGGAGAAAAGCCTTCCTTTTTGCAAGCCTCAGGGCATCAAACCCTCCCGAAGGTACTTTCTTCGAAGATTCACGGAAGTAACGCGAAGAGCTTTATTTCTATTTCCACTACTCTCTTTACCCCGTTTATAAGCCTCGGGTGATCAAACAATGGTTACAACGCATGCGTAAGCAACGTGGACCAGTTTTTTTTTTTAAAAAAAAAAAAAACCTTCAAGGCTAAGCAACTACGGCAAAGGACGAAGGCCAAATTTCCTCCTCAATTAGCCCGTTTTAAGATCGTCTGTTTCCCCACCGATGTTGCTGTTCCAGATTCCAATGAATCACCAAGCTGATCTCGGACTTGATCTGCATAAGCAATTATTCCTATAATAGCTTTATGACTTCAACTATATGTAGATGTTTAACTCGGAATCCAAATTTAGGCAAGTTGTTTGCCAGTTGAAGCAAAAACGATTACGTAAGCATTTCTCATTGACAATAAACAATAGAGGCAACAACAACAAAAATTAACTATTGTCTCATATTTCTTACACTATCACAATAGAATAGATCTGTGTTGCCCATTGCACTTTATTTAAAAGTAAGATAGTTTAACTAATCCGTGTGTCAAAGTTAGGTTTACTGTATTAGATTTGGGTTGCAGAAATGCAGGCAACCACTAGATAGCAGTAAATGCAAGAATTTCTAGCTCTGTTGCTGTCTAGGTAAGGTGACCAGATTTTCAGATTGGAAAAGAGGGACGCCTTTGACCGAGGGGGGGGGGGGGGGGGGGGCTTGATTTAAAAAATTTTTTTTTGTCAAAAGGTCACCCCAGGACACTGAAACCAGCATAAATACGAATCTGTTGCCAAACAAAATTTTGATCACGTGACCATGAGGATGCTGCAACGGTCGCTAAGTGTGAAAAATGGTCGCAACGGTCGCTAAGTGTGAAAAATGGTAATCAGTCACTTTTTTCAATGCCATTGTAACTTTGGTCACTAAATGTTTTCCCCCTCCTCGAGACTCCTCACTTCTTCCTTCATTCCTCTTGCTTATCTACCTTCACCTTATCTGTCTTCTGCTCTTTCCCTCTCTTCCTTCCTTTCTCCTTCCATCCTCTCTTCTTTCCTCACTCACTCCCTTCCTCCTTTTCTCTTCCTTCCTCCTTCCATTCTTTCAGCTTCATTTCTTTTGCCTATCTACCTTCTCTGTCTTTCTGCTCTTTCCATTTCTCTCTTCCTCTTCGCTTCTGTTCCTTCCTCCTTCCCTCCTTTCCTATTTCTTCCTTCTTCCTTTCTTCTGCCTATCTACCTTCACCTTCTCTGTCTTTCTGCTCTTTCCCTGTCTTCCCCTTTCCTCCCTCCCTTCTTTCCTTTCTAGTTCCATCTTTTCTTCTTTCCTCTCTCCCTCCCTTTTTCTTTTTTCCTTCCTTCCTCTTTCCTCTTGCCTATCAACTTCATCCTCTTTGTCTTTCTGCTCTTTCCCTCTCTTCCCCTTTTCTTCCTACCTCCTTCCCTCTTTTCTCCCTCCCTTCTTCTTTTTCTTCTTTTTTTCTTCCATCTTCCTCCTTCTCCTCCCATTCTTTCTCCTTCCATCCATCTTTTCTCCTTCCATCTTCTCCCCCCTCCCTTCTTCTTTTTCCTTCCCCCCTCCCTCCTTCCTTCCTCTCCTTCCCTTTCTTGCACACAGGAAGGGGAGGGGAGGCTTTCTAGTCGCTTTCACAGCATAATTTCTTTATCTAACTTTTAAAAAACAGTGTGCAAATCAAACTTGAGATTTTCGTAACCTGCGAAGCACCAAGTTATTATCTTCTGTTGTTACAAATTCGCAGCTACTCCATTCTTTCCGATAGGGAACTGCATTTCCCAAGATGCCTCAGGTCCTCAAAGCGCTGAACGCGGTTTTGCAATTGACTCCAGTGAGGCCCGGTAGCCGCCGGCTGGGGTGGCTGTCAAGGCGCTGACAGCGGAGCAGACGCGCCGTTTGTTACTGCTTCCAGCAATCGAGACGGACGAGGGAAGCGGCGGTGGCGGACGTCAGCAGCGACTGTAACGACCGCGCGGGCGAGGTGCGGAGGAAGAACGGAAGGTCCCTCCCGCCCACGACGACGGCTCCAGCCATGGACGAGCAGGCTGGCCCCAACAACAACAACGCGCTGCTCTTGCCGCCACCTCCGGATGGGAAGCAACCAAGCCTTGCAGACTCGCTTCCCACCGCAGCACAGGGGCCGCACAGGCGTGGTTGCTTCCCATCCGGAGGTGGCGGCAAGAGCAGCGCGTTGTTGTTGTTGGGGCCAGCCTGCTCGTCCATGGCTGGAGCCGTCGTTGCAGGCGGGAGGGACCTTCCGTTCTTCCTCCGCACCTCGCCCGCGCGGTCGTTACAGTCGCTGCTGACGTCCGCCACCGCCGCTTCCCTCGTCCGTCTCGATCCCTGGAAGCAGTAACAAACTGGCCGCGTCCGCTCCACCGTCAGCGCCCTGACAGCCACCCCGGGCTCTGGAAGAGGCAGAGGTAAAGAAGGCGGCGGCGGCATGGGGGGACCCGCAGTTCGCTTCCCACCACAGCACAGGCGCCGCCAGCGGGCTTGCTTTGCTGAACACGGGGGCGAGCGTCTCTCCCTTCGGCTGCAGCTTCCTTTTCTCTCTCCGCCCTGCTTCTCCACCTCTTTCTGGGGATTGTGGAGGAATCTTGGTCTGGCATCATTGAGGAGAACCTGCCAAGCAGTGGCGGCGGCAGCAGTGGCAAAAGCAGCCAGGAAGGTCCAATCCTGGCCCGAGAAGACCCAGGCTACCCTCCCCATCTTCTAGCGGTGGGTATTTGCTAGTGATGAGCCTCGAAACAGGCGCGCGGCAGGTTCTCCTCAATGATGCCAGACCAAGATTCCTCCACGATCCCCAGGAAAAGGCGGAGAAGCGAAAAGCAGCTATAACATCCGCCGGTTCCTCCGGCGCTCCCACGGATCGCTGTCTCCTGGAGCCGTCGCCCTTTCCTTTTTTCTCCTTTCGCGTGCTCACTCCCCACTCCATGCGGGCGGCGGAGGGGAAGGAGTCTCTGGTGGCTGCTGCAGCAGCAGCAGAAGCGGTGGCGACGGCTGGAGCACAAATCCAGGCAGGCGGTTCTGGCTGTCCCTTCCCCAAGCATATCCCATTGCTGCTGGCACCGCGGCGGGAGGAGCGAGCGAGAGAGCCACCGACCGACCCCGCGCGTCCCATCGCCGACTCCAACTCAGCGGGCGAAGGGGCGAACTCTCATTAGCAGCGGGGATGGTTAAATGTTACATCGGAAGATTGATGGGGTATTTTAGAATTCAATCAGCGCAGTAACAACTAAACAGGCAGGCATGCCAAGTGGCACAGGACAGGCAAGAATTTACCAGGGGCTTTTTAATTAGGGGTGGAGGGAGATGGACCTCAATTCAGGACCGCGTGAGGGAGTCCTGTTTTTTCAAGCAAGAATTCTCAAAGAGCAGTTGCTGCCGCGAACGAAAAGCAGTTTTTAACCCCAAGCGCGATGCCACGAATGTCACTATTTCCATCCAAGCTGCCACCACAATCCTTGCAAGCCGGCAAGAAAGCGGAAGAAAGAAGAAAAAAATAAATAAATAACCACCCTCCCAAGCAGCCGGAGCTTGCAAATGGCGACGTTGCAATGAGGGTCGTACTCCTGACCCTCTAAAACTCTCGGGAAACTCCTTCGCAGCCACGGGGGGGGGGGATCACAGGAGCAGCCCCACTGGCGGGAGAACGATGGGACGGCTGCGAAAAGGCACAAGGGGGGGGAGATTGACAGCAAGGGTCCGTCCCGCCGCTCGCCTTAAAGTTCTCGCCTAGCCGAACTCTGGGGTTGCAGCCGCTGCTCGCCATTCCCTCAACTCAGAGTACGGAGCGCGCGCAAAACCCTGCCATGCGGGACTCCCCGCAAACCTCTCGCATATTCCCTCCCCCCGCTTGCTCCGTCTTACCAGATTTTGGTGGGTATCTGTAGAGGGAATTGGACGGGACATCCACCTCTTCCACTCTGGCGTTCTGCCGGCTGGTGAGCGCTCCCATGCTTCAGGCACGGCGGCAGAGGGTATCCGGGGTTGCAGAGGGGGGGCAGAGAGGAGGGGGTGTGTCAGCTTCCCAGTTCGCGGCAGACCTTTTCTAGCCGGCTCAAAGGACTTCCCCGGACTTGCTTTGCTGAGCAGGGGCTTTAGTAGAAAGGAAAGCAACTTCAGAGCTGGTATCGGGCCGGCAAAGGCTTCCCACTGCCGGCATGACTTTGAAGTGCGGCTTGCCTTCCACGGGGGCCGACATGGAAGGCAAGCCAGCCCTTCAAACTCATGCCGGCACTTTAGCGTGCCCCTCGGCCGCCATTCAGCGAAAGATGTTTCGCTGAATGGCGGGCAAGTTCTAAACTGCCGGCATGACTTTGAAAGGGCTGGATTGCCTTCCGCGCGGGCCGACGTGGAAGGCAAGCGGCAAGCCAACACTTCAAAGTCGTGCCGGCAGGCAGGGCTGGAGCAAGCGAGCAAGCGTGCTCCGTCCCGGTGGGTGCATGAGCGGAGCACTTTTCCAGCGCTCCTGTGCCTGGAGAGCTCCCTCTGCATATGAGCCCGGGATCCGCCGTTTGCACTCCCTTGCTCTGCCTCGCCACCCGCCTTCCCTATCTAGGGACTCCTCCAGCAGAAATAGCAGAGTCGCGTCGAGCGCCGCTCTGCCTTTCTCTGCGCTCTTCCCTAAGGTGACCAGATTTTCAGATTGGAAAAGAGGGACGCCTTTGACGGGGGGGGGGGCTTGATTAAAAAAAATTTTTTTGTCAAAAGGTCACCCCAGGACACTGAAACCAGCATAAATACAAATCTGTTGCCAAACAAAATTTTGATCACGTGACCATGAGGATGCTGCAACGGTCGCTAAGTGTGAAAAATGGTCGCAACGGTCGCTAAGTGTGAAAAATGGTCATCAGTCACTTTTTTCAATGCCATTGTAACTGGTCACTAAATGTTTTCCCCCTCCTCGAGACTCCTCACTTCTTCCTTCATTCCTCTTGCTTATCTACCTTCACCTTATCTGTCTTCTGCTCTTTCCCTCTCTTCCTTCCTTTCTCCTTCCATCCTCTCTTCTTTCCTCACTCACTCCCTTCCTCCTTTTTTCTCTTCCTTCCTCCTTCCATTCTTTCAGCTTCATTTCTTTTGCCTATCTACCTTCTCTGTCTTTCTGCTCTTTCCATTTCTCTCTTCCTCTTCGCTTCTGTTCCTTCCTCCTTCCCTCCTTTCCTGTTTCTTCCTTCTTCCTTTTTTCTGCCTATCTACCTTCACCTCTGTCTTTCTGCTCTTTCTCTGTCTTCCCCTTTCCTCCCTCCCTCCCTTCTTTCCTTTCTAGTTCCATCTTTTCTTCTTTCCTCTCTCCCTCTTTTTCTTTTTTCCTTCCTTCCTCCTTCCTCTTGCCTATCAACTTTTTTTATTTTTTTTGTTACATAGACGACACATACCCACAACAATAAAAACAAAACAAAAAGAAAAGAAAAAATCCATCATCACATATAGCATGTCATTTGGTTACAAGTGTTTTAACATTTATCATTCTTATACATTTATTATTTCATTTAATAGGTTATAATATACAGTTTGGGTTGCTTTGTTTACCATCCCTTCCTCCTATTATAACACCACCTTATTTTCCCTTTCTTTTCTCCCTTCCTCCCTTCTCTACTTTCTTCCTTCCTGCTCTCCTTTCCCTTCCTTCTTCCTGTACCTTTCTCCTACTCCTGCTCTTCCTCATCCCCTTCCTACCCTCTCTCCTCCTCTTTCTCTCCTTTCCATCCTCCTCTCCTTACCTCTTTCTTTTCACCCTCTCTCCCTTCTCTACTTTCTTCCTTCCTCCTCTCCTTCCCCTTCCTTCTTCCCTTACCTCTGCTTTGCTCCTGCTCTTCCTCTTTCCCTTCCTACCCTCTCTCCTTCCTTTTCTCTCCCTTCCATCCTCATTTTCCTTTCCTTTCTCCCTCCCTCCCTTCTCTACTTTCCTCCTTCCTCCTCTCCTTCCCCTTCCTTCTTCCCTTACCTTTCTCCTACTCCTGCTCTTCCTCTTCCCCTTTCTACCCTCTCTCCCCCTCTTTCTCTCCTTTCTATCCTCCTCTCCTTAGCTCTTTCTTTTCACCCTCCCTCCCTTCTCTACTTTCCTCCTTCTTCCTCTCCTTCCCCTTCCTTCTTCCCTTACCTTTCTCCTACTCCTGCTCTTCCTCTTCCCCTTTCTACCCTCTCTCCCCCTCTTTCTCTCCTTTCCATCCTCCTCTCCTTACCTCTTTCTTCTTTCCCCCATCTTCCTTTCATTCTCTCCTCCTTTCTCCCTTTCTCCCAACTCCCTTTCTGGGAGTTGAAGTCCACACACTTTCAAGTCTCCAAGGTGGAGAAAGATTGATCTATCTAATTAATATAATTATTTCTCCCTCTCTTTTTCACTCTCCCTCCAGCGCACACACGCAAATGCATAGGGCAGCCCACCTCACACACAGGTAACTCCGGGCGGCTTATGGGAAGAGGACAGCCGACCACTCACCCACGCGGGGGGGGGGGCAGGATTTCGCCAAGAAAAGTTAACTTTCCTGCAAAAGGGGCCGGCAGCCTCTCAGCTCTTCCCGGCCGGGGAGACCTCCCCCCACTTCCACTCCTGCGACCCTCCTCCCGCCTCCTCGGAGCTTCAAGCAAGCTAACTGGGAAGGCCGGGGAAGAAGAAGAAGCGGTGGCGCGAGGAGAGCGGTCCTTGGGGGACCGCTGACCGCCCCCAAACTTCCCGCATGGGTTGCAGATCCCTTGTAGGGGGAGGGGAGGGGAAGAGGCTCTGCAGGTGTGGGAGGGGAGGAAAATGGGGGACGCTGCAGAGGTAAAGGAGATGAAGAAGACCTTCATTG
Source organism: Thamnophis sirtalis (assembly GCF_051295495.1). NCBI lineage: Eukaryota > Metazoa > Chordata > Lepidosauria > Squamata > Natricidae > Thamnophis > Thamnophis sirtalis. The sequence continues at coordinate 62,777,014 of NW_028261384.1, read as the reverse complement.
TGCCAGCCATCAAACCCTTCGGATCACTACGATTTCGCCGCCGCCAGTTGCAAGGAGTGGAAAGGAGAGGAAGGAAGGAGGGAGGGGGGGAAAAGAAGAAGGGATCTCGTCGGGCCGACGTGGAAGGCAAGCGGCAAGCCAGCCCTTCAAACTCATGCCGGCACTTTAGCGTGCCCCTCGGCCGCCATTCAGCGAAAGATGTTTCGCTGAATGGCGGGCGAGTTCTAAATTGCCGGCATGACTTTGAAAGGGCTGGATTGCCTTCCGCGCGGGCCAACGTGGAAGGCAAGCGGCAAGCCAGCCCTTCAAACTCATGCCGGCACTTTAGCGTGCCCCTCGGCCGCCATTCAGCGAAAGATGTTTCGCTGAATGGCGGGCGAGTTCTAAACTGCCGGCATGACTTTGAAAGGGCTGGATTGCCTTCCGCGCGGGCCGACGTGGAAGGCAAGCGGCAAGCCAGCCCTTCAAACTCATGCCGGCACTTTAGCGTGCCCCTCGGCCGCCATTCAGCAAAAGATGTTTCGCTGAATGGCGGGCGAGTTCTAAACTGCCGGCATGACTTTGAAGTGCGGCTTGCCTTCCACGCGGGCCGACATGGAAGGCAAGCCAGCCCTTCAAACTCATGCCGGCACTTTAGCGTGCCCCTCGGCCGCCATTCAGCGAAAGATGTTTCGCTGAATGGCGGGCGAGTTCTAAACTGCCGGCATGACTTTGAAAGGGCTGGATTGCCTTCCGCGCGGTCCGACGTGGAAGGCAAGCGGCAAGCCAGCCCTTCAAACTCATGCCGGCACTTTAGCGTGCCCCTCGGCCGCCATTCAGCGAAAGATGTTTCGCTGAATGGCGGGCGAGTTCTAAACTGCCGGCATGACTTTGAAAGGGCTGGATTGCCTTCCGCGTGGGCCGACGTGGAAGGCAAGCGGCAAGCCAACACTTCAAAGTCGTGCCGGCAGGCAGGGCTGGAGCGAGCGAGCGTGCTCTGTCCCGGTGGGTGCATGAGCGGAGCACTTTTCCAGCGCTCCTGTGCCTGGAGAGCTCCCTCTGCATATGAGCCTGGGATCCGCAGTTTGCGCTCCCTTGCTCTGCCTCGCCATCCGCCTTCCCTATCTAGGGACTCCTCCAGCAGAAATAGCAGAGTCGCGTCGAGCGCCGCTCTGCCTTTCTCTGCTCTCTTCCCGCCCGGACGCCCAGAGCCTCCCAGCCCGCCCGGCCCGGGGTGAGTCAGCTGCAGTGCAGCGGGCGGCGATCCCGCCACCACCACCCCCGCTCACTCGCCCCGCCCGTCACTTACTCTGAGTTCGGAGAAGAAGCGGCGGCCCCAGGTGGCACTTTTCGCAGAGGTTTTCCCACAGCTTGTCCGGAAGTGGAGCTGGAAAGGCGAGCTCGCTCCCCGCTCACTCGCTATGCTACCCCGCCCATGCGAGCGGCAACGGATGGGCGGGGGACTCATGCGGCATGCTAAGCGGACTCCCGCCAATCAGTGAGCTGGCTGGGATGGAAAACTTTAAGCACGCCGCGTTTTCCATCCCAGCCAGCTCACTGATTGGCTGGAGTCCAGGCCAATCCAATCAGTGAGCGGCAGGCTGGGCTGGCTTAAATTTGTAGGTAGGTAGGATAGAGAACAGAATGATGAGCCAGCCCAGCAAGCTAGCAGCTGATGGGCGGGAGCTGCGAGCGCCAAAAAAAGCATGCTTTTAAAAAAAAGCGTGCGGGACGCGGGAAAATGCATTAAAAAGCGGGGGTGTCCCGCCAAAAGCGGGACGTCTGGTCACCTTAAGTAAAGGGGTTCTAAGAGGCTGTCCAGCCTGACCCAGTAGGTTTCACACTTAATGTCCAAATCTCTCTTTTTGGCTGCTTTATCCCCCCTTTCTAGACTCTATTAATACCCACAATTGAGTCTAGCCTGTTAGATTGAAAAATACAAGCAGCATAATACAGAATAGCAAATTAAAGCACATTTTATACCACATCAATACACATCTTAGGGCTTGTCTTCCGGAATCACTTTCCCTTCTTCTAAGAGTGCAATTTGAATATAGGAGCTACTATCTGAAGCTTCATTTACATTAACTCCTTTTCAGCCCGTATCTCTTTTACAGACTTCATAACGAGCTGTTTAAGCAAGGATATTATGCAAGGGATAATATCTTGCAATTCCACATAATAAAAGCAATAGCATTTGATTAATCCAATCTGTTTCTGGTAGCCAAGAGAACCATTCAGAATCTTGTGGTCTTTAACCAATTGAGGAAGCTGGGTTTTGTAGTTCTTTAACTACCCCTCCCCAGACCACTGCTGATTTATTCATATAGAAACAGCAATCTTCTCCCAGGAATACACATAGCCCACCTTTTTCAGCAGTTAAAAGATCTATGACACGCCAGTTCACAATTTGGTTCAGGCTTTCTTGGAATTCTTCCGACAGCTGCCTGAACTGTGTAATAGAGTGGGTCATTCCACCTATACCCGTTCCAACTGCAGTCCTTATTCTCAAGATCGCTAATAGCTGAATTAGGAGCAGCACTCTTTTCTGGACATGTCCCAAGAGGGGTACAGGGAAGGTCTGTTCCCTACTTACCACCCATTTTAGGGAGGAGGTGTATTAGAGTGCATGTGCCAGTCCAATTGGTGGGTAAACATAGATATGCATTTCTCCCACATAGAAAGAAAACTCCATTTTCTTCTACACATATGCTGATGTTCATGGAGAAGGCATGGGCTCGGAGGTTCCTTCCATTAGTCCAGACTTGTAAGATTCCTGCTAGGAACATACCACTCAGGAGTTATAATGGAACTTATTGATTAGGATCCATTAACTTATTCCTGAGGCCTGGTCCTTCAAAGAGATATTGCAAAAGTAAACACAAACTCCCATATTGGATTGTTTTGAAAGCCAAACGGGAAGTCAGGGTGGGTGGAATGGCCTTGGGCAGCTTCCAGTGGTCAGATTCCTCTCCCTTCAGTTAAAAAAACAAGTGGAGTGACTTTCTGTTGGAAGATCTTGTGAGCAGAGGGAGACATGCTGCGAATCAATTTTACATCTACAAGGATTTTCCTGGGGGCAAGATACATTTCAGATGGGCATTGTTCCTCTGATAGTGACCCCACAGGAATGCCAGGCTCCTGATATCGTTTGATGCACAAGAAGGGTGACCCTATAATTTCTACACCAACTGCTATGGGTCAATGATGGGGAGACGGCTCATCCCCAGTCTTTTCGCCATGTAGCTGGGCTTCTGCCGTTTTAGTTCCCCATTTACCTCCCTTGTCAAAGACAATCATAGTTCTGGTCATTTTCCCAAAATCTGGCTCAAGTGGAACAGCATTGTAAGATTAAGAGGTTGCAGACAAGCACATCCAGCATTTTTGGCCTAGGTCAGGGTCAGACCGATTGATTAAGCTTTGACTTAACTCCAGCACTCTTAACACATATAGTTCCTTTTTCTCATTTGTTGCTCTGCCCTTTTTCTTACAGGGTTTGTCATGACTTTAGGTGTTGGAAGTGGCTTACAGTTCATTCCCAAGCATAAATAATGCGCCCTAGATGGGAGCGGACCTATTCCACATCCTGTAACTTGATTCCACCCTGTTTTCTGGGATTTTTTTTACATCCTCAGATCTTTCTTCAAGAGCAAGGGGGTTGCTCGGGTATTTTCGCAACATTTGGGAACTACTATTCAAGACATTATCACTTAGCAAGCTCTTTGCCAATAACAGCCAGAGTCACAAAAGGCTCATAATCATCCCTCACACAAAACTTCTCCTAACACAATTCTTTTAGTCTACTGAATCACCACGTCAGGGAGAAGGCAGGGGTTCTATATAGTTTGAGGAAAGGCAATATCAGCTTTGGGCAATCTATAAACCAAACCTTATTTGCTAAACATATTATCCACAATCCAAAAACTCCTATTATACTGCAAAGAACCCATTCCCACAGTTCCTCAAACATAGATGTCAACAGAAGATTCACACTTCTCTTTGTCACAGTCAATGATTTTAGCCTCAGCAACTGTCTTCCTCTGGAGGGGGCAATTCCTGGGGATAAATATGCAATACACAATTAAGTACATTCAGTAAAGCAAGAGATAAAGTAATTATGACTATGAATACTTGGCTTGCCATTTCCTGACAGGTGCTCAAACTTTCTAATACATCTTATAGCTAATAAATGGAACGTTGTCTTCCTTCCTTCAATTCTTCAGCCGTACGTTGAGAAACCAGCTTCCGGTTGTGATTTCAGTAGGGCTTCTTCTTCTGCCCCGTAAGAGCTTCCCGTTGCCGGTAGGGAAGCTTATAGGGGGCGTTTCTTTAAAGCATATCACTAGAAGATGGGCTTCATCCTGGTCTGCTTCCCATTACTCATCAGCAGCTGGCTTAACTTGAGTCCAGTGAATCCAAAACTTGGATTCCAACACTTTTACTTACATGATCACAGTATACGGGTCCTTCCATCTAGGTTTCAAATTCTTCTCCTTTCCAGTGGTTTTCCTATACTTTTTCTCTCACCTGAATATTATGACTAGGGACTAGGGACACACAGTATTGCTGGATTTCTTGTATTTGCTTTTCAGTTCTCTCACCATTTTGTTTCACCCATAAGGCCCCTATTTGACCTAGGTGCCCTATATGATTGTTCAAGTTAGCACTTATAACTGGGGGTCTCCCAAACATCACTTCAAAAGAAGATAACCCAATTCCCTTTTGCATAGAGCATCACACAGAATAAAGTGGCATTGGCAATGCATTCACCCATCTATGACTAGCATTGCCTTATATAGCCCACACTTGGGCATGTCTGTGAAATCAATAACTAATGAATCCATGGGATAATATCCTTTGGGTTGACTTGAGCACACATGCTACACCTTTCACTTGCATGGGCACACAGTGCGTGTAAGCAGTCAATGTAAGATGGAGTTCTTCTGCTTTGGAATATCTGGAGCTCAGTCTCCTTCACATTTTTCAATGCTGCATGAGTTATCATGTCAAGGTGGCTCTGATCACCTCGGGTTGCTGACAACCTTGTTTTTCTGTCAGTTGTTTTCCCTTTTCTGCTGGATCCGACCATCCAGTTTAGAGTCCTTTACGTGGGGTAAATCTTATAGTCCAGAGGGCTAAGGTTAATGCATCTACTCATTTAAGGTGGGTTTCAACACATCTTATCTTTTCCTTAACAGTGCGATTCACACATTTGCTTAATTTCTTTCCTGAGGCCGTTAAAAGACCTCTTTCCCCATAATCAGCAGTATTGATATGCAAAGTAAAGAAGGCATATGGAGTCAGTTCAGAAGTTCACCTTTCATTCTTTGTTCTCTTGTAATGCCCCATCTAAAGCCCATAATTTTGCTACTTGGGTTTGTTAACCATAAATGTCCCTTCATTTCTAAAATTCTTTGAATTGTGTGGCTTGTGTAAAGAAAAGTAGCCTGTCCAAAAGTCAATTTATTAGCTTCTTCTATCATGAGCCGTGGTGGCTAGAATCTTTAGGCAATGTGGCTAGCCTTTTGCAACAGTCCAGTTGTTTATATAGATAAGCCACAGTTTATTGCCAACTTCCCTTTTCTTATCAGAGCCTGACTTCAGGGCTTTTTACACTTGTTTCTGCTTTAAACCCCAAACAAAGCGTTCTTTTTCACCCCCTTTTGCAAATGTGTAAGGAGGTTTGGCTAGAAGCGCAAAATTTGAAACCACCATTGCTCGTCATATCTCATCTGGGAGGTGCCTCGTTTTAGGGCCATTTTTTTTCTTCCTCAAGGACAGTGTAGCTCCCATTTTGCATAGGATCACACCTCAAAAGAGGAACTGGGCATTCAGGCATGTCTTGGGACATTTTTGTAGTCAGTGGCCTTTTTTATTTTCTTTAAATACATTGACCTCTACTTTGGAATTATTTGACAATGCAACTGTCAGCAATTCAGCTTTAAGTTGCATCCTGTCCTCTTTCTTTCTTCACAAAGATCTTTCATGCAATTTCCATTTATTCGAGCCACACAGACTGTCGGCACCTCTCCATTTAATAATTAGGAAAGAAAGACCATGAGACTCCATACGTGGAAAATCAAATGTACTTTTACTAATTAAAAATGGTTAAAGAGCAGTTGCATAGCGAAGTCTGATTAATTAGGCGCGAAAGCAGTTGATATATAGAATAGCCCATTCCACACCCCCTGGCATCATAGGCCTAGTCCAATCATAAGTCCTTCAAGTGTCAGGTGTGAGATAACTTCAAAAGGCATCACGAAGTTGGAATGTCGGTGCCATTAGTCCAGGCGGGAAACCCCCACGCATGCGTAGTCTGACCATCCAGAGAACTCCAGAACATTCCTCCAGCACATCGAGTAACCCCACCCAAATACCATGCCCTCCCTCCCCATTTCATGGCAGCTGAAGCAACAGCAAAGCAGAAGCTGACATCCGGCCGTCCCCCGGAAAAAAGGCATTCAGGCCTAAAAAAAAACCACAAACAAACAGACGAACAACAAAACACAAAAGAAACAGGGAGGGGAAAAGAGAACAATTAAAGAGAACAATCCTTGTCAGGATACGCATCATAAAACTTCCGAAGCAGCCGGGGGGCACGAACATGGGACTTGTCAACCCATTCCGCATGAGAGGGAGGAAAATGCTTCCCAGCCACCAAGTATTGGATGTGATTACGCCGCTTGCAGGAGTCAAGTATTTCACGAACTTCAAAGTGCCGTTCACCATCGATCAGCAAAGGAGCAGGCGGAGGGTCATCGGGTGGACGTAAATGTGAAACACGAACAGGTTTAATGAGGTTAATGTGGAATACCGGGTGAACCCGGTTAAGGTGCTTGGGCAACTGCAAGCGAACAGAGACAGGATTGATGACCTTCACGATGGGGAACGGACCCACATATTTCGGCCCCAACTTCTTGGACTTCTGCGTGGTGTGAAGGAACTTCGTAGACAAATAAACCAAGTCACCCTCCCGGTATTCATATGGCTGCGTACGCCTTTTATCCGCCTGTTTTTTATGGGCACGATGTGCAGCATCCAAAGTCGCCAGGGTCAAAGGCCAAATACGGCTGAGACGTTCGCTCCAGTCAGCGACGGACAGAACTTGCGGCTGGTCACGAGGCAATTCAGGAATAGGAACAAAATCTTGACCATACACCACCCGGAAAGGCGTGAAACCAGTGCTGGAATGGACAGAATTGTTGTAGGCCACCTCAGCATGCGGCAACAAGTCCACCCAATCATCTTGTTGATAATTGATGAAACAACGTAAATATTGTTCAAGAAGAAGAATTAGTCCTCTCACAAGCGCCATTAGTCTGAGGATGGTAGGCGGAGCTAAGGCCCTGGGCGGAGCCAATACGTTTGAGAAATTCCTTCCAGAACACTGAGGTGAACTGGACACCCCTATCGGAGATGATGCGATCAGGCACCCCATGCAAACGGTAAATGTGGGAAATGAAGAGTTTAGCCAGCGCCTTAGCAGAAGGAATTTTGTGGCAGGGCACGAAATGAACTTGTTTCGAAAACAAATCCGTAACGACCCAAATGACAGTGTGCCCCTGGCTCTCGGGGAGCTCAACAATAAAGTCCATAGAGATCTCCTTCCAAGGGGCAACAGGCCGGGCGACAGACTGGAGCAATCCCTGCGGTTTACCTGGAGGCCGTTTCCGGCCGCACAAATGGGACAACTGGCAACATAAAGTTCAATGTCCTTTTTCAAAGATGGCCACCAAAATTGTCTCTTCACTAAATGCAAAGTTTTTACAAAACCAAAATGACCCGCCAATTTGGAGTCGTGAGCACGTTGGAGGACAACGGGACGAAGGGAGGCGGGGACATACAATTTGGCGCCGATCCACGGCAATTCGTCCCTCATTGTGCACTCATCTTGATGCTTCTGGAACCAGTCATCCTGGGGAAGGGCGAGTTTGAGGTCAGAAAGAAAATCCTGAGGCACGTCCACTTTTGCACGTGCCTGCTGGCGAGTAACCACCGGAGCCGCCAGGCTGGAAGTGGGAACCACCGGTTGCACGATGCTCAGTTTAGAGCAGTTGTATTGAGGGAGTCTGGACAAGGCATCCGCCATGAAATTCTTCCCACCAGGGATGTACTTGAGTGTGAAATTGAACCGGTTGAAATGTTGGGCCCACCGCATTTGTTTGGGGGAGAGACGGCGCGGCGTTCTTAAAGCCTCCAGATTCTTGTGGTCAGTCCACACCTCGAAAGGGTGCTTAGCGCCTTCCAGAAAATGGCGCCACGTGGTCAGGGCCCACCGCACCGCAAACGCCTCCTTCTCCCAAACTGCCCAACGTCTCTCAGTGTCTGTGAGCTTGTGGGAGGTGTACACGCAAGGTTGCAGGTTACCTTGGTCGTTGGATTGCAGCAAGACGGCCCCAACAGCGACGTCGCTGGCATCAGCTTGGACGACGAAAGGCTTGTCCATGTCAGGATGCTTCAGCACCGGCTCCGCAGCAAAAAGGCATTTCAGTTTCTCGAAAGCCGCTTGGCAGTCCATGGTCCAGTCAAGAGGCTTGCTAGGCTTAGGTTTAGCGCCACCTCTGGATTTCAGCAAATTAGTTATAGGAAGCGCAATTTTGGCAAAAGAAGGAATGAATTGACGGTAGAAATTAGCAAAACCCAAAAATTTTTGCAATTGTCTACGAGTTCTAGGCGCGTCCCACTCAGTGACCGCCCTCACCTTTTCATGAAGCAAGAGTTCGGCAGGGAGTTCTGCCTCCTTTTCTCCACTGGCTGGCGAAGACATTTGCACCCTCCACGGTAGATGGTGATCTCCTGGAAAGGTGATTTTGAGACTTCGCTACTTGTCAGCACCTCTCCATTTAATAATTAGGAAAGAAAGACCATGAGACTCCATACATGGAAAATCAAATGTACTTTTACTAATTAAAAATGGTTAAAGAGAGGTTGCATAGCGAAGTCTGATTAATTAGGCGCAAAAGCAGTTGATATATAGAATAGCCCATTCCACACTCCCTGGCATCATAGGCCTAGTCCAATCATAAGTCCTTCAAGTGTCAGGTGTGAGATAACTTCAAAAGGCATCACGAAGATGGAATGTCGGTGCCGTTAGTCCAGGCGGGAAACCCCCACGCATGCATAGTCTGACCATCCAGAGAACTCCAGAACATTCCTCCAGCACATCGAGTAACCCTACCCAAATACCATGCCCTCCCTCCCCGTTTCATGGCAGCTGAAGCAACAGCAAAGCAGAAGCTGACACAGACCTTCGTGGCTTTCTTTTCTTGCTAACTGGAAGGCTCTTTCTCTGACTGGGCATGGATTCTATCTATTTGGCCCCTCCTCGACAATTCTTCTGGCAAGTCCCCTAGCCTCCCACTCTTTCTGTCTTTCTTCTCTGAAATTTGAGCCCAATTAACATACATTTTGTATGCTTATTTCACAAGTTCAGAGATGCCTTTTCTGGGGCCCCTTTTTGTCTTCTGTATTTTATTTATTTGTTTATTTAGCCTAATGTCATCTGCAGAGTGACCAATGAAGATCATATTGATCATTCTCTTACTTTCTTCAAGCTCAGGTTCTAATGTGATATTTTGCCTAAAGGTTTGATAAATGCATTCTAGGATTTCCTCTGGATTTTCATCCTGTTTCTGTTGAATTTAATAGACCTTCTCTAAATTCTTAATTTTTGTTGAATCCTAACAAAACTAAGGTCCAATAGTTTTTCAGTTGAATGGACTAGGTTCCCAATCTGGTTCCTCCAGTAACCATGTCCAGTCTGGAATTTTTTTTCTTTCATGATCCTTCTGCAAAGGCTTATTCATGGTTATCTTCACCAGCCTTCTTTTCTCTGGGGTTAATAAAATTTCCATTAGAATTTATATCAGCTCAAGGATGAAACTTTTCTCATGTCCTTTTGGATTGGAGACATCTTAGTTTCAATTACCTTGAGGGTGCACAAAGATTTAGACACACCTAAGAATTTCAACAGACAGTACATCAAATTAATCAAGTCCAATTTACCTAGAACTTCCCATTCAATAGGCTTTCCCCTTTTTTTTTACCTGCTAAATTTCTTACTTTTGCTCAAAGTTATGCCCGATGTTGTATCTCCTTATGCACTAGATTGTTAATACCTGTCTCTGCCCTAGGGTGTTCCATAAATTGGACTTCCCAGTCCATGCTGGCATATTTTTAAAAGTCCAAATTCTTGATTTCCCAGCCCACGCTGGCATATTTTTAAAGATCAAAATATATGAAGACTTTAATTAACTCATCATTTGCATCTGGGTGGGGCTCTTGATTCATCTCATGGTGGCCATAATCTGATGCCCTACAGAAAGGCACCCCAAATCTTGACACAATGTCTTTTACTACACACAAAACCAAGAGATCTCTAAATCCCAATTTCTGGGAATATTGTGGGGAAATCTATTTGCCACACAGCACCTGGGAGCCCTGTAAAAGGACTTCCAAAGGAAGTTTCTATCCTGTCTTTGGGTTGTTTTTTTCACAACTGAGACAGGCTGCAGCAACCTGATTAACAACAGCATATGTGTCTCTCACTACCGATCCCTGCAAACAACCTCATTGAGGCTTGTGCAATGGGGGTGAGGGTAATTTGTCTGCCAGAGACTTTACTAAAACTTTTCTGAAGGTTTTTCTCAACATGTATTGGAGGAGTGTTCGAGGAACGCTCTCCACCCTCCCATGTTCTATTTCTAACACACTTTTTGCTGACCTGCGGCCCCAGGAACTCACGGCCACCAACAGGAAATGCAGCAGATTAACCTCCCACACAAACCTAAAGCCTCATTAGGATACGCCGGTTCCGTTTGGAAGGGACACTATCCCGGGTCCAGGGGGGTGATCGGGCCCCCTCTTCCACTTCTAACCGAGTGGATCTACAATTCTTTTGATACTTGCCTGCAGGCATCTTCCTTCTCAGCCGGCGTAATTTTTAATTAACTTGTCCTGTCCCTGGTCAGATTCTTGGATCGGTGGTGTCCTCCGGATGCCCAAGAGAGGTCATCAGCCTTCTTCCAGAGAAAGGTCTCTGTGGCGCCTGAAGATGGGCGAGATGGTCTCGATGGGGCACCGGTAGGTCCGTTCCGTCCTCAGCGAAATATCGCTCTAACTCCTGCCTGGCTCGCCAGAATATGTTGCAGAAAATGACAGGCATTAGACTTCTCAGGATACAGGAAAAGTTTATTTGGCAGCCAGGTTCAGAAAGCTAGCCCATGGCTTAGCATTGCAAGTTCTGAATAACCTTAATTATCGAAGCACTCATTCTTATACATTCTCAAAAGCATTGCAACACGGAAATACTTAACACATTTCTTAGTGGTTACCTTGAGGAGAAAACCTTATAAGGAGATGGGATCTTACTTCTCCTTTTGTTTCAGGTATGGCTTACGTGTTATTAACGAACTTTAATTGAACTTTGTGGTTTGGACTTTTAACACAAGTAGGGACGTTGGCAAGAACATCCTGTGGTTAGTGAATGAGGACACTTCCTTTAAGTAACTTCTAACTGTCCCTGTTATTCTGTTGCAAGTTCCAACTCTTGTCTATGTGACTTTTAATATAGAAGTAAAGGGGTTCTAAGAGGCTGTCCAGCCTGACCCAGTAGGCTTCACACTTAATGTCCAAATCTCACTTTATGGCTGCTTTAAGGGGAGGGCAAAATGGCCTATTCCAGGCCCCCAGAGGCCTCAGGAAGCCAGAAATGGTCCATTTCCGAACTTCCAGTAGGCCCATTTTTCGCCTCTCCTGCCCCCTCCTGAGGAAATACCAAGTTATAGGACTAAGAGTAAATTAATAATGTGTCAACCATGAAGCTGTCCTGGCTGTGGCCATTTTCTTTTCTGTAGGTATTTTTTTAAAATTGGGGTTTCTTTTCACATGGCTTCAGCCTTGACAGCCTGGAGCTGAGTGGGCGGTAGATATAGATGGGATTTTGTAGCTAAAACAAAATAGTTCTCTTTTGTATCATGGACATTCCAACTGCTGGCTGGTCAGAGGAGATGGAGAGAAGTAATCAGGAAACCAGCCAGCACCCAGATTGGACAATGTGGCTTATTGTTTGGGGGGAAAGGAAACACTTTCTTTTTAGTGAAGTGGAAAACATGGAAACTCTCAGAATTAGCTTTCCACCAGTTTGTGCCAAGATGATATCTCATAATAAATCTGTTCTTTGAGAACCAACTTGCCTCACAGTTCTGTTTGTGATGGGTGTATTACTTGGAATGTTGACATTAAGCCAATTCTCCAGAATTTTCCGCTTCAACTGAAGCCACACTCTGGGGTCCTGAGCCCTGACTGCTCACCCAGTTTATCCAGGGAGCAGGAAGACTCAGGAAAAATGGAGGAAAGGGGGGATGAAGCAGATGGCTACTGTGGTGGCTTCCTAGAGAGACTACAAATTCCCTCAGACTTCAACAGCAGGGGCGGAGACCATATGGCTTTTGGGCACCCAGCCTAAGATCATCACTGAATGACTGTGCTGGGTGAAAGGGAACTTCAGGCACCGAGGTTCATTCCAAGGACCAGTAAGGGACCTTCTGATTATAATGATGTGGGAGCCGGGTACCACTACCATCCAGAGGAGAGCAGGGCCCCTGCTGGATCTGAGTGTTCCGGATGACATCACATGGCCATGGCCTGAAGAATGGCCAGAGGAGTTCGATTGAATGAGCCTCAGGAGCCCAGGCCCAAAATGGTGCCTGCCAAGATGCCACAGAGAATGCAGCCAGCCTGGTTAACAACAACTCCAGCTGAGATACCCAGCTAGGTTTACCATCCCAGTCATGGCTAGTTTGTGCCAAGTTCCAGGTACAGTGGGGCTCTACCAGTGGTGGGTTTCAAAAAATTTCCGAACCTACTCTGTGGGTGTGGCCTCCTTTGTGGGAGTGGCTTGCCGGCCATGTGACCTGGTGGGAGTGGCTTGCCGGCCATGTGTTTTCTTTCTTTCTTTCTTTCTTTCTTTCTTTCTTTCTTTCTTTCTTTCTTTCTTTCTTTCTTTCTCTCTCTCTCTCTCTCTCTCTCTCTCTCTCTCTCTCTCTCTTTCCTTCCTTTTGTCTCTCTGTCCCTTTTTCCTTTTTTTCTTTCATCTCTCTCCCATTTTCTCTTTTTTCTTTCTTTCTTTCTTCCTTTCTTTCTCTCTCTGTGTGAGTCTGTCTGTGTGTGTGTGTGTGTGTGTGTGTGTGTGTGTCAGAGGTGGGTATCAAAAAATTTTGGAACCTCTTCTGTAGGTGTGGCCTGCTTTCCGGGTCCACTGGTGGAACCTCTTCTAACCGGTTCGGTAGATTTGACGAACCGGTTCTACCGAATAGGTCCGAACTGGTAGGAACCCACCTCTGGGCTCTACCCCAAATTCACCGTACCCACTGTGCTGACTCCTTCACCCCCTCAGCCTGCAGCCCCATCATTAATTAAGAGCCAGCTCAAGAGACACCTGCTCGGTCAACAACTCAGATCCTGGCAATTTGAAGCATCACCAAGAGAGGCCTCCACACAGCCTGTTGAATGTTTTTGCTGCAGCCACCAAGGCTAACAGGCTGATTGCCTGGTACCACTCCCCAAGCGGAGGTAAGAGACCCCAAACCAGCCAAGGTGAAGAAACAATTGGGAGAGTGATGGAAAGGGGTCTCCCCTCCCCTACCTGGAGAAAAGGAAACTCCAGCCCAGGGATCCCAAATGCTGATGGCCTATAACTGCAACAATGAAGGTAAGGATGATCTGATGGTAAGTAAGACACAGACTGCACCCTCTGTCTGATCAACATACCTACAGTCCTAAAGCTGAGGATCAGAATGTAGACAATGACTCAACCCATAGAATTAGAGCAGTGGATTATTAATAGGTGGGGCCCCTCCTATGCTCCTCACCAAACCTGTAAAGCTGGAAATGGGCTGGCACTGGGAACCCATCCAAAAGCAGTGATTCTAAGCCTGGCATGGATGGACAAATGGGCCCCACCATCTTTTGGGAAGGGGCTACAGAAAGCTAAATCTGGGGATAGGCCCTGACCTCCCTCCAAAGGTTGCCAATGCAAGGGCTGTCCAAAGACAGAACAGCGCTAAGTGAAGTGAGAAATCTGCCACCTCCTCACAGCCACTCCCAGGCACCCCCCAGATCCCTAGAGAATATCAGGACCTGACTGAGGTGTTCAGTGAGGTGGAATGTAACATACTACCACCTCACTGCCCCACAGACTGTGCTATAGAGTTCATATTGGGGGCTAAACTACCGAAGCCATGTTGGCCCATCTGGCTAAGGGGAGATGTTCACCAAATTAGATCTAAAGGAGACATACTACCGGGTGTGAATCAAAGAAGGAAAACTGCCTTCAACTGCCCCTTAGAAAGTTTTCAATTCAAAGTGATGCTTTTGGTTTGCAAGGCCGGTGGTCTTCATGCAATTAATAAATGAGGTGCTACATGAGCACCTGTAAAGGGAGTTCTTATCAGCCTCTGCTTCGCTTGCTTGCTATTGGCTGCCATAGAAATGGGGTGAGTGGGGGCATGGTATTTTGGAAGAGAATTGCATTGTACTGGAGGAGTTATGTAGAAGGGAGTTTTATTCTCACCATCTTCTGTGCATGCTGATGGCTGATGTTTGGACTTGGTCAAGGCCAACCGTCTTACATATCAACCTGATGAGATGCACCCCACATGACACCATAGGGAATGGCAGATTTGTCACTGGACTGGGGTAATTGGAGGGAGGGGGCTGGGTAATCATTTATATGTGCTTGTTTGCACCTTTTTGGCTCAGATCTTGCTTTCCTTTTTGCTGCTATCAATTCATATCTAGTAAAAGTACTTTATCTCTATTCAAATGGAGTGAGGTTTTTCTTTCTTGGATACTGAAAGAGGCATGCCTGACATTTCTTGTGTATTTAGTGAGATTCTTGTCTTGCCTGAGGTCCTAGAACAGTGTTGCCCAAACTTTTGACATATGTGTACCCCTTCTATAATTTTCGTAACGCTGAGTACCCCTCATGAAAAACGCTGAGTACCCTTCATAACTACATAAAAAATGTAGTTAATGATTTTCACGCTTTCATCCAGAACTTTCTGTAGATCAGCGGGCATCTTATGTGTTGCCAAAGCCTCTCTGTGTATGCAACAATGTGTGGATATGATATTTGGAGCAACATTTTGAATTCTTGCAACGAGTGCTTTATTAATTCCGACCATACATTTTGTTCCATCTGTGCTTATTCCAACACATCTATTCCAATCAATTTGGTTCTCTTGCATAAATGTATTCATAACATTAAAGATATCTTCTCCTGTTGTGATATTCCCATGTGATCCCCACCAAACTCTGGTGCAACGCGTACCCCCACCAAACTCTTCCCGTATCCCTGGGGGTACGCATACCACACTTTGGGAAACACTATCCTAGAAGAACACATGAAGCTAGTGGGTCAGATGTTGAAAAAACTCTTTGTGGCCAAAATGTATGCAAAGGTGTCAAAATGCAAGTTTTACAAGATCAGTCTAGACTACCTGGGCGACTGAGTGTCAAGCGAGGGTGTAGAGATAGATCTGGCTAAAGTTAAAGTGGTTCTAGACTGGCAACCATATATGAAAATAGCTGCAAAGCTTCCAGGGGTTTGTTAACTTCTACCAGCAGTTCATCTCCTCATTTGCTGAGATTGCCTTGCCCATCACCAAACTGTTAAAGAATTGGGGGGAGGGGAGGTGTCAACAACCACAGCTGAGTCAACCCCTAAAGTTGACCCTAGAATATCAGCAGGCATTCAAGGAATTAAAGAGGCTGTTTGCCATGGAGCCAATCCTTAAGCATCCTAATCCAGAACAGCCCTTTGTAATCCAAGCTGTGAGAAAAATATCCCAGATATATTTTCTACATATCAAAGAAATGGTCAAGGAGACAATGATCAACAAAAACCATCTATTTTATTACACTTGCACAAGTGGATTCCCATGCAAATGAGAATAACTACAAGGTACATAGGCGCACCTTAAATACACAAAATGACGTATTATATGCGTCATAACTTGGATACAAAAATACAGTTGCCTGCACAAAATACAATATAAAAAGTACATGGAAATTCCCCAAATGTTCCAAAAACATACATGTTCAGAAGCCCCAAAGGACATTGCTTTCCCAGAATTAAACAATAAGATCATTAACAGCTTCCTGCAAAACATGTCCTCTTACTTCCTGTTACAAAGGGAGGGATCAGGCTATTTCTGATCAGGTCACTGTAACTTTCTGATTATACTCCAAGCTGTGATTTTCCAAAAAAGCTTACTTGATGATCAGATATATTCAAAATGGTTTCAGATTTGCCCAAATAATTCAGGGTTCTAGCCTTATTCTCTCAATTGCTCTCTCTCCAATAAGGACAGTTATTTGGGTAACTTCAGGTGAATTAATTCTCAATTGCTTGCATCGTAATTCTGGCCTCCCTTCTGCTTCTTCTTCTTTGAGCACTTAGATCTTCTGAAGCAAATCAAGCAGCACTGGCTAAATTTGATAAACTTTAAGCATAAAAGAGCACATCTTATGTAGATACAAGTAACTAAGCATAACACAATGATTACTATGATTCCCACAAATGCTGCCTTCAGCCAAGAAAAGTCCGGCAATCAGGAAGTCAAAAGATTCCAAATACTCCTAAAAGCAGAGCTTTCAGTGACATGTGTTCAATATGTAGTTACATTGTGCAAAGCATTCAGCTTAGCTAAATTTAGCTGTTTCAAGAATTGAAACAACCTCCAACTTTGACACAACAAAGTCTCTCAAAATCCTAATCAATTGTCACTCAGGTCTATCTGGTCACACACCCATCTCATCAGTTAAAGCAGATATCGTTGATGAAGGTTCATTGATGCACTCTCAGCCAAGACACAAGCATGATGGTCAAGCATAAGCATGCACATGCTGACCACATTTCTGATAATATTCACTGGTATTATAGACCATCTTACAGGATGTGCACCTGACTATATAATAAATGTGGCTCTTGCCCCCTATAGGTGGTTCCACATGTTCATGTTCCCTTCCAACATCATGTGCATGAACTAGATGTTCATGTGCATGAGTTCCATCCACAGGTTCTGTACCTGCTGTGATATCTGTATCATGCTTAGGATGAGTATCATGTACATCATGGGCATGATGTGTAGGATGTGTAGGTGGAGGCATTACCTTTTTAGGTGATTCTCTCTTCTTTTGATAAAAACTTTGATTTATCATCTCATAATAAAAAACAGTTTATCACTTAAATGAGTTACTACCATATAAGTAGTCAAGCATCCAATAGTATATGGATTATGGACTAAATACACATGCATAAGCAGGCAAGCCACAGAATAAAAATCATCCCTAGGTAACTATAATCCTGGCCCTGCAGTCTCCAGTCCTTCCACTTCAGTGCAAGCAAAAACATGATCAGTGGGCACTTGCACATAGATGATTTTTCCTGCCTTTCTTCAGGAGGCATGTAATGTACACAATCATAAGCAGACAATATTTTTTTCCACTCTATCATCAGTTGTTTCTAATGAGTCCGCTTATTTGGCTTGTGTGGACTCCCAAAAATAGTGATAATGTATGAAAGAGTGTAATTATTAGGTTCTATGATGATTCCAGGCACTGGTATTTCCACAAAACATGTGGTCATTCTCTCAGAGACTACAGTCTCTCCTTTTTACACAAAAAGATGAGCTATTCAAAGTTATTTGCATTACATCCAAAAAGACATTTCCCTCCTTCTTGTTTGGTTCAAGCGTTATTGGTGTAAAACTTCCAGGCTTTAGAAGTCCAGCGACATTTCTCTTTTGCCCCATTTGTAGCAATCTCATATGAGGAGGACTTTTAACATATCCAATTGCACATCTACTCTTCCACACATTAAGCAAACCTGTCAGGCCTAGACCTCCACACAAAAATATAAGCTTCGAGGGAGCTATGATTTCATCGTAAGGGAAAAATAAGGCTCCAGTGATTCTAAATCTTCTATATGAAGGGGTATAGTTCCTATACAGCTCCGTGTATTGCTCATATATGGTTTCCATCGTATAGGATAGCTCAGCATATCATGTAACAATGTCATAGGTTCGGTTGCACCTTGGCACACCTTCCTCAAAGGTCGATCCGATGCAAATGGCATCATCATCAGTGGTTTCAATGTGTGGTAACTGTGAATGTCAATGGGCTTCGTATTATGACCCATATAATAAAAATGTTTAGAGTTTATTGGACTCTATAATGCCATTACCGAAAATGATTGTTTATGACAACAGTTTGTTAAAGATGTAAGAAGGACAATGATTCTTTAAAATAAATGTTTTTACAATGTCCTATATTTATTAAGTTTTGGAAGAAAGTAGTGGATTATGTAAATATGCTTGTAGACAGATAGAAGATAGATAGAAGATAGATAGATAGATAGATAGATAGATAGATAGATAGATAGATAGATAGATAGATAGATGATAGATGATAGATAGATAGATAGATAGATAGATAGATAGATAGATAGATAGATAGATAGATAGATAGATAGATAGATGATAGATAGAATTCTTTATTGGCCAAGTGTGATTGGACATACAAGGAATTTGTCTTTGGTGTATGCTCTCAGTGTACATAAAAAGACAAGATACATTTGTCAAGAATCATAATGTCTGGGCCACTTCACTCAGTAACCAAGAAAGAAACCACTCAACTCCATTTTGCAAAATTAAGAGTACTTTTACTGGTCATGAGTAGAGAGTAGCTAGGCAAAGCAAGGTCTGAGGCAAAAGCGCACGTAAGCATAGATATCAATATGTGACCCAACCCCTTCCCCCTGGTAACCTCAGCCCATAGTCCAATCAGTACACCCCACAGGTGTCGTGTGGGAGACATTTTCCAAAAGCATCATCAGGCTGGTATGCTGGACAGTTGGTCTTGGTGGCAAATCCTTTATTTGCAGCATGCACAGTAGATGGTGAGCACACCTCCCTTTTACAGTCACTCCTGTGCTGACACTTCCCCACCCACATACAACGCCCCCCCTCCCTGTTTCAATGGCAGCCAAAAGCAAGCAGCAAAACAGAGGCTGGCATCCAGCCCTCCGTCAGGAAAGGAAATCATCCCTGTAGAAAAAAAACAAACAAACACACAAACAACAGAAAACAGGAACAAGGAAGGGTGAAAATGTCCACACCAATCCAGGTCAAGGCTTGTCAGAGTAGGCAGAGTAGAATTTTCGCAAAAGTCGAGGAGCCCTCATGTGAGACTTATCGACCCATTCAGCATGAGAGGGGGGGAAATGCTTCCAGGAAATGAAATACTGAATCCGATTTCTATGTTTCCGAGAGTCCAAAATCTCCTTAACCTCAAAATGTTGCTCTCCCTCAATGAGAATAGGGGCAGGTGGTGCAGGTCGAGGAACTCGCAGAGCGGAAGTATGTTCCAGCTTCAAAAGGTTGACATGAAACACTGGGTAAACACGGTTAAGGTATTTCAGCAGTTCCAGCCGCACTGATACAGGGTTAATAATCTTTACAATAGGAAACGGATTGACGTACTTAGGACCCAGATTCTTAGACTTCTAGGTGGTTTGGAGAAATTTGGTAGACAAAAACAAACGGTCTCCAAAATTGTATTCCCTTTGCTTAGTCCTCTTCTTGTCAGCCTGTTTCTTGTGTGCTCGATGAGCAGCACCCAATGCCTTGTATGCCAAAGGCCAGTGTCAGAACCTCTCCATTAGATAATTAGGAAAGAAGACCATGAGACTCCATGAGTAGAAATCAAGTGTACTTTTACTAATTATAAATGATTAAAGGCATAGCGAAGCGAAGTCTGATTATTTAGGCACGAAAGCAATTGATATATAGAATAGCCCATTCCCCACCCCTTGGCATCACAGCTACAGTCCAATCATAATTCTCCCAAGTGTCAGGTGTGAGATAACTTCAAAAGGCATCATGAAGATGGAATGTCGGTGCCGTTAGTCCTGGCGGGAATCTCCTACGCATGCGTAGTCAGACAGGCAGCTGAACTCCAGAACCTTCCTCCAGCACAATGAGTAACCCCTCCCAAATACCATGCCCTCCCTCCCCGTTTCATGGCAGTCGAAGCAACAGCAAAGCAGAGGCTGACATCCGGCCGTCCTCCGGAAAAAGGCATTCAGGCCTGGAAAACGACAAAACACAAACAAACAGACGAACAACAAAGAACAGAAGAGAAAAAGAGGGGGTGGGAAATCAAGGCTTGTCAGGAGAAGCAGAATAAAACTGTTGAAGCAGTCGGGGAGCACGGACATGGGACTCATCCACCCACTCGGTATGAGATGGAGGAAAATGCTTCCAAGCCACTAGGTACTGTATCCGATTCCGCCACCGTCAAGAGTCCAATATCTCACGAACTTCAAAATGTAGTTCACCATCAATCAACAGGGGGGCAGGTGGAGGGTCCACAGGTGGATGTAAAGAGGAGACACGAACGGGCTTAATGAGGTTAACGTGGAACACAGGATAAACACGGTTGAGATGCTTGGGCAGCTGCAAACGAACTGAAACAGGATTGATGATCTTGATGATGGGAAACGGGCCCACGTACTTAGGTCCCAACTTCTTAGACTTTTGTGTAATTTGAAGGAACTTCGTGGACAAATAAACCAGGTCACCCTCTCTGTACTGGTAAGGTTGTGCACGCTTCTTATCAGCCTGTTTCTTATGAGCACGATGCGCAGCATCCAAAGTACTAAGAGCTAAAGGCCAAACATGGCTCAAACGTTCGCTCCATTCAGAGACGGAAGAAACTTGTGGCTGCTCAAGGGGAAGTTCAGGAATAGGAACAAAATCCTGACCAAAAACGACATGAAAAGGAGTGAACCCAGTGCTGCTATGGACAGAATTATTATAGGCCACTTCAGCGTGCGGCAACAAGTCCACCCAATCATCTTTTGATAATTGATGAAACAACGTAAATATTGTTCCAGAACAGAATTAGTTCTCTCGCAAGCCCCATTAGTCTGAGGATGGTGGGCGGAGCTTAGTTCCTGGGTGGAGCCAATGTGTTTAAGAAATTCCTTCCAGAAAACAGAAGTGAACTGGACACCTCTATCGGAAATGATGCGACCAGGCACCCCATGCAAACGGTAAATGTGAGAAATGAAGAGTTTAGCCAGTGCCTTCGCAGAAAGAATCTTGTGGCACGGAATAAAATGAACTTGTTTTGAAAATAAGTCAGTAACCACCCAAATGACGGTGTGCCCCTGGCTCTCGGGAAGCTCGACAATGAAGTCCATAGAAATTTCCTTCCAAGGGGCGACAGGGTGGGCTACAGATTGGAGTAGGCCTTGCGGTTTCCCAGGTGGCCGTTTAGCGGCTGCACAGACCGGACAACTGGCAACATAAAGTTCAATGTCCTTTTTCAAAGAGGGCCACCAAAACTGCCTCTTCACCAAATGCAATGTCTTTACAAATCCAAAGTGACCCGTCAACTTGGAATTGTGAGCCCGTTGGAGAATGACGAGACGAAGAGAGGCGGGGACGTAAAGCTTAGCTCCGATCCATGGTAAATCGTCCCTCATTGTGCACTCACCCTGATGCTGCTGGAACCAGTCATCCTGGGGAAGGGCCTGTTTGAGGTCAGAAAGAAAATCTTGAGGCACCTCCACTTTCGAGCGCGCCTGCTGTCGAGTGACTACCGGAGCGGCAAGGCTGGATGTGGGAACGACAGGCTGAACAATACTCAGTTTAGAGCAGTTGTATTGAGGGAGTCTGGACAAAGCATCAGCCATGAAATTCTTCCCTCCCGGGATGTACTTGAGTGTGAAATTGAAGCGGTTGAAATGCTGAGCCCAGCGCATCTGGTTAGGGGAGAGGCAGCGTGGAGTCCTCAAAGCCTCTAAGTTTTTATGGTCAGTCCACACCTCAAAGGGGTGCTTAGCGCCCTCTAGAAAATGGCGCCACGTGGCCAAGGCCCAGCGTACTGCAAATGCCTCTTTCTCCCAGATTGCCCAACGTCTTTCAGTGTCGGTGAGCTTGCGGGAGGTGTAAGCACAAGGTTGCAAATTACCTTGGTCATTGGCTTGAAGCAAGATGGCCCCAACAGCCACGTTGCTGGCATCAGCTTGGATGACGAAAGTCTTGTCCATGTCTGGATGCTTCAGAACTGGTTCCGCCGCAAAGAGGCGTTTCAACTTCTCGAAAGCAGCCTGACACTCCATGGTCCAATCCAGTGGCTTGCTAGGCTTAGGTTTAGGCCCACCTTTGGACTTCAACAAGTTAGTGATAGGAAGCGCAATTTTGGCAAAAGAAGGGATGAACTGACGATAGAAATTGGCAAAACCCAAAAATTTCTGCAATTGCCTGCGTGTACGGGGCGCCTCCCACTCAGTGACTGCCTTCACCTTACCAGGGTCCATCTCAATACCAGCGGGGGAGATACGATACCCCAGGTAGTCAATCTTCTCCTGGTGAAACTCACACTTGGACAACTTGGCATACAGTTCAGTGGCCCGGAGCTTTTTCAAGACAGTGCGGACCAACGTGACATGTTCGTCATAAGTCTTAGTGTAAATAAGGATATCGTCCAAATATACGATAACGCCTTTGTAAAGATGGTCATGCAAGATCTCATTAATTAATTGCATGAAAACTGCAGGCCAAAGGGCATCACTCGGAACTGGAAGCAACCGAGGGGGCAGTTGAACGCAGTCTTCCACTCATCCCCCTCCTTTATGCGGACTCTATAGTACGCTTCTCTGAGGTCCAATTTAGTGAAAATGCGGCCCTTCCCCAATTGGGCTAACATGTCCTTCATCAGCGGCAATGGGTAGAGGTTTTGGGCAGAGATACCGTTTAGGTTTTTGAAATTAACACATAATCTCAGGGAGCCATCCTTCTTCTCTCTGAATAATACGGGTGCAGCTACCTTGGGTCGTGCTGGCTCGATGAAACCTCTTTCCAAGTTTTTATCAATGAATTTTCTCATTTCCTCCATCTCTCTAAGGTACATGGAATATATTTATTTGGGGCTTTGGAAGCTTAACACCGGGCAAAATATCGATGGAGCAATCAGTAGGTCTGTGGGGCGGAAGTTTATCTGAAGATTTTTCACTAAAAACTCCTCTCAGGTCCCAATACACTTTCGGAATCTTTTCCTCTCCCTCAATTCTCTCCTGACCCCTGGCGGCCAAAGCGGGGCTGCAGCCAGCAGGCTCCAGGGAAATGCCCTCCCTCTCTGGAGCTGTGCTCATGCGAATGCGCAGCCATCCCTCCCTCCAATTTATGCGAGGGTTCCATTTTCGAAGCCAGGGGAGGCCTAAAATCAGGGGTCTGTCCATTCCAGGAGCCACAATAAAAGAGATCAATTCTATGTGGGTGCCCATTTTCATCTCTAGAGGTTCAGTATAGAAATGGGCCGGGCCACCCCCTGCTATGGACCCATCTATTTGGCAAAACACAATAGGGGTTTTCAAAGTCCTTAACTTGAGGCCCAGTTTTTCCACCATTGCAGGGTTGATCATACATCTGGAACAGCCCGAGTCAAGGAGGGCGGGAAGCTGTTCTGACACCCCATCGGGCGGTACCCTTAATTCTATTGGGATCAGCATGGGGCCTTTATTTGAACTCACCCAGCGAGGCGAGGCGTCGTCATCGGAGTCATCAGAGGAGCTGGCAGTGGCGTCAGCTTCTTCCTCCACGTCTTGCCTGAAGCGCGGGGGGGTGGTATCAGCAGCAAAAGCAGCCTCTTTCTTCTTCTTGTCTGGGGCCCTGCTTGTCTTCCCTTCCCTCTTGGCAGGGGGTGGGGTGGTTGTGGGAAGTTTAGCGTGGCACTCTGGGGCGCGGTGGCCTCCCCTCCCGCAACGGAAGCATGTGAACGGCTTGACTTTGCCGGTGGAGCTTCCCTTTCCTTCACTCCTGATTCGGAAAGGGGGCTTCTGAGTTGGGGGTGTGTGTGATTTTCCTGCTTGCTTTTCTCTCGCACGTTGAAGTCTAATCAAATCGCGCTCAATGTCTGCTGCATTTTCATACCAAGCTGTAACTCGCTTGGGAAGGTGTCTGTTAACACATTGTTGATAAATGTCCTCATTTAATCCTAATGCAAATTGGTCCAAAAGGGCATCCTGAGACCAGCCTCTCATATAAGAAGAGAGTTGTTGAAACTCCTGAATATACTGAGTCACCGGTCTATCTCCCTGCCTGAGGGTCATAAATTTCAACTTTCCCCGTTTCTCAATTAGGGGGTTATCAAATCTTCTCTTAAACGCAGTCATAAAAGTGTCAAAATTCCTCAGGAGGGGGGAATTGCTTTGGTGCAGGCTCATCATCCATTCGGCCGCCTCTTCCTCCAAAGCAAGTAACACCATTCGCACTTTCATTTCATCCGATTCTAAATCGGGTCCATAAATTTCCATATGGTTATAAACTTGTATAATGAAGAGACCCAGTTTTTTGGGATTCCCGTCATATTTTACAGTTAAGGGAGGGACTTTTGCCATTCTGCGTCTTCTGGGGGGGGGGATGCTCTGGCAACCGCCCTGGCTGGGGGGGAGGAGAAGCTGTTTCTGGGTTAGTTTGCTCCCATCCTCCCTCAGCCTCTTCACCCTCCCTAAATTTTTGCATAGAGTACCTTTGTTCAAAGTCTTCCGTTTGGTCTCTTTCTCGGGGTTTTCATTCGGGCAAGATTTCTTCCAATTTGACTGGCTTCGCCCTTTGTTTTCTCCTGGTAACTCCAGCATCCCAACTTTCACTGTCCTCTTTTTGCCCCACGTTCAAGGACCATCGAGGGGGAATCACAGGGTCCGCTATTCCTAGTCCAGCCATTCTTCCAGGTAATGATGGGTCAGCGGTTTCCCTTTCAATCTCTTCATCGCTTGCTCACAAAGACATCTCCCTCGTTTCTTCTTGTAAGTACACCCCCCCACGGAAGGTTGAAATCTCCTGGTGGGGTGTGAGTGAGACTTCGCTTACTGTCAGAACCTCTCCATTAGATAATTAGGAAAGAAGACCACGAGACTCCATGAGTAGAAATCAAGTGTACTTTTACTAATTATAAATGATTAAAGGCATAGCGAAGCGAAGTCTGATTATTTAGGCACGAAAGCAATTGATATATAGAATAGCCCATTCCCCACCCCTTGGCATCACAGCTACAGTCCAATCATAATTCTCCCAAGTGTCAGGTGTGAGATAACTTCAAAAGGCATCATGAAGATGGAATGTCGGTGCCGTTAGTCCAGGCGGGAATCTCCTACGCATGCGTAGTCAGACAGGCAGCTGAACTCCAGAACCTTCCTCCAGCACAATGAGTAACCCCTCCCAAATACCATGCCCTCCCTCCCCGTTTCATGGCAGTCGAAGCAACAGCAAAGCAGAGGCTGACAGCCAGATTTTGCGGAGTTGGTCACTCCATTCTGAAAGGGACAGAACCTCTGGCTTTTCTCGTGGTACCTCCGGAATAGGTACAAAATCATGGCCAAACACTACTTTAAATGGCATAAAACCCGTACTGCTGTGCACCGAGTTGTTGTAGGCCTCTTCAGCATGAAGTAACAACTCAACCCAATTATCTTGCTGATAATTAATGAAACACCAGAGATACTGTTCCAAAACAGAATTAGTCCTTTCACAAGCTCCGTTAGTCTGCAGATGGTGGGCAGAGCTTAGCCCCTGGGCAGAACCAATCAACTTCAAAAACTCCTTCCAAAATAAGGAGGTGAATTGGACCCCCTATTGGAGATAATGCAGTCTGGTACACCATGCAGATGATATACATGTGTAATAAACAATTTAGCCAAGGATTTAGCCTATGGGATTTTGGAACACGAAACAAAATGAACTTGTTTGGAAAACAATTCTGTAATGACCCAAATCACAGTTTTTCCTTGACTTTAGGTAATTCAACAATGAAATATTTCTTTCCACGGTGCCTCCGGATGGGCCACGCCCTGGAGTAGGCCCTGGGGTTTCCCTCGTAGGCGCTTCGCAGCAGCACATGTGGGGCAACTGCCCACATAAGACAATGTCCTTCTTCAATGACAGCCACCAAAATTGCCATTTAATGAGATGCAGAGTTTTCACAAATCCAAAATGGCCTGCCATGCGTGAGTCATGGACCTGTTGTAGAACCAAAGTTCTAATGGTGGCAGGAACATACAATTTAGCTCTTATCCAGGGTAGACCGTCTTTCATGGTACACTCATTGGAATGAGTGGTTTAAACCACTCATCGGAATCAAGGCCCTCCTTAAGTTTGGAGACGAGGTCCTTTGTGACCTCAAAATTAGAACTACTCTGGCTTCTGGTGACCACCGGAGCAGCGAGATTCTTCGCTGGGATGACTAGGTGAACCACGCTAAGCTTTGAGCTGTTGTATTGAGGGAGTCTGGAAAGAGCATCTGCCATAAAGTTCTTCCTCCACCCCCCTCCCCAGATATACTTTAAAGTGAAATCGAACCTGTTAAAGTGTTGTGCCCATCTCATCTGTTTGGAGGATAATTTTCGGGGAGTTTTTAATGCCTCAAGGGTGTTTAGCCCCCTCCAAGAAATGTCGCCAGGTCATTAAAGCCCACCTGACTGCCCATCGTCTCTCTGTCTCAGTTAGCTTCCAAAAGGTGTAAGCACAAGGTTGTAGTTTTCCATCAGCATTTGCTTGTAGTAATACCGCCCCTACTGCAATGTCACTTGCATCTGCCTGGACCACAAATGGTGAATCCATGTCTGGGTGTTTCAACACTGGTTCAGCTGCAAACAGTCATTTTAGTTTTTCAAATGTGGCTTGACACTCCATAGTCCAATTTAAGGGCTTACCTGGTCTAGGTTTGGCCTCCCCCTTTGATTTCAGGAGGTTCATAATAGGGAGGGTGATGCTGGCAAACGAGGGAATAAATTGACAATAAAAATTCGCAAATCCCGGGACTTCCTGGGAGGAGCTTGCTGATGGTGGCAGCTAAAAATTAGCTGCCCCCAAATTCCTGGTCATGTATCTGTTTAGATGATCATCCATCTGACGTCTTAACAGGTTTCTTATCCTTCAGGCAAGAAGGGAAGAAGATATAGTTTTGATGGCAAATGCCCTTCGATTTTTGCAGCTTTTGTGCCTGCAGAGAGAGGGGGGCCAACCCAAAGCAGAACGGCGTCCGTGCTGGGAACTTCAAACTGCCTTGTGCAGTACAAAGTAAGATCTCTCCCACTCAGTTCACAGTTTTGATTTATTTGATTTTAATATGAGCTGAATCCGTTTACGTGGACATTAATTGTTTACCAAGATCCTAGCTTCTTTTTTTTATAAGATCTTCCTCTGAAAATCTATTTACTTAGAAGCTTCTAAAATGGTGCCGAGCCGGCTGGATTCTCCGGTAACAATGATTATCTTTTTAATCTCCTTGTTAAATGCTACAGAACTCTAAAACTTCAAAGGAGTGTCTTATCACTTGTTTCACAATCGGTCAGCAGAAACTTTTTAATTAGTTTCATTTTTGCAAGACTTCCTTTCTCTCATTAATCTTGCTTATCTGGAATTTAAATGGTGATGAATCTGCTGAACTGTCTTGTTACAATGCTTATTTTCTGAAAGTTTTGCCAAGCCTCAAATTTCAAAGTAAAGGGAGATATTCAGCATCTTTACTTATAGCTGCACAGTCAGGCAACAAAGTTTTATTAATTGCTGGAAGATAAAATTTGGAATGGCCTCAAAACCAAATCCTAATCCGAAACCGTCGCCCTCTATTCCCAGGGGCACATCCCCAGTGCCTGGCACAAGGTTGCAGCCTCTGCTCCCTACGCCCCCTGCTGGAGATTTGTTAACGAAAGAATTCTTCTTGAGTGAATTAAGTGTGGCTCTTAATGCACAGACAATTAAAATGGAAGATAAACTTAGAGATCTCAAAGAGGAGATAAAAAAGGAGATAAAACAGGAGGGAAAAGAGAAAATAAAAGAAATAAAAGGGGAAATAAAAGGACTTAAACAGGAGTTGTATGAGAAAATTGATGCCAGGGTTGTTAAAATTAAAGATGAAATGCTGGGACTTGTAACTGTATTGACAGAACATGTTTCCGGAATTGAAGATAGTCTAGAGGATCTTAATGAGGCTAATACCAACTTGACATTGAAAACAGAGGCGGTGGAACAAAAAGTGGAAAACGCTGAAAAAGAAATTATTATGATACAGTATAGACAAATGGAGCTGGCATTAAGAGTAAGGGGGCTGCGTGAGGAGAAACAGGAGAACCTGAAACAGATCCTATCAGAAGCTTTTGACCGCCTGATGGGAAGACCAGGGACCAACCTTGACTGGCAAATCGACAAAGCTTACCGCGTTAATTCTTGGCTGGCAAAGCAGAAGCAGCTTCCTCAAGACATCGTTATATATTTTACCACAAGAGAGCTTAGAAATATGGTACTACAAGCATCTTATAGCAATAGCAACAGCAGTTAGACTTATATACCGCTTCATAGGGCTTTCAGCCCTCTCTAAGCGGTTTACAGAGTCAGCATATCGCCCCCACAGTCTGGGTCCTCATTTCACCCACCTCGGAAGGATGGAAGGCTGAGTCAACCTTGAGCCGGTGAGATTAGAACCGCTGAACTGCAGATAACAGCCAGCTGAAGTGGCCTGCAGTACTGCAGCCTAACCACTGCGCCACCTCGGCTCTTATAACACTAAGCTTCAAATTGGCGGTCAAGACCTGATCGTTTTGAAAGAGATGTTAAGAGCCAGGAGAGACTACGCTTTTTTGGTCGAAGAACTCAGAAACTGTCAGATACAGTATAGATGGGACGCACCATTTGGCATTATATTTACATTTGATAGGCAAAGATATCGCCTCAACTCTGTATGGAAAGCCCAAGATTTTTATCATAATATTTTGAAGGCTGGATATCCTGCATCATCTGGACCTGGAGAAAGACCACAAGAAGGGCAGGACAGACAGCAAACTATACAACTATCAGAGAAGATGGAGCATCTCTCTCTTCTAGAAGTGCAAGGTGTTATGGAACAAAGACCTAGCCATATGATTACTAGACGAATGGAGAAACAAGATAAAAAGCAACAACATCAACAATCACCGGCCATCGATCAAGGAGCTACAATAACAAGTCTGGAAGCAGTGGGAGGAGCTAGGCCTAAGGTTAAACAGGCCATGCAGGAAGCTCTAAAAATGCTTCAGCCAACCAAAGATGACAACTAAGATCTTAACATGGAATGTCAATGGATTGAATTCCCCACAGAAGAGAAAGAAAATACTTCACTATCTCAAACAGTTTAAGAATGACATAATTTGTTTGCAAGAAACTCATATCAAATCAACTGATCAAAAATATCTGATTAACTCAAAACTTGGTCAACATTTTGTAGCTTCTGCTATGGAAAAGAAGAATGGTATAGTTGTATACTTAAGAAAAGACATCAAAGCTGAATTAATTGAAGCAGATCCCTTCGGAAGATATATCGCTTTAGACCTAATCCTAGAAGGGAAAAAGACATTACTTTTGGGAATTTATGTTCCTAATCAACAGCAAGATGGATTTTATAGAAATCTTCATGCCAAATTGGTACAGTGGGACTATAGGTCCTGTATACTATTGGGTGATTGGAATGGTGTGATAGACACTAAGAGAGATAAGAAGACTTCTCGCCCAAATACTAAGATGCGAGCAAAGCTACCCAAACCTTTTTTCGACATGATGGATGACTTTGAATTGAGAGATATTTGGCGAGAAAGAAATGCAGAGGAATATGATTTTACTTTCTTCTCTGATAGACATCAATCCCTTTCAAGGATTGATTTTATACTAATTACTAATGATTTGCTTTCCAGGGTCAAGAAGACAAAGATTGTGGCTAGGGTCCTTTCGGACCATAACCCAGTTTGGATGGAGTTGGGAAGGGTAGCGCAGGCAAGAAGGTCTTGGAGATTGAATGAAAACTTATTTAGATATGAAAAGTATATTAATGATTGTAAAAAATTGTTATCTGAATATTTTGTTTTGAATATGAATAAGGGTACATCTATGGAATTCGTATGGGATGCAAGCAAAGCGTGTATGAGAGGAGTGCTGATGAATATAAATAAAACACATAGATATAAACAAGGGTTAAAAAGAACAGAATTGGAAGAGGAAATTAAGAGAAAAGAGTTGGAGTTAACAATGAATCCAGGTGATACAAAGGTTAAGGAAGCTATTACCATATTAAAATCTCAATTTGACATGTTGATCTCTGACCAGGTAGCCACTAATTTATTATATGCAAAACACAATACCTTTTGTAACGCAAACAAACCTGGCAGATGGTTAGCTTATCAGATTAGGAAAAAAAGGAAAACTCGAAATATATCTAAACTGATTTACAGAGGGAAGGAGGTGTTTCAACAAGAAGAGATTCAAAAGGTATTTCGGGAATTTTTTACAGAATTGTATAAAGGGGATAAAATTAATGGTCTAGATATAGACAAATATTTAGATAAAGAGAAAATACCTTCAGTTAGAGAAGAGCACAGGCAAAAATTGAATCAACCAATAACCTCGGGGAAAATTTTGCAGATAATTAAGCAATTAAAGTTAGGGAAAGCACCAGGTACAGACGGTTTGACAGCGGTTTACTATAAAAATTTACAGTTAGAAATGGTAGAACCTCTTAGAGAATTATTTAATAAGATTCAAACGGAAGGTAAAGTCCCTCCATCTTGGAAGACAGCGTTTATATCTTTGATACCCAAAGAAGATCAAGATACTACCCAACCAAAAAATTATAGACCTATCTCATTACTTAATGTAGATTATAAAATTTTTACTAAAATACTAGCAAATAGGTTAATGTTGGTCATTCAACAATTGATACACACTGACCAAACAGGTTTTATACAGGGGAGACAGATGAAAAGTAATGTCAGATTAATTATTAATGCATTAGAATATTTGGGAAAGAACAACCAGATCCCTGCTGCGTTTATATTCTTGGATGCTGAGAAGGCCTTTGATCGAGTTAATTGCCAATTTCTGTTGAAGATATTGCAAAAAATGCAGATAGGAGATAATTTTTTACAGTCAATTAAAGCAATATACCAACAGCAAACAGCACAAATTATAGTCAATGGAAGTTTAACAGACTCTTTTCAAATTGGAAAAGGTACAAGACAGGGCTGTCCTTTGTCCCCGCTATTGTTTATTATAACTTTGGAAGTATTGTTGAATAAAATATGGGGCTTGGATGGTCTAAAAGGGATCAAGATTAGGCAGCAAGAATATAGAGTGCGCGCTTTTGCAGATGATTTGGTCATAATATTGGAACAACCACAGGAATCCAGTAGGGTTTTAATGAATACAATTAATCAATAAGGTCAAGTATCTGGTTTTAAAATAAATTTAGGAAAACCCAAAATATTAGCTATAAATATGAATACTAAATAAAAGGAAGAACTAGGAGGGACGCTAGGATGTGAGGTAGTCAAAAAAGTCAAATATCTTGGAGTCAATATTTTAACCTCAAACGGGAAATTATATAAGCATAATTATGAACCACTTTGGCATAGTATACAGATAGAGATGAAAAAATGGGAGAAATTGCACTTATCTTTGCGGGGTAGGATAGCGGCAGTGAAAATGAACATTTTACCAAAAATTTTATTTCTCTTCCAAATGTTACCTATACTTAAAAAAGATGCGAATCTTTTAGAATGGCAGAAGGGTATCAACAAATTTGTATGGGCAGGAAAGAAGCCGAGGGTAAAGATGAAAATAATGCAAGATGTATGGGAGAGAGGAGGCTTGAAATTACCTAACCTAAAATTATATTACGATGCAGTGGCGCTATCTGTAATTAGTGATTGGACTCATTTAACTAATGATAGAATACTAAATATCGAGGGACACGATCTGGTATATGGTTGGCATGCTTACCTGTCATTCAACAAAAAACTGGATAAGAAGTTTAAAAGTCATATTTTAAGAAATGCTTTACTGCGGGTCTGGAAAAAATACCAATATAAATTAAATGGCAAAATACCCATGTGGGCAATTCCTAGACACACAATTGAAAATATGAACATAGCACAAAAACAGGATAGAACTACCTATAGACAGCTTCTCATTTTGGAAAGGGGGGTACTACAACTAAAATCTTTAGACGTATTAAAAGAGGAGAAGGTAGTTCCAGTATGGGCAATTACAGGCCAGGTGGAAAATAGATAAAAAAATTGGTTTTATCCAAGCTGAAGATAATTTGTTTAAACAAATAAGAGACCAAAGCTTAATGCATATAAAGAGGATATATAATGTATTAATACAGATGGATTCGGAAACAGAATTAGTTAAAGATTGTATGATAAAGTGGGCTCAAAATATTGAAGAACCAATAATGTTGGATACATGGGAAAGAATATGGGTAACAAATGTGAAATTCACACAAGCTCAAAATCTGAGAGAAATTTTTTATAAGATGTTCTATAGATGGCATTTAGATCCTAAAAAGCTGGCTTCTATGTATCCGAATGTACAGCCTAAATGTTGGAGGTGTGGTTCTCTCGATGCTACATATTTTCATATATGGTGGACTTGCCAAAAGGTTAAGGCATTCTGGATAAAAATATGGTGGATTATGCAAAATATCTTTAAAAGAAAGATAAAGTTTACTCCTCAGTTATTCTTACTAGGTATATGTACTGATTTTACAGTGGTAGAGACTAACTTGATTCTGCACCTAATAATGGCAGCAAGACTGTTGGTGGCACAATACTGGAAGAAGGAAGACTTGCCTACAACTCAAGAATGGACATTGAAAGTTACAAACTTAGCCGAGATGGCTAAAATATCGGCATATCTTAAAGATCACTCAAATGAGAGATATAAACGAGACTGGAAAAAATGGATTGACTATATACAAAATAAATACAGGACCAAGAAATTCCAGTTAGCCTATGCTTAAGATCAGAAATGATTTAAATTGTTTATAGATAGTTCAGCAAGAAGAA
Source organism: Thamnophis sirtalis (assembly GCF_051295495.1). NCBI lineage: Eukaryota > Metazoa > Chordata > Lepidosauria > Squamata > Natricidae > Thamnophis > Thamnophis sirtalis. Next base: position 62,744,094 of record NW_028261384.1, on the reverse strand, counting down.
GCTAAGGTCAATGTAGAATGTCATTGATTTCTCTATTTCTTTTTTCTCAATAGATTTTAGACTGTGTTTGTTAAAAACCTATACCGTGTACGGGTTCTGGGAGGTCGGGGGGGAAGGAGGAGGGGGGTTGGGGGGAGGGTGGAGGGAGGGAGGGGTATACATTAGGCTAGACAAGAATTTGGTGGTGAGCTAGAATTATTTTGACACACAAAAAATTGTACTGCAATGTCTTACTGATTGAGGAATGATGAAATGTTTGTTTTAAAAGAAATAAAACTTTTGAACCATAAAAAAACAAAATCGCAAATCCCAAAAAACTTTGCAACTGTTTGCGGGTGCAGGGGGGGGCATTCAGTGACAGCTTGGACCTTTGCTGGGTCCATCTCGATGCCATCATGGGAGATGTGATACCCAAGGTAGTCAATTTTCTCTTGATGAAATTCACACTTAGACAATTTTGCATACAGCTCCACTGCCCGGAATTTTTTAAGCACTGAGCAGACTAGTTTCACGTGTTCTTCATGTGTTTCTGTGTAAATAAGGATGTCATCAAGATGGAACATTATGCCTTTGTAGAGGTGTTCATGCAAAACATCATTAATTAATTGCATGAAAACAGCTGGCGCCCCCTGTAGGCCAAATGGCAGTACCCGGAATTGAAAACAGCCAAGAGGGCAGTTGAACACAGTATACCATTCGTCACCCTCCTTAATTCTGACCCTGTAATAGGCCTCTCAGAGGTCTAATTTTGTGAAAAATTTTCCTTTACCCATCTGGGCCAGCATGTCTTTCATTAACGGTAATGGGTAGAGGTTCTGTATACAGATCATGTTAAGGTTCTTGTAATTAACGCATAAACGAAAGGAGCCATCTTTCTTTTCTCTGAACAAAACTGGAGCAGCAACTCGGGGTCTAGCAGGCTCAACGAATTCCATTTGCAAATTTTTGTCAATAAACTTCCTTAATTCATCCATTTCACGGGGGTCATTGAATAAATCTGAGGTTTTGGAAGTTTTACTCCGGGAAGAATATCAATGCTGCAATCAGTGGCATGATGTGAAGGTAATTTATTAGATGACTTCTCACTGAAAATATCTTTCAGGTCCCAATATTCCTTTGGGATTTTCTCCTCCCCCTCAATTTTTTCTTGCCATCTGGCTGCTAGGTTGGGGTCAGTGTTACTCCACTTGGGAGCCTCCCCCTCTCCTTCAGGGGGTGTAGCAGATCGGATGCGTATCCACCCTTTTCTTCCTGTGGATTCCATTTAGGCAACTAGGGTAAGCCTAATATAAGAGGCCGATCCATTCCTGGAGCCACAATAAAAATTATTGACTCTTGGTGAGTTCCCATCCACATGTCTATTGGCTCAGTGGCGCAGTGGTTAAATGCAGCACTGCAGGCTACTTCAGCTGACTGCAGTTCTGCAGTTCGGCTGTTCAAATCTCACCGGCTCAAGGTTGTCTCAGCCTTCCATCCCTCCGAGGTGGGTAAAATGAGGACCCGGATTGTTGTTGGGGGCAATATGCTGACTCTGTAAACTGCTTAGAGAGGGCTAAAAGCCCTATGAAGCGGTATATGTCCAACTGCTATTGCTATTGCTATTGCTCAGTCACAAAATGGGCTGGACTCCCTCCAGCTATCGAGCCATCCAACTGGCAAAAAGCAATTGGGACCTTCAAAGTTTTTAGTCTTAGGCCCAATTTTTCCACTACTTCGGGGCTAACGATGCAACGTGTGCAACCCGAATCTAAAAGAGCCAGCAACTTTTCTTGCACTCCAGTAGAGGGCACTTTAAGTTCCACTGGGATAGTCATGGGCCCCGATCGGGAGCTTACTAGACAATCGTCATCAGTTTCGGTTTCACTTTCCTCCAATGAGGAGGGTGATTCCTCTTCCCCTGGGGCAGGGTGGCTTTGCGGATGAGCCTCCATTGCCTTCAGGGCGGTCTCCCTCCTCCTCCCAGGCAGTTTCTCTGGCCCGCACCAGAGAAGGGATGCGGTGGTGAGACCCCTCCTTAAGAAACCTTCCCTGGATCCAGCCATCTTGAACAACTATCGCCCAGTCTCCAACCTCCCATTTGTAGGGAAGGTTGTTGAGAAGGTGGTGGCCTTTCAACTCCGATGGACCTTGGATGAAAGGTCTTTTCCAGTCCTCGGGTAGTTCCCCAATGTTCCAGGATCTCTGAAAGATATAATTCAATGGTTCTGAGATCTCGTTTGCCAGTTCCTTCAGAACCCTGGGGTGTAATCCATCTGGCCCTGGTGATTTGAACTCGTCTAGGGTAGACAGGTACTCACTTACCATTTTCTTCCCTATTTCAACTTGTGTTTCTAATCTGATTTTTGTGGTGCTGTTTTTGGTAGGTTGGACTGTATTATCCCTTTGTGTAAAGACAGATGCAAAACATGAGTTAAATAGTTCTGCTTTCTCCCTGTTGCTTTTCACCTTCTTGCCACTTTCTCCCAACAATGGACCAATTGTTTCCTTAACTTTTTTCTTGTTTTTAACATGTTGGAAGAAGCTTTTTTTTTTTTTTTTTGATAATTTTTACTTTTGTGGCAAGCCTTTCTTCATTGTGAGCCTTAGCTTTCCTCACTTCATATTTATAGGCTCGGACTATTTGCTGATATTCTGCCTTAGTTATGTCCCCCTCTTTCCACTTTTTATACTTATCTTTTTTGTCTTTCAATTTGTCAGAGAGTTCTTTAAGCAGCTATGCGGGTTTCTTTTGGGAGCTGTTATTTTTCTTCTTCATTGGTATTGTGCTAGACTGGGCTTTTGTAATCTCATTTTTCAAAATTTCCCAAGCTTCTTGACTTGTTTTCCCCTTGAGGATTCTCATTCATGGAATTTTTCCCAAGCTCTCTCTAAGTTTATTGAAATTAGCTCTCTTAAAGTCCAAGACTAGTTTGACTTTGTTCTACTACGTGTTTGCATAATGTTGAATTCCAATATTGCATGGTCACTTGCCCACAGGGTTCCTGTTGCTTCAACACCTTCTATCATTTCCTCTCTGTTAGTGAGAATTAAGTCCAATATAGCAGATCCCCTTGTTCCCTTCTCTACATTTTGGGAAACAAGGTTGCCTGCTAGATTTGTTATGAACCTGTTGGATCTTCCACTTGGTGCAGAGTTTGTTTCCCAGTTGATGTCAAGGTAGTTAAAATCCTGCATTACTATTGTGGTGTGCTTCCTACATACCTTAGTTAGCTGACTAGCAAAAAGTTCATCTACTTCCTCTGCTTGGTTGGGTGGCCTGTAGTATAGACCTATGGCAATGTCATTTCCACCCCCCTTTAATATTGACCCATATGCATTCAAGATAGTTGTCATCATTGTTGTGCTCTATCTCTGTAGAGATGTAGTTATTTCTTATATAGTGAACTCCACCTCCTCTTTTATTTGGTCTATTTCTTTTAAATAATTTAAATCCTTGTAGCTGTATGTTCCAGTGACATGCGGTGAGGTTCATGGCTGGTGAGGCAAGCAGGCAGGACCTCTATATTCTCCTTCCCCCCACCCCTCCAATCTAGGCAGGGTCGAAAAGTTCCCTGGGCAGTCCTAAAGCTGGGCCAGATTGCTCAAGAACCTTCTCCAGAGTTCAATGACACGCATTTCCAAGAGCCTGGAGGCTGTGCGGATCTGGATGGGAAGGAATAGGTTCAAGCTCAATCCCTCCAATATGGAGTGGCTGTGGTTTCCATCATCCCGATTTGTGCATCTTGTTCCATCTTTGATGATAGGGGGAGAAATTTTAGCCCCCTCAGAGAGGGCCTGCAATCTGGGCGTCCTCCTGGATATGCGACTTAGTTTAGAAGAACACCTGACAGCCGTGACCAGGGGGGCCTTTTACCAGGTTCGCCTGGTACGTCAGTTGCGCCCCTTTCTGGATCGGGATGCTCTGTGCACAGTCACTCATGCCCTTGTCCTTTCTCGCCTGGAATACTGTAACGCTCTCTACATGGGGCTTCCCTTGAAGAGCACCCGGAAGCTTCAACTGGTCCAGAATGCGGCTGCATGGGTTGTCATGGGGGCACCCAGGTACTCCCATGTTACACCCCTTTTAGGCGGCCTGCACTGGTTGCCGGTTGTCTTCCGGGTGCGATTCAAGGTACTAATTATGACCTTTAAAGCGCTCCATGGCTTAGGTCCAGGGTACCTGCGAGACCACCTACTGCCATCGGTAGCCTCCCATTGTCCAGTGTGATCCCACAGAGTTGGCCTCCTCAGGGTGCCATCAGCCAGACAGTGTCAGCTAGTGACCCCCAGGGGGACAGCCTTCTCTGGGAGCTCCTTCCCTCTGGAATGAGCTGCCCCCAGAGCTTCGTATAATCCCCGACCTCCAGTCCTTCTGACGTGCCCTAAAAACTTGGCTTTTCCAGCTAGCCAGCCTGGCCTGAACAAAACAAATCAAATTATTGATTACTGTTAATTTTAATTTTAATTCTTTTTTTTTTAAAGTGTCATGTCAATTTTATTTGGTTTTGGGATATCCTGTTTAATTTCTTCTTAACTTTTGTATTATATGTTTCTTTTAATGTTGTACGCCACCCTGAGTCCTAGGGAGAAGGGCGGCATATAAATCGAATAAACCTAAACCATAAACCTAAGAGCGCCACACTGCGCTCTTTCCAGAGGACTGCTGGGGCAGGTGGTCAAATGTTGCATCCTCCGCCATCCATTCCAAGCCGCTCCGGGGAAAAAAAACCTGCCCGCCTCTTGCCTTTGAAGGAGAGGAGGAGGGGGGAATCTGCTTGGGGAGGGGGGGTAGGACAAGCTGTGGGGTTCATCTCCCGGCCGCATAAGGATCGAAGGGCTCACCTTGGAGCCTGCCTCTCTGAGCACGTGCACACTCGCTATAGCTGGGTGAGGGGGCGGCAATGGGGGGTTAAGCCAAGCGTCTGAATGCCTCCCCCGCAAGAAATGAATCATCTCCCTGAGCCAGCCTCTGGAGCAGCCTCGCACACCAGAAGCACCAAGGAGGGGCATTGGCAGAGCCCCCTGCCTCCACCTGCCCTCGCACGCCAGGATTTTCCTTGTGGATTCCACCTTCCCCCACATTGCCAGCCAGAATAGTGCGCAGGCACGCGCCATCCACTTGAGGAGAGGGGGGGAAAGCCAAGCAGAGTCCCCGCCTTCTCACACAAAGCCCCCTTAAAGCAGAGAACAAGCCCACTCTATGGTGGACAGGCACACCAGCACTTTAAAGTGCATGCCACCTCGGCCCACCATAGAGCGAAACATGTCCTGCTTTATGGCTGGGAGCGGGAGCCACGCTGGCACTTTAAAGTGCATGCTGCCGCCCCACTGTATGGCTAGGTCTGGGATGGTGGCATGCCCTTTAAAGTGCCAGCGTGCCTTCCACTCCCAGCCATAAAGCAGGACATGTTTCGCTCTATGGCAGGGCGAGGCGGCATGCACTTTAAAGTGCCAGCGTGCCTTCCAGCCATTCAGCATGATCTGCTGGAGTGTCCAGCCCCACCCTAAGTTGTGAATGTGTGGACCTTTTAATGTTATTTTGTTTTTGTATGTCTTCCCCTTCCCTTTTTTACTTGTAAGCCACCCTGAGTCTCTCGGGAGTGGCCGGCATACAAAATAAATAAATAAATAAATAAATAAATAAATAAATAAATAAATAAATAAATAAATAAATAAATAAGAGCGATCTTTCCGAAGGAGGGAATAAATTGACGATAGAAGTTAGCAAACCCCAAAAACCTCTGTAACTGCTTACGTGTGCGTGGGGCTTCCCATTCGGTGACAGCCTTAACCTTTGCTGGGTCCATCTCTATCCCTTTGTGGGAGATCCGATAGCCCAGGTAATCCACCCTCTCCTGATGAAATTCACACTTGGAGAATTTGGCATATAGTTCCGCAGCATGGAGTTTCTTCAAAACTGTGCGAACAAGCTTCACATGTTCTTCACGTGTTTCCATGTAAATAAGGATATCATCTAGATAGACCATCACGCCTTTGTAAAGATGATCATGCAAAACCTCATTAATTAGTTGCATGAAGACCGCTGGCGCCCCCTGGAGGCCAAACAGCATTACTCGAAATTGGAAACAACCAAGGGGGCAGTTGAATGCAGTCTTCCATTCGTCCCCCTCCTTAATTCTGACCCAATAGTATGCTTCCCACAGGTCCAATTTAGTGAAAATTCTCCCCTTCCCTAGTTGTGCTAACATGTCCTTCATCAGTGGTAAAGGGTAGAGGTTTTGGGCAGAAATGCAGTTCAGATTCTTAAAATTCACATATAAACGAAAGGAGCCATCTTTCTTTTCTCTGAATAACACTGGGGCAGCTACTTTGGGTCTCGCTGGTTCAATGAAGCCCCTTTCCAAGTTTTTATCAATGAATTTTCTCATTTCGTCCATCTCCCTAGGTGTCATCAAATAAATTTGGGGTTTTACCCCAGGTAGAATATCAATGGTGCAATCTGTGGCTCTATGAGGGGGCAACTTATCAGAAGATTTTTCACTGAAAACATCTTTCAAGTCCCAATATTCCTTCGGAATTCTTTCCTCCCCCTCAATTCGTTCCTGCCCTCTGGCCGCTAGTTTGGGGACAGTTTCATCAGACTCTGGATCCTCCATCCTCCCCTCAGGGGGTGTGGCTGACCAAATCCGTAACCACCCATCTCTCCAGTTAATGTGTGGGTTCCATCTATGGAGCTAGGGGAGTCCTAAAATAAGGGGCCGGTCCATCCCTGGGGCTACAATAAAAGTTATCATCTCTCAGTGGGTTCCCACATTAAACTCTGCTACACGCTGGCCCTTCCCTTTTTGTTCCTTATATACTGATAAAACCTCTGAAAAGATAAGCGTACAACCTATACTATTAAGTTCATACCCCAAGTTCTGGAAATCATTCTGCATAGAAAGTACATCTTTTTCAGACAGATCATTAGTGCCAAAATGTATAATAGCATCAACGTCACAGTCCTTACATGCATTCTTGACTATCTTAAGAGTATGCCTCTTATCTCTGCTGGCAGTAGCCCCTGGAAGACACCTGACCTCTTTTAAACCCTCCATATCCTTTCCTAAATTTACATCCCTTACGATTGAATCAACAACCAGAAGGTGCCTTCTCTTTTTACATACCTTGCTCTTCTTCTGCGACTGATTTGTGATACCTGGTTCCCCATTTCACCTTTCAGAAGAAAGTTCTTCATTTTGGATCACGATCCCCTGCTTATTTGAGTCATCATTATCACAACTACCTTGACCTATCTCTTTAATGTCCCCATTAAGGTCAGCAAGGACACTATATTTGTTTTGCTGGGTCACAGCAAAAGCTTTGTGTTTACAGTTCCTTTTTCTTCCATATTATCTTCTTGTTCTTCAATTAAGCCCTCTTTTACCCCCTGAGCTTTTCTCTGACCTACCGAGGAACTTGCCAGTTTCTCTTGGTTGTCTGAGATTCCTCTCCTTCTTCCCTATCCCTTCAAGACAGTTCTGGTCCAAAGATAGCAATTTATCTGGTTTGATTTTTGCAGTGCTCATCAGAGCCGTTATTTTCCAGCTGGTCTCGCCACAATACTTCTGGTTTCTCCTGTTACTAGTGTAAATAATGATAAGTGAGGTGAAATGGAATCTAATTTGGTATAATGTGGTTTCTGTGCTCTTAAAGATAATGCATCAAAATAAATTGTTGCATCTAAGAGAAAAGTGATGCTACCAAAAATTATCAAATGCATCAATACCAGCAAAAAGAATACTTGTAAGGACCTGCCTCCCCCATTCAAAAAGTGTAGACTCTTCAAAACCCGGTATTTCAAAAGAAATCTTTTTATTGAAATGGGGTGAAAGCAAGTCAACATTTAAAGACCAATGTGGATTCCCACCAATCCGCAGGTGTAATATTTTTGTACTGGCCTTTCTGAGAAGAAGATAAGCAGGGATTCTTAGGATCATCTTCAGGATCATCTTCCGGATGTATCTCCCTTGCATCCTCCAAGAGGTGAGGATTTTCAGATCTCTGAGGCCCCAGGTCCCCAGATAAATGCTCTGAGTTCATCTAGTTCTTTGGGGAGATGCAGCACATCTTTGGTTTTGGAAGTTTAGCCCCTGGCAAGATCTCAATGGCACAATCCATGGCAAGATGAGATGGGAGTTCATCCAATGCCTCCTCACTACATACCTCAGCCAGATCCTAGTATTCTTTGGGGATGCTAGTGGCCTCAGCAAAATGGCCATCCATGGCTGTTTCCCTGTTCCTTTTCTCCTCCTCCCTTCCCTCTGGGAGGTTTGCAATTGTTACATGTCTCTGGAATTTTATGTTTCCTCTCCTCCAGTTTATTTTAGGTTTCCACTTCTGTAGCAACATGAGCCCTAGGACTAGTGGCCATTCCATTCCTGGGGCTACTATTAATGTGAGGGTCTCACTATGATCCCCCAGTTTTATTTGTAATGGTTCTATGGCAAAAATGGCTGCTTCCCCCCTGCTACTGTGCTGTCTAGCTGGTAGAAAGTGATGGGAGTTTTCATTTTCCTTAGGTGAATTCCCAATCTCCCTGCCAGGTCTGGGCTAATTAGGCATCGGGTGCACCCTGTCCAGTAATGCTGCTATTTCCTCCCCTTTCTCTTGGCTGGGGATAAAAAGTCTTAGGGGTAGGGTGAGAGGTTTGATTGGCCAACAGGTCATCTTCCAGATTGCTTTTGAATGGGCTCAGGTCTTCTTGGGGTGCCAGAGTTCCTTCCTCTGAGTTTGGAGGGGAATGGAACTCCAGAGCCTCCTGGCTTCTCAGCACAGTATCTTTTCCCCCCCAATGAGCGATCAAGTTTTCTGGAGGGAAGGGTTTTGAATGGCACTGCTGCGATGTACCCATCCTTCCCACACTTGAAGCAACCTGATAGCCTCAGCACCATGGCGGCTTGGTGCTTGAATGGTTCCTGCGACCCCTGGGGTAGGGATCTTCTCCAAGCTCTGCCAGTGTGGTACTGGGTTTCAGGACATGTCAATCTCTGCCTCCTCTGCCACCAGGTACCATTCATGCAGGTGGTTAGGGACTCACGGGCCAGGCAGGGCCTGTCTTTGAACCAGCAGACTAGGATATCTTCTGGCCCCTTTGCATCTTTCAAGAGGTGAGGATTTTCCAGACCTCTGAGGTACCAGGCCACGGTTATAAATCAGGGGAAAGGTTATACAAACAGGCAAGGCAAGACCTAGGATACTTACCATACATAGAAAAAAAAGAAAGAACAAAATGTATCAAATCCAACCCTCCCACTTCATCCTCTGCAGAATGGCAGTTACATGGATCTGACAATACTAGTATTTTAGCTGTCCACACTATATGTGCAACTTACAACCATATTATGTATTACCATTTTATTCCTTCTGAAACACTTCAGGGAATGCAAAAACATATCCTTTGCCTTCTAGCAAAGAAAGCTCCTGCCAAGGAAACTGAAACCCAAGTCACATTAGTACCCCTTAAATTTTTTACAACTTGAAAGTGGTGTATACAAATATATAATTGGTGGAATACAATATATTGAGCAGAAACATCTTTGGCAGCTTTTTGGTGCAGTGTAACCTTGAAGGCGCTACTGCAGAATGTTTTGCTACTATTGTTGTAGACAATTTTTCTTACAGTATTATGTGCAGTCCTGCTTGTTATACTATAACATTAAAAGATATGCTGTTCATGCCAATTTTTTTGCTTATAGTTACTCTATAACTTTGGTCTTGCACTGATTTCTGAAGCAGATATACTAGTAAGTAGATTGTACAATCAGGAGGTACAGAGACCTGATTAAAAGGGTATGTATGATAACCATGTACCTGCAACATTACCATTATACTGATTACTCTTACACTGTTACATGAGGCTGATTAGTATTGCAGTTAAAAAGTAGGACCAATTCATAACTTTCAATGATTCAAGTTCTTTACACTGGACTACACAATTTAACAATTACTGTTCCAAAACTCAGGCACATGTCCTCTTCTCTGAGAAACCCCCTCCCACTTTAGACATCTTTTAAAAAGCCATAAATCATGGCTTTTTCAATAGAAAGGTAGCAAAATTACAATAAAGCAAATCATAGCAAATCATAGATCACAATTGGCTAGGGCTAGGCTCTCACAACATCCTTAGATATAAAATATGATTGGGTAGCATAATACGGGTATCCTTAACTTACAACCATTTATTTATTAACCATTTGCAGTAACAGTAAAAAAGTGACACGATCATTATTCCCACTTACAACCTTTACAGTACCCCCATGGTTATGTGATCAAAATTTGGATACTTGGCAACTGGCATGCATTATGATGATGACAATGTCATGGGGTCATGTGATTACCTTTTGCAACCAACAAGCAAGATCAATGGGGAACCAGATTCACTTAACAATTGTGTTATTAACAACTGCAGTGATTCATTTAACAATTGTGGAAAGGGATGGTCATAAAATTACCTTTTGCTTAGCAACAAAAATTTCAGGCTCAGTTTTGGTCATAAATCAAGGACTACCTGTATTCTAAGTCATAGTTAAATGAACGATGTTTTACTGAACTAATCTTCCTGATTTCATTAAACTATTCATTAATATATTAAACTATAAATGGCTGATTTGAATGAAATATTGAGGCATAAGTTAACCAAGTGTTTTTAGTCTAGATGTTGTATGAACCCAATTAATAAGATTTACCTTGTTTTCAATTAACTGTGTGAGAATCTAGCTATACTTTATTGATACTCTTAAGAAAATTTATCAAAAAGTTCAAAGGACATCCAAGACATTAATTTTATATTTATCCTCAGGAATTCTCAGGAACAAATTTAGGAAGACTCTCTCAGCCATAAAAGATCTCCTTTTGAAATAGATGGAATAGATTAATTAATCACTTGTACATATTTAACACAGTACTTACTACTGAGGCTTACACAGCAATACCTTTGATTTTTTCCCCAAGTATAATTGAATGCATTTTATGTATACAATATTTTGTAGAACCAAAAATACAACCTTTACTGTAGTTTAAATCTTTGCAACAGAAAGCAGAATTTGCTACCACTTAGTACCTAACTGGTGATGGGGATGTAAAGCTTTTTTTTCTTTCTCTTTCCTATTTACTGAATAGCGCACAGTTCTAGTCTTCCTTGTACTATAGACTACCACTTTAAACAAGTAAAACCATTGCTCTGTTTTTCACTTCTTGTGGCAATATTTCTAGTTCAGTGGCAGCTTTCTATTTTTTTTCCTACCAGTTCGTTCATGCGTGCAATGCTTCTGCACATGCGCAGAAGCATCTGGGCAGGTGGGAGGAGCCTCCCACCACCACTACCAGTTCATCCTATCTGGGCCGAACTGGGAGCAACCCACCTCTGATCTAGTTGTAACTATTTGTAATAATATTTATAATAATGATCAGTTTCATATTAGTAAATATTTCATTTGATAGCGAGAAATCCAAATTGTGTTAGGAAGATTCCACTGCTCATTCTTTCAATCATCATAAAGTTTGCATGCCTATTGCTTCCAAATATCCACATGTTTTAGATGACATGTTGGCTGTACAACCTATATTACAAACAAACAAAACCAGATGATTTGCTCTGGGAGTTATTTCTTCCCATTTTGTGCAACAAGGGAAGCTGTACAAGAATGCAGATATTCTAATAACATCCTACCCAAGCAAAATAAATCATCACCCTTCCTTCAGGGAATTTGATTAAACTGAATGTAGAACAGGCTCTGTGCTGTGGGAGCAGAAAAGCAGTTTAAGAAGGTGGCAAGCAAAAACCTGTTACATGGAACAACAGCTGAACCAAGACCTTTATGGTTGAGAGAAGTAAGCTTGTCTCCTGAGACAGTTTCATTCTTGATTTCCCCAATGAGTTTCTCAGTGGCTTCATTGGTGGTAAAATAGGATAATATTTAGATGTAATACAAGTAGCAGCAAGAAGTCTAGCAGATTTTCTGAAGCAGTGGGAGGGAACTCAGGTTTACCGGCTAATCTTCTTGGGTTAGTCATTTATTTAGGCCATAGTCATATATTACATAACATCAGTGATTCTTAATGGTTTTTTTTTTCCTCTCAGGACTCTTTTTCCACCACAAAAGAACTTTTGTTTACATGGCTTATATTGATCAATATATACCATATTAAAATTAAAATTGAGGTATCCACTATCACTAGCATTTCCCATGATTTTTTTGATGGAATTTTAAAAATGTATTATTTTCAACATAGGTTGACAAATAATTTTGATTTTACAGATCCCTAAGAAGGTCTTTCCCTTCATGAATTACTGCCTTGTTGTGGTGAAGGGGCTTGCATAACTCAATGAAGTTATGAGCTATGCAGTGCAGGGCCACTCAAGACAGAAAGGTCAGAGCAGAGACTTCTGACAAAACATGATCCACTGGAGAACGAAATGGCAACCCCCTCCAATATCTTTGCTATAAAAATCCCATGGACAGTACCAAAAGATATGAGGCTAGAAGATGAACCCGTCAGATTGGAAGGTGTCCAATTTGCTATTGGAGAAGAGCAGAGGGCTAGTACTAATAGCACCAGAAAGAGTGAAGTGGCTGGACCAAAACTGAAAGGATGCTCAGCTGTGGATGTATCTGGTGGTGAAAGGAAAATCCGATGCTGTAAAGATTTATACTCCTTAGGAATCTAGAATGTAAGATCCATGAATCAAGGCAAGCTGGACCTTGTCAAACAAGAAATGACAAGACTGAACATCAACATCTTAAGACTCAGCGAACTAAAATGAACAGAAATGAGTGAATTTAATTCAGATGACCATCAGGTATACTACTGTGGGCAAGAATCCCTCAGAAGAAATTGAGTATCCTTCATAATCAATAAAAGAGTAGGAAAAGCAATATTGGAACACAAACCCCCAAATGACAAAATGACAGTTCGAATTCAAGGCAAACCATTCAATATCACAGCAGTTCAGGCCTATGCCTCAACTACTGGTGCTAAAGAGGATGAAGTTGATGGGTTCTATGAAACCCTACAGCATCTTATAGAATTAACACCAAAAATGACATCGTTGTCATTATGGGGGATTGGAATGCTAAAGTAGGAAACCAAAAGATAACCAGAATAACAGGCAAGTTTGGCCTCGGAGTACAGAATGAAGCAGGGCACAGGCTGATAGAATTTTGTCAAGAGAATACAATAGTCATAGCAAACACTCTTTTCCAACAACCCAAGTGACTACTCTACACATGGACATCACCAGACAGTCAACAGAGAAATCAGATTGACTATGTGCTCTGCAACAAAGATGGAGAAGCTCTATACAATCAGTAAAAACAAGACCAGGAGCTGACTGTAGCTCAGATCATGAGCTTCTCATTGCAAAATTTAGGCTTAAATTGAGGAAAGTAAGAAAAAGCACCGGGCCACTCAGGTATGAAATAAATCATATCAGATGATACCACTCTAATGGCAGAAAGTGAAGAGGAACTAAAGAGCCTCTTGGTGTGGATGAAGAAGGAGAGTGAAAAGGTTGGCTTGAAACTCAACATTAAGAAAACTAAGATCATGGCAACTGTCCCTCTCAATTCCTGGCAAATAGATGGGGGAGAAATGGAGGTAGTGACAGATTTTATTTTCCCTGGCCTCCAAGATCACCGCAGATGGGGACTGCAGCCAAAAAATTAAAATACGCTTGCTCCTGGGGAGGAAAGCTATGGCAAATCTAGACAGCATACTAAAAAGCTGAGACATCACCCTGCCGACAAATGTAAGAAAGGCTGAGCACCAATGAATTGAGACCTTTGAACTATGGTGTTAGGGAAGACTCCTGCAAGTATCTTGGACTGAAAGGCGATCAAACCTATCAGTCCTAGAGGAGATCAATCCTGATTGATCTTTAGAAAGCCAGATCCTGAAAATGAAACTCAGATACTTTGGCCACCTAATGAGAAGGAAGGACTCACTGGAGAAGAGCATAATGTTGAGAAAGACTGAGGGCAAAAGAAAAAGGGGACGACAGAGAATGAGGTGGCTGGATGGAGTCACCAAAGCAGTAGGCCTGAGCTTAAATGGACTCCAGAGGATGGTAGAGGACAAGAAGGCCTGGAGGAATGTTGTCCATGGGGTTACAATGGGTTGGACATGACTTCGCAACTAACAACAACAGGAAGGTCTTAGAAGACACTCTGGAATCCTTGGGCCACACTTTGAGAATCACTGTATTACACTATCATATGGTTACTTTGATTTGGTTCAGTGGGATGGGGGAACCCAGTACTTGTGATTGGTTAATGCCTGCTTATGTCTCAGCAAGTTTTGTGAATTTGATCAAATGTGATATATTCAATAAATGATAGTTAAAGAAATCAGGAATAGCATAATGAATGAACCAGATTTCAGTGTTCTTAGTTTGTGGATATGGCAAAAATCTTAGGGAATTAAATGGAACATAACGTCTTTAAAAACATTTATTGCTTCACATTGCTCATGAAAATAAAGCTTGCTTGTTTATGTTTATTTATCTTAATAATTTCTGGGAAGCAGAGGTGGAAGTAATTATGGTACAGAGTCAAACAAGAAAAAGAAAAAGGTGTTGGAGCAGGAGAAAGGCGTGTTTGCACAATATCCTGAAACACCCACAAACTAGTCCATAATATTTTAGCACAACATGGTGTACAAATTCAGCCCAAGTGCTTAGTTTCATATACACTGATGCTTGTAAAATTATTAAATCCCATCTGCAAAGTCTAAAAAGTGAACACTTTGCTGCCATCTAGTGGTTGCTGGATTTTCCCAATCTTGACCTAATAGTTCTAGTATCTTATGAACTCAAAAAATTGAACTGAGTACCCTATGAGTAGACTAGGTAGGTGTATTGTATAAACAAAATCAAATTCTTTAACCAGGAGAAAAGAGAACAAGATAAACATAGCTATGGAGCAACCATGTATTCATATTAGTGGTAGCAGTGGTGGGTTTCAAATTTTTTTAGAACCTATTCTGTAGGTATGGCCTGTTTTTGGGGAGCAGCTCGGCAGTCATGTGATCTGGTGGGTATGGCCAACTTGTAAAATGTGGTGAAACTCACTTAACAATGCTGTTGCTTAACAACCAAAATGTTGGCTCAGAAACTCTGGCATTTAAAGTGTGCAGGACTTAAAGCTAAGTTACAAGACGCTTGCACTCCTAACCCTTTAGAAAAAAAATCCCAGGAGTGTTTAAACTTGACAGCTTTAAGACTTGTGGACTTCAACTCCCAGAATTCCTTCTCCAGTCATGTTGGCTCAGAACCTCTAGCATTTGAAGTGTGCAAGACTTAAAGCTATAAAGTTACAAGACCCTTACACCCCTAATTCTTCACAAACACCTCCCTAAACTAAAACTTTATTTTTAAAAGAATTTTACACCTAGAGAATGTCAGAATGGCACACCAGCCATACACCACCTCCACAGACTTTGAAGTCTTTCTCTCATGCTGCCAAAACCCCTTGCTGCTCTTCACCTGCGGTCACCCCTTCAACCTCCCACCCGTGGAGGATGCATGGTGGTGAGAGGTGAGTTCCTACCAGTTTGCACCGTTTCAGTAGAACCGGTTCATCAAATCTACTGAACCGGTTAGAAGAGGTTCCACTGGTGGAACTGGAAGTAAGTTCCGGAACACCTGCCCCAACCCTGTTACTTGCTCGTCCTGCCTGTTCTGTCGCAGCTTGCTCACTCCCTGCCCATCCACACTAAACAAGCCCAGCCCAGTCCAGCC
Organism: Thamnophis sirtalis; assembly: GCF_051295495.1. Lineage (NCBI taxonomy): Eukaryota > Metazoa > Chordata > Lepidosauria > Squamata > Natricidae > Thamnophis > Thamnophis sirtalis. The sequence continues at coordinate 62,728,376 of NW_028261384.1, read as the reverse complement.
AATCAGTGAGCAGGCTGGAGACTTAAAAGGGTTTAAAAGCACAGTGCCAATGACCAACATTCCTCTTTTGAAAAGAGTCTTTCTCTCTTAAAAAGAGTCTTTCTGTTCCAGAGCAGCTGTCGCATCGCGTTTGCTGATTGGGTCCTCCCTTCGTTTCATTTTGTTTCCCTTCCCCTTCCAGCAGCTTGCTGCTTCCCTCAGATAAGCAACTAAGCATGAGGGGGGCGGCAGGGGCAGTGGGAGGCTAGCTTACGCCAGCTCGTGGATTTTGCGAAGAAAGGCCTTCAGGCCTTGCCTCGGGAAAGCCACGAGCTGGCGTACGGCGCATGACCAAAAGGAGGTGGGCTGCAGTGGTGGCGGTGGCAGGGGGTGAGGCTGGCTTACGCCAGCTCACAGCTTTCGTGAGGGAGAGCCTTCAGGCCTTGCCTCGCGAAAGCTGTGAGCTCGCATATGCCATGTGGCCGAAAGGAGGTGGGCTGTGGTGGTGGTGGGGAGAAGCTAGTTTATACCAGCTCGCAGCTTATGCGAGGCAAGGCCTGAAGGCCTTTCCTCGCGAAAGCCATGAGCTGGCATATGCCACGTGGCTGAAAGGAGGTGGGCTGTGGTGGCGGGGGTGGGGTGGGGGGGTGAGAGGCTAGCTTACACTAGCTTGCAGCTTTTGCGAGGGAAGGCCTTTAGGCCTTCCCTCACAAAAGGCGCAAGCTGGGGTAAGCCACATGGATGAAAGGGGGTTTCCTGCTACCCTTCGTCCCCCCATTTCCAGTCACACCTGGCTGAGCCAGTTGTCCCTTGTCCCTTCAGTCCATCTTACCTGCTGCCTCATTGCCTGCCTGTTCCCTGCTGCATCCATGGTTTTATTGTAATTTATTGTAATTTTATTGTAATCTATTTAAATTACAATGGTTTTATTGTAATTTATTGTGTATGGAACATTTTTAATGGTTTCATTTTAAATTATTGTTGGTAGAATCTTTTTTTAAATTGTCTTAGACTATTTTAAGAAAAATATTCTATCAACAATAATTTGAAATAAACAATTTAAAATATTCTATACTCAATACATTTAAAAGTATTGTCTATAGAATATTTTTAAATGGTTTTATTTTAATTTATTGTGTATGGGATATTTTTAATGGTTTTTAAGGACTTTTTTATTATTTATAGAATATTTTTTTAAATTATTTTTAAGGAATTTTTATTTATTTATTGTTTATAGAATACATTTATTACAAGAAATGTTATTCCTTTTTGCAAATGTTTTATTTGTGATGCAATATGTTGCTTTTAAGCGTGCAGGTTGGTGCATGGTTTATGTGTCTCAAAGTGGCTGCTTTTCTATGAGCAGGCCAGGTTGGTGCAAGGCAGATTTGCCAGATTTTGTGTGTTTCTGTGTGCTACCTGGTTGTTCAGGTAATTATGAGGTGGTTGCTGGTTCTGTGAGCTTCCTGGCACTGTCCTTTATAATTTTCCACAATGCCTTGATGATTTTTATTCCAGTGGCTTTGTCTTTCCTGTCCTTAGGGTTAGAGGAAAAAATGGTTTCGTCTGCAGTCTTGTTATTTTTTGGTGTTTTCCTGGCACTGTCATAGTTTGTTTGTGTGGGTGTGTAATGTCCCGCAGTTATCTACACATTAATAATGATCGAGTACTAATAATATTTCCTTATACATTTTAGTGACTTTTCTTTACATAATTTATGTTTTCTTTCATACTTTTAGATTTCTAATTTCTGTTTCTGTTAGTTAGCAATTGCTAAAACAAATCCCACATGAAAAAGTATTCAAAGCCTTCTTGATTTTAATTGTAAATTTATTCCTGCACATTCTAATATTTATTCATTTTCATATCTTTGTTTTTTCCACTGTTGTGCAAACACAATTCCAGGCAGCTGCTAACATGTGTAAAATTAAATATGTATTATATTCCCTTTCAAATAGCCAACAAAATATTTCTGGTTTTAAATCCATATATTGCTTTACCATTGCTTCTAACCACTAACTCTTGAATAGCTATTTGGACCAAACTAAGTACTGAATCTAATTCATATATTCCTGTTGTTTTTTTTAAACTGAGAACTAAATTTCAGAAAAAGAAATCTGTATTGCTCTGTGAATCTACCTATGACATTCATTCTTGATCTAACTTATTGGATGAAAGACTATATTTTTCCTGTTTGTTTATATCTTTCCTGTTTGTTGGGGGACATCCTTCCTGAAAAGACTGTACATTGTTGAGTGAAAGCAGAGGTTCCTTCTGTTACCTATAGTCCTCAGCTTACAACAACAATTTAGTCCAATATTGTTTTATTTCTTTTGTAGTTAGTATTATTTAACAGAATGAAGAAGAGGCAATAGAGTATGACCACTTTCTTTTCCAAAAAACCAAGAGCTGAGGAATCAGCTGATCCACAACAGCACCACAACAAGAACCAGCACAACAAACATCAGCACAATAAGCACCACCACCACCACCACCACCACCAGCAGCAGCAGCAGCAGCAGCAGCAGCAGCAGCAGCAGCAGCAGCAGCAGCACAAACACTTCCACCAATTGAGGTCGGAGACAGCAGCAAGTCCATCTCCTCCACTGAAGTTCCACAACTTCCTGACTGCTGGAATATGCAGCAATACAGACACTTCAAGGAGAAGTATGATGGACTGGCAGTATCCGACAAGAAGTTAGATTGTGAGTACTGTGCGAAACCCATGTTCTCATTAGAGAAAGGTATTCATGTTTCCAGAGGGTGGAAACATTTCCAGGTTGTGCCAGCAGGTAAAACTAAGGAGACAGAAGAAACATAGCTCAGAAAAAAATTAAAGGAACATTTTCAATCAAAAGCACACCTTATTTGCTTGGAGAGCAGTAAACAATGGGAGCAGGATGCTTTAACCAAATCCGTAGATAAATCAACTGACAAACATTTATCCAGTACTTGCAAAATATTTTCTACTGTTTACGTTCTGGCGCAAACATGTGATCCATTCTCAGACATCGAAGCACAGGTAAACTTGCTAACTACGGTTGGAATGGATGTGGGAGTTGGCTTGCATTCATGGAGATCCGCAGTGAAAATAGTTGAATTCATTGCGAACGAAATCAAAACCACCGTGTTTTCCAGGATTATTGCAAAGAATCTAAAGGTCTGCCTAATAAACAACACTTTCAATGAAAGCAGTGCTGATAGTTTTTGTTAGAGTTGAGGATCCAGAATGCCCAGCAACCATTTTCATTGAGCTTTTGGAATTAGAGAAATAAGATGCAGAAACCATATGTTCTGCAGCGATGGGAAGCTTGCACAAAGTTGGGTTTACCACCGAATATCTCCAGAAGAATTTCATCGCTTTCTGCTCCGATGGTGCCATCATTATGCTTGGAAGAAAATCTGGAGTCAGCACCAGAATAGCTCAAGACTTCCCAAACATCATAATCTGGCACTGGTTGAACCACTACCTCCAACTTGTGCTGGATGATGCAATAAGAGAAATAAAGAACTCAACCACTTCAAGATCTTTCTTGATAAAATACACACCACCTTCCACAAATCCTGGAAGAGCCAGAATGACCTTTTCCAAATCTCAGAACAATTGGGCATTGAAATTATGAAGATTGGCAGAGTTTTGGGACCAAGATGGGCTGCCTGTAGTTTAAGGGCAACCATGGCTGTGTGGCATGCTTACCAGCGCTACATCAGTTTTTTCTGGGCAATGAAAGATTCCCAGGCATGGCTTCCCATTTTGAAAATCTATTTTTTTTTAAGGATTTGGCCTTCATGATAGATATTCTAAATGAGATTTCTCATCTGTCAAATGCCCTGCAGGGGAGAGACACAGATATCATCAAGTTAGTATTGCGAACAATCAAAGCTTTTGAAGTGCTTAGACAGAGAAAGGGCACATATGAAAACAATATTGATGCAATGCTAAAAACACAAGCCTTCAAAAACATCAATTTAGCTCAAAATCAATGATTTGTTGCCCTTCCTTGTGAAAGATTCTGTCAAGCATCATCACTAATTTGAAGAAAAGGCTGATGGATTGCGACCATCTAAAAACGGGTAGCCAATTGCCAGCCGCAAACAAGTTACACTTTATCATATATTTGGAGCCAGATTACTGGAACATTGAAGATGTAGTCATTCCATGGGCTGAGGCAGAGGCAGCATTGTTTGAATTTGGTGAAATTTTTAATTACGAAATTAATTTGAACGACTACAGAGTTTTTTTGGAAACTGCTAAAATATCCAAACAAGTACAAAATTCCTGACGGTATCAGAAATGCTAGAGATACTGTCAGGACAATTGCTGTTAGTTCAACAGAGGAAGAAAGGGTGTTCTCAAAAATGAACCTCATATGTTCAGAGCAATGAACCCACCTAATTGTTCCAAAATAAATAATCTGATGGTGATAAATGTTGTTGGCATGCCTGTTGAGAGATGGGACCCAATTCCTGCAGTGAAAAAGTGACTCAGAGCGCACCACCACAGGGCTGATCATCCACGAATAAAGACCAAGAGAGCTGCAACTGAGGAGTCTGGAAGCCTAAGAACAATATGGAAATATCAACAATCAGAAAACCAATAACACAAGTAAGTACTTGAGTGTATCTCTTTCATTGTGTTATCCTTATGTAAGGTATAAGTGCATGCAATTAAAGTCCTCCTTTCTGTGTCTCCTGTGCGAGGTGGTGCAGTGGTTAAATGCAGCACTGCAGGCTACTTCAGCTGACTGCAGTTCTGAAGTTTGGCTGTTCAAATCTCACCGGCTCAGGGTTGACTCAGCCTTCCATCCTTCCGAGGTGGGTAAAATGAGGACCCGGATTGTTGGGGGCAATATGCTGACTCTGTAAACTGCTTAGAGAGGGCTTAAAGCCATATGAAGCGGTATATAAGTTTAACTGCTATTGCTATTCTTTGTGCAGGTTATTGGAGCAAGATGGTAAAGAGGTTTAGAGGTTTAGAGGTTTATTAACATTTATAGGCCACCCTTTTCCCTGAGGGGACTCAGGGCGGCTTACATAAAATCAAGGGGGGGGGGAAATACAAACAATCACATAGACAAACATAAAGTAAAATAATGAGCAACATTCATTCATCATTCGGGAGGGGCAATTATCTTTGTCCCCAGGCCTGACGGGCTAGCCAGGTCTTAAGGGCTATGCGGAAGGCCTGGACGGTGGTGAGAGTACGAATCTCCACGAGGAGATCGTTCCAAAGGGTCGGAGCTACAACTGAAAAGGCTCTCCTCCTTGTAGTTGCCAGCCGGCACTGGCTGGCAGATGGAACTCGGAGGAGGCCCAGTCTGTGAGATCTAATTGGTCGCAGGGAGGTAATTGGCAGAAGGCGGTCTCTCAAGTACGCAGATCCACTACCATGGAGGGCTTTATGGGTGACTAGTAGCACCTTGAAGCGCACCCGGAGATCGACAGGTAGCCAGCGCAGCTCGCGGAGGATAGGTGTTATGTGGGTGAACCGAGGCACACCCACGATCACTCGCGCGGCCGCGTTCTGGACTAGCTGAAGTCGCCGGATGCTCTTCAAGGGCAGCCCCATGTAGAGCACATTGCAGTATTCCAGCCTAGAGGTCACAAGGGCCCGAGTGACTGTTGTGAGAGCCTCCCGATTCAGGTAGCGTCGCAACTGGCGCACCAGGCGAACCTGGGCAAATGCCCCCCTGGTCACAGCCGTCAGATGGTGGTCAAAGGACAGCTGTGGATCCAGGAGGACTCCCAAGTTGCGAACCCTCTCTGAGGGGTATAGAATTTGACCCCCCAGCCTGAGTGATGGAACACTAGCCAAATTATTGGGAGGGAAACACAACACCCACTCGGTCTTTTCCAGGTTGAGTACAAGCTTGTTAACCCTCATCCAGTCCATAACGGCCTCAAGGCCTCGGTTCATCACATCCACCGCTTCATTGAGTTGGCACGGGGCGGACAGATACAACTGGGTATCGTCCGCATATTGATGGTATCTTATCCCGTGCCTGCGAATGATCTCTCCCAGCGGTTTCATGTAGATGTTGAATAGTAGGGGGGATAAGACCGAACCCTGAGGCACCCCATATGTTAGGGGCCTAGGGGTCGATCTCTGCCCCCCCACTAACACCGACTGCGACCTGTCCGAGAGGTAGGAGGAGAACCACCGCAGCACGGTGCCTCCCACTCCCACCTCCCGCAGTTGTCGCAGAAGGATACCATGGTCGATGGTATCAAAAGCCGCTGAGAGGTCAAGGAGAACCAGGATGGAGGGATGTCCTCCATCTCTGGCTCTCCAAAGATCATCGGTCAATGCGACCAAAGCGGTTTCTGTGCTGTAACTGGGTCTGAAGCCTGACTGGAAGGGGTCAAGATAACTTGCTTCCTCCAAGGACCGCTGGAGCTGGAAGGCCACCACCTTCTCAACAACCTTCCCAAGAAAGGGAAGGTTGGAGACTGGACGGTAGTTATTAAGAACAGCTGGATCCAAGAATGGCTTCTTCAGGAGGGGTCTCACCACCGCCGCTTTTAGCGCGGCGGGGAAGTTCCCCTCCCGAAGAGAGGCGGTAACAACCGCCTGGATCCAGCCTCGTGTCACTTCACTGCTGTTAGCAACCAGCCATGAGGGACACGGGTCCAGTACACAGGTGGAGGCACTTACAGCCCTCATGGCCTTGTCCACATCCCCAGGGGCAACATCCTGAAACTCAACCCAGAGGTGGTCTACTACATCCTCTTGTGCCTCGGCTGGAACTGCAGGGATGGAGTCCAAGTCCAACCGAAACCGAGCAATTTTGTCCGCTAAGAATTGGGCATAGTCCTCAGCTCTGCCCTGCAAGGGTTCCCCCGCTTCCCTCCTATTTAGTAGGGAGCGGGTTATCCTAAACAGGGCGGCTGGGCGGGACTCAGCGGACGCAACCAAGGTGGCTATATAAGATCTTTTCGCTGCCCTAAGTGCCCTGGTGTATTCCTTGGTGCTGATGGTTACCATTGCTCGGTTCGAGCGAGGTAAGGTGATGGTGTGCAGAAGATCGGCAAGACAGTAATCTTTCCTCTGTAAGTAGCTGTCTTTATTGCTGGGTGTGCTGGTTTCATCCTTAATAAAGTAAGTGCAAGCGATTAAAGTCCTCCTTTCTGTGTCTCTTTGTGTAGGTTATTGGAGCAAGGTGGTAAGGTGGTGGTGCAGAAGACCGAGAAAAGGACAGTAATCTTCCTTTTCTATTATTTTGTGTGCTTGTTTCATCCTAATGCAATGCATGCAATTAAAGTCTTCTTTTCTATGTCTCTTCTTTGTGCAGGTTATTGGAGCAAACTGGTGAAGTAGTGATGCAGAAGACGCAGAAAAGGATAGTAATTTCCCTTTTCTATTATTTTGTGTGCTTGTTTCATCCTAGTGCAGTGCATGCGATTAAAGTCCTCCTTTCTGTGTCTCTTCTTTGTGCAGGTTATTGGAGCAAGGTGGTGAGGTGGTGGTATGCAGAAGACTGGCAAGGCAGTAATCTTACCTCTGTTAGTAGCTGTCTTTATTGTTTTGTGTGCTGGTTTCATCCTAATGCAGAGCATGCAATGGAAGAGTTCATTTCTGTGTCTCTTCTTTGTGCAGGCCATTCATTGGAGTCAGTGATACTGAAGACTGGCAAGGACAGCCATCTTCCTTCTGTAAGCAGCTCTTTTATTGTTTTATGTACTTATTTTAATCTTACTGTAGTTTATCCATATCAGCAAAGAATTCAGTGACATCGTCTTGGCCACTCCCACCCAGTCATATGGATGGCAAGCCACTCCCACCCAGTCACATGGGCAGCAAGCCACTCCCACCCGGTCACATGGGGACAAGCCACTCCCACCTGGTCACATGGGTGGTAAGCCACTCCCACCCAGTCACATGGGTGATAAGCCACTCCCACCTGGTCACATGGGCAGCAAGCCACTCCCACAAAGCAGGCTACACCTACAGAAGAGGTTCCAAAAAAATTTGAAACCCACCACTGGTGGTATTCCTCCTGGAGGGGCAGCTGAGGGTCACTTTCCCCCACTCCCAAATAGCACGTATGCTGAGAAAAGTGAGAGGGGAGAGAGGAGCTCCTCAGAAGAAGGCAAGGTGGCCTCAGGCACCATCCGGGAACAGCCTCTCAGAGGCGTCGCTTCTCAGCCCAAAAAAAAGCAGCAACAAGGAAAGAGTCTCTGGTGGCTGCAGCAGCAGCAGCAGAAGCGGCAGCAGTGGCTGAGACACAATCCAGGGCAGTCAATTCTGACTCTCCCTTCCCCAAGCATGTCCTGCTGCTACTGGTACTGCTTTTGGTGAATCTGGGACATGCTTGGGGAAGAGATAGCCAGAACTGACTGCCTGGGATTGTGCTTCAGCTGCTGCCATGAAAATTTATGTTTTGTCAGCTGGGAGGCTGGCAAAAAAGCCTCCATTTCCCCGATGTTGCCGAATGGTCCGTGCTCTCCCCTTATGGATTGATGCCGTAGGAGGGAAGGAAAGAAGCCAGGCTTGGGAAGGACCTTTGCTGCTGGAGCCGCTTTTGGTGAATCCGGCACGGCGGATTCACCAAAAGCAGCTCAAGCAGCAATAGGACGTGCTTGGGGAAGGGAGAGCTGTAACTGATTGCCCGGGATTGTGCTTTAGCCATCACTGTGAAAATGTCTGTTTTGCCAGCTGGTCCAATGAAAAACTGTATAAAAGAGATGGTTTGCACCTATTCAAGAAAGGGACTGAGTTACTTGGCATTAAATTCACTGATTTTCTGGATAAACATTTAAACTGAAGAGCGGGGACAGAGAATTAATTGATACCGAACATTTCTATCCCCAGCAATCTAAAATTCATAGGCTTAACAGTGCATGTAGCATAGATGTTTGTGCAGGTAAGATTATCAGTCCTGCTGTCAAGCAAAACCAAGCATTTAATAGTGAGTGCCATACCATGTGCACGAATTATACAAGTGGCAAGAAAATAGGGGCAGTCAGGCATAACACAGGTTATGTAGACACAGGGACACTAAAAATAGGGTCAATCAAAATGGACTCAAATGTTTATACACTAATGCACTAATGAGGAATAAACAGGGTGAATTAGAAATTCAAGTACATGAGGGCAGATATGATATTGTTACCATTACAGAAACTTGGTGGGATGAAACCTACTGTGGGGTTATTACCATGCAATTATCTGGATGGTTCTTGGAACTGCAGTTACCCGTAATTACAAACTTCAGCAATTCTCTGCTTGCAGTGTTCCCAAGCATGTACAAGGACACAGGATGAAAAAAGGATAACCTGTAACATTTGCTGCTTTGAATGTATAACATTTGATTCTTTCATTGTGTGTGGAAACATGCATATTCTCATGAACACCAATGATGTAATTACTAATCAATTACTGTACCTTGGAGATTTGTTAACCAAAAATGAAATAACACGTAAAGTAGATGAGAACTGAGAAACTAAGAAACTATATAAATCATGTCTGATGCTCAATAAAGTGCTGTTGATTCTGCTGTCCATGGATTGGTTTCCTTTCATTCATCTTCATCCTTCGGGAACAAATGCAACAACCCACAATTGGAACATACAGCTTAATTATTTAAAAGAAATAGACCAAATAAAAGCGGTGGTGGAGTTGCACTATATATAAGAGATAACTACATCTCTACAGAAATGGAGCACAACAATGATGAGGACTATCTTGAATGCATTTGGGTCAATATTAAAGGGGGGAGGAAATGACATTGCCATAGGTCTATACTACAGGCCAACCAACCAGAGCAAGTAGATGAACCTTTTGCTAGTCAGCTAATTAAGGTATGTAGGAAGCACACCACAATAGTAATGCAGGATTTTAACTACCGTGACATCAACTAGGAAACAAACTGCACTTTGGAAGATCCAACAGGTTCCTAACAAACCTAGCAGACAACTTTGTTTCCCAAAAGGCAGAAGGGAACAAGGGGATCAGCCATATTGTACTTAATTCTCACTAACAGAGAAGAAATGATAGAAGGTATTGAAACTACAGGAACCTTTGGAGCAGGCGATCATGCAATACTGGAATCCAACATTATGCAAACACAAGTAGTAGAACAAAATCAAACTAGAGTCTTGGACTTTAAGAGAGCTAATTTCAATAAACTTAGAGAGAACTTGGAAAGGATTTCATGGATGAGACTCCTCAAGGGGAATACAACTCAAGAAGCTTGGGAAATTTTGAAAAATGAGATTACAAAAGCCCAGTCTAACACAATACCAATGAAGAAGAAAAATAACAGCTCCCAAAAGAAACTCGCATGGCTGCATAAAGAACTCTCTGACAAACTGAAAGACAAAAAGGATAAGTATAAAAAAGGGGCGATAGCTAAGGAAGAATATTAGCAAATAGCCCAAGTCTGTAAAGATGAAGTGAGGAAAGCTAAGGCTCACAATGAAGAAAGGCTTGCCACAAAAATAAAAAATAACAAAAAAAGCTTCTTGCAACATGTTAAAAATAAGAAAAAAGTTAAGGAAACAATTGGTCCATTGCTGGGAGAAAGTGGCAAGAAGGCGACAAGCAACAGGGAGAAAGCAGAACTATTTAACTCATGTTTTGCATCTGTCTTTACGCAAAGGGAAAAAACAGTCCAACCTACAAAAAACAGCACCACAAAAATCAGATTAGAAACCCAAGTTGAAATAGGGAAGAAAATGGTAAGTGAGTACCTGTCCACCCCTAGACGAGTTCAAATCACCAGGGCCGGATGGATTACACCCCAGGGTTCTGAAGGAACTGGCAGACGAGATCTCAGAACCTCTGAACTATATCTTTCAGAGATCCTGGTGCACCGGGGAACTGCCAGAGGACTGGAAAAGAGCTGATGTGGTTCCCATCTTCAAAAAAGGAAAAAAAATAGATCCAGGAAACCATAGACCTATCAGCCTGACCTCAATACCAGGGAAGATTCTGGAAAAGATAATCAAGCAACGAATTAGTGAACAGAAGTAAACAAAGTAATAGCCAAAAGCCAACATGGGTTTGTCAAAAACAGATCATGCCAGACTAATCTTATTGCATACTTTGACAAAGTGACAAAATTAGTGGACCAAAGGAATGCCGTCGATATAATTTACTTGGACAGGTATTTGATAAAGTAGAAAAATGTGGGTTAGACAGCATCACCACCAGATGGATTCGTAACTGGCTGACAACCACACTCAATGTGTAGTCCTTAATGAAACTGCATCTACATGGAGCAAAGTATGCAGTGAAGTACCCCAAGGCTCTGTTTTAGGCCCAGTACTTTTCAACATCTTCATCAATGATTGGCATGAGGGGATAAATGGGGAACTCATCAAATTTGCAGATGACACCAAGTTGGCAGGAATAGCCAACACTCCAGAAGATAGGCTTAAGATAAGGATCTTGACAAACTTGAACATTGGGCACTATCTAACAAAATGAATTTCAATGGTGAAAAAAGTAAGGTTTAGGCAAGAAAAGCAAAATGCACATGTACAGTATAGGTGATATTTTGCTCAATAGTAGTAACTGTGAGAAGGATCTTGGAATCCTAGTGGACAACCATTTAAATATGACCCAGCAGTGTGCAGCAGCTGCCAAAAAAGCCAACAGAGTTCTAAGCTGCATAAACAGAGGGATAGAATCAAGATCACATGAAATGTTAATACCACTTTATAATGCCTTGGTAAGGCCACACTTGGAATACTGCATTGATCGCCACGATGTAAAAAGAATGTGGAGACTCTGGAAAGGAGGCAGAGAAGAGCAACAAGGATGATTAGGAGACTGGCGGCTAAAACATATGAGGAACGGTTGCAGGAACTGGGTATGTCTAGTTTTATGAAAAGAAGGACTAGGGGAGACATGGTAGCAGTGTTCCAATATCTCAGGGGTTGCCACAAAGAAGAGGGAGTCAAACTATTTTCCAGGGCACCTGAGAGTAGAACAAGAAGCAACGGGTGGAAACTAATCAAGGAGAGAAGCAACTTAGGAGAAATTTCCTGACAGTTAGAACAATTAATCAGTGGAACAAATGTCCCAACACTGGAAGTATTTAAGAAAATGTTGGATAGCCATTTGTCTGAAATGGTATAGGATTTCCTACCTAGGCGGGGGTTAGACTAGAAGACCTCCAAGGTCTCTTCCAACTCTGTTATTGTATTGTATTGCATTTTAAAGCACAGTTGTAGCAATTGCAGCCACAAATATTTGACAGTTGCAGAAAATATAATGTGTGCAACTGATAGGGTTACAACTGAAAAACAACTGATTTGATGGATTACAAAACCATAAAATAAGGATAATGATGGAATTAAAACAAGGTAAATTATACTTGGCTTGTTTATAGTTCAGTAAACTCAATCAATTTTAAGAACATATGATAAGAAAATAGAGACATGACATTATTACAGCTCACTGCTGAGAATAAATATACTGAATATGAGTTCCATTACTGTAAAATATACCTAAGTACAACATCTAGAAAATTAATATATAAACAGATTGAAATCATGTTTCAGATAGAGATAGTTGAACCACACCCAAGAATTATGCACACCCTATGGGATTTTTATTTTATTTTTTTGCCCTGTTTTTTGAAACTGACTTCTGAACCAACTTACAAAATGCTTTTGAACTTTCTCTTTTTTCAAAAATTATCAGCAAAAAGTATATGCTATTTAAAGTTTGGCATGTGGAAATACTTACACATTTCTTAGGACATAAGTTAATAATTGTGAATTATTTTTGCTTATTTTTTGACAGACTTATTCAGATTACACACAATAAATGGATCCCGAAGTTGAGATGTTTATTTGTATGTTACATAATAATTTGCAATAGCAAAATAAGATTTGAAAATATCTTGGGGCACACAAAAGACTAACTAAAAATTGCGCTTCCTGGGAGGAGCCTGCTGGTGGTGGCAGCAAAAATCAGCTGCCTCCGAATTCCTGGCTACGTACCTGTTTAGAGGATCTTCCATCTGACGTCTTATCAGGTTTTCTTATCCTTCAGGCAAGAAGGAAAGAAGAAACTGTTTTGCTGGCAAATGCTCTTCGATTTTTGCAGCTTTTGTGCTTGCAAGGAAAGGGGGGCTAGCCCAAGGCAGAACGGCTGTCCGTGCTGGGAACTTCAAACTGCCTTGTGCAGGACAAAGTAGGTCTCCCCCACTCAGTTCAAAGTTTTGTTTGATTTAATCTTATCACGAGCTGAATCCGTTTGCGCGGACAATAATTATTTATCAACATTTTAGCTTCTTTTCTTTTTCTCCTCCGAAAAATTATTTACTTAGAGGCTTTTAAAATGGCGCCGAACAGGCTGGTTTCTCCGGTAATAACGAACACTTTTTGCTAATCCTCACAAGAATTCAAAACAAAAGAGATTGCTTATCATATGTTTTGGTTTCACAATAGAAGAATTTTACTCCTTCATTAACCTTGCTTATCTGGAAGTTAAATGGTGATGAATCTGCTGAACGGTCTTGTTACAATGTTTACTCACTGAAAGTTTTGCCAAGCCTTAAACTTCAAAATAAAAGCCTCTTTACTTAAAGCTGCATATTCAGGCAATAGAGTTTTATTAACTGCAGGCAGATAAATTTTGAAATGGCCTCAAAACCAAATATTAACTTGAAGTCGTCACCCTCTACTTCCAGGGGCACATCCTCAGTGCCTGGCACAAAGCTGCAGCCTCCGCTTCCTACGCCCCCTGCTGGGGATGTGTTAACGAAAGAATTTTTCCTGAGTAATCTAAGCGAGGCTCTTAATGCACAGACAATTAAAATGGAAGATAAGTTTAGAGATAATAGAGAGGAGAGAAAAGAGGAAATAAAAGAAATGAAAGAAGAAATTAAAAGTGAAATAAAAGGACTTAAACAGGAGCTGTATGAGAAATTTGACGCTAAGGTTGATAAAATTAGAGACGACATGCTGAGTCTTGTAACTGTATTAATAGAACATATTTCTGGAATGGAAGATACTTTAGAGGTTCTTAATGATACCAATGCTAACTTGACATTGAAAACAGAGGTGGTGGAACAAAAAGTGGAAAATGCTGAAAAAGAAATTATTATGATACAGTACCGACAAATGGAGTTCGCATTAAGAGTAAGGGGGCTGCGTGAGGAGAAACAGGAGAACCTGAAACAGATCCTATCGGAAGCTTTTGACCGCCTGATGGGAAGACCAGGGACCAACCAAGACTGGCAAATTGACAAAGCTTACCACGTTAACTCCTGGCTGGCAAAGCAGAAGCAGCTTCCTCGAGACATTGTTATATATTTTACTACAAGAGAGCTTAGAAACATGGTACTGCAAGCGTCTTATAACACTAAGCTTCAAATTGGCGGTCAAGACCTGGCTGTTTTGAAAGAGATACCACCTCAAATGTTAAGAGCCAGGAGAGACTACGCTTTTTTGGTCGAAGAACTCAGAAATCGTCAGATACAGTATAGATGGGATGCACCATTTGGCATCATATTTACATTTGATAAGCAAAGGTACCGCCTCAACTCTGTATGGAAAGCCCGAGATTTTTATTATAATATATTGAAGGCCGGACACCCTGCACCATCTGGACCTAGAGAAAGACCACAAGAAGGACAGGATAGACAGCAAACTACACAACCACCAGACAAGATGGAGCATCTCTCTTCTCTAGAAGTGCAAGGTGCTATGGAACCAAGACCTAGCCGCATGACTACTAGACGTATGGAGAAACAAGCTAAAAAGCAACAGCATCAACAATCATTGGCCATCGATCAAGGAACTACAATAACAAATCTGGAAGCAGTGGGAGGAGCTAGACCTAAGGTTAAACAGGCCATGCAGGAAGCTCTAAAAATGCTTCAACCAACCAAAGATGACAACTAAGATTTTAACATGGAATGTCAATGGACTGAATTCTCCACAGAAGAGGAAGAAAATATTTCATTATCTCAAACAGTTTAAGAACGATGTAATTTGTTTGCAAGAAACTCATATCAAGTCAACTGATCAAAAATATTTGATCAACTCAAAACTTGGTCAACATTTTGCAGCTTCTGCTATGGAAAAGAAGAATGGTATAGTTGTATACTTAAGAAAAGATATGAAAGCTGAATTAATAGAAGCAGATCCCTTCGGAAGATATATTGCTTTAGACTTAATCTTAGAAGGGAAAAAGACATTACTTTTGGGAATTTATGCTCCCAATCAACAGCAAGATAGATTCTATAGAAATCTTCATGCTAAATTAGTACAGTGGGACTATAGTTCCTGTATACAATTGGGTGACTGGAATGGAGTGATAGACACTAAGAGAGATAAGAAGATTTCCCGCCTAAATACCAAGATGCGAGCAAAGTTACCCAAATCTTTCTTTGACATTATGGATGATTTTGAATTGAGAGATATTTGGCGAGAAAGAAATGCAGAGGAATATGACTTCACTTTCTTCTCGGACAGGCATCAATCCCTTTCAAGGATTGATTTTATCCTAACCACTAATGATTTGCTTTCTAGGGTCAAGAAAACAAAGATTGCAGCTAGGGTCCTTTCGGACCATAACCCAGTTTGGATGGAGTTGGGAAGGGTAGTGCAGGCAAGAAGGTCTTGGAGATTGAATGAAAACTTATTTAGATATGAAAAGTATATTAATGATTGTAAAAAATTACTATCTGAATATTTTGTTTTGAATATGAATAAGGGTACATCTATGGAATTTGTATGGGACGCAAGCAAAGCGTATATGAGAGGAGTTTTGATGAATATAAATAAAACACATAGAAATAAGCAAGGGTTAAAACGAACAGAACTGGAAGAGGAAATTAAGAGAAAAGAGCTGGAGTTAACAATGAACCCAGATGATACAAAGGTTAAGGAAGCTATTAACATATTAAAATCTCAATTTGACATGTTGATCTCTGACCAGGTAGCTACTAATTTATTATATGCAAAACACAATACTTTTTGTAATGCAAACAAACCTGGCAGATGGTTAGCTTATCAGATTAGGAAAAAAAGGAAAACTCGAAATATATCTAAACTGATTTACAGAGGGAAGGAGGTGTTTCAACAGGAAGAGATTCAAAAGGCTTTCTGGGAATTTTTTACAGAACTGTATAAAGGGGATAAAATTAATGGTTTAGACATAGACAAATATTTAGACAAAGAGAAAATACCTTCAGTTAGAGAAGAACACAGGCAAAAATTGAATCAACCAATAACCTCGGGGGAAATCCTGCAGGTAATTAAGCAATTAAAGTCAGGGAAAGCACCAGGTACAGATGGCTTGACAGCGGTTTACTATAAAAACTTACAGTTAGAAATGGCAGAACCTCTTAGAGAATTATTTAATATGATTCAAACGGAAGGTAAAGTCCCTCCATCTTGGAAGAAAGCGTTTATATCTTTGATACCCAAAGAAGATCAAGATACTACTCAACCCAAAAATTATAGACCTATTTCATTACTGAATGTAGATTATAAAATTTTTACTAAAATATTAGCAAATAGGTTAATGTTGGTCATTCAACAATTGATACATACGGACCAAACAGGTTTTATACAAGGGAGACAGATGAAAAGTAATGTTAGATTAATTATTAATGCATTAGAATATTTGGGAAAGAACAACCAGATCCCTGCTGCGTTTATATTTTTGGATGCTGAGAAGACCTTTGATCGAGTTAACTGGCAATTTCTGCTGAAGATACTGCAAAAAATGCAGATAGGAGATAATTTTTTACAGTCAATTAAAGCAATATACCAACAGCAAACAGCACAAATCATAGTCAATGGAAGTTTAACAGACTCTTTTCAAATTGGAAAAGGTACAAGACAGGGCTGTCCTTTGTCCCCATTATTGTTTATTATAACTTTGGAAGTATTGTTGAATAAAATACGGGGCTTGGATGGTTTAAAAGGGATCAAGATTAGGCAGCAAGAATATAGAGTCCGCGCTTTTGCGGATGATTTGGTCATAATATTAGAACAACCGCAGGAATCCAGTATGGTTTTAATGAATACGATTAATCAATATGGTCAAGTGTCGGGCTTTAAAATAAACTTAGGAAAAACCAAAATATTAGCTATAAATATGAATATTAAACAAAAGGAAGAATTAGGAGTGATGCTAGGATGTGAGGTAGTTAAAAAAGTCAAATATCTTGGAGTTAACATTTTAACTTCAAATGGGAAATTATATAAGCATAATTATGAACCACTTTGGCATAGCATACAGACAGAGATGAAAAAATGGGAGAAATTGCACTTATCTTTGCTGGGTAGGATAGCGGCAGTGAAAATGAACATTTTACCAAAATTTTTATTTCTTTTCCAAATGTTACCTATACTTAAAAAAGATGCGAACCTTTTAGAATGGCAGAAGGGTATCAACAAATTTGTGTGGGCAGGAAAGAAGCCGAGGGTAAAGATGAAAATAATGCAAGATGTACGTGAGAGAGGAGGATTGAAACTACCTAATTTAAAACTATATTATGATGCAGTGGCTTTATCTGTAATTAGTGATTGGACTCATTTAACCAATGATAGAATATTGAATATTGAGGGACACGATCTGGTATTTGGTTGGCATGCTTACCTGTTATTCAACAAAAAATTGGATAAGAATTTTAAAAGTCATATTTTAAGAAATGCATTATTGCGGGTTTGGAAGAAATACCAATATAAATTAAATGACAAGATACCCATGTGGGCAATTCCTAGACACGCAATTGAAAATATGAATACAGCACAAAAACAGGACAGAATTACTTACAGACAGCTTCTTACCTCGGAAAGGGGGGTATTACAATTAAAATCTTTAGAGGTATTAAAAGAGGAGAAGGTAGTTCAAACATGGTTCCAGTATGGGCAATTACAGGCTAGGTGGAAAATAGATCAAAAAATTGGTTTTATCCAAGTTGAGGATAATCTGTTTAAACAAATAAGAGATCAAAGCTTAATGCATATAAAGAGGATATATAATGTATTAATACAGATGGATTCGGAAACAGAATTAGTTAAAGATTGTATGATAAAATGGGCTCAAAATATTGAGGAACCAATAATGTTGGATACATGGGAAAGAATCTGGGTAAGAAATGTGAAATTTACACAAGCTCAAAATCTGAGAGAAAATTTTTACAAGATGTTCTATAGATGGCATTTAGATCCTAAAAAGTTGGCTTCTATGTATCCGAATGTACAGCCTAAATGTTGGAGGTGTGGTTCTCTCGATGCTACATATTATCATATATGGTGGACCTGCCAAAAGGTTAAGGCATTTTGGATAAAAATATGGTGGGTCATGCAAAATGTTTTTAAAAGAAGGATAAAGTTTATTCCTCAGTTATTTTTACTAGGTATATGTACTGACTTTACAGTGGTAGAGACCAATTTGATTCTGCACCTGATAACTGCAGCAAGACTGTTGGTGGCGCAATATTGGAAGAAGGAAGACTTGCCTACAATCCAAGAATGGACATTGAAAGTAACAAACTTAGCCAAGATGGCTAAAATATCGGCATATCTCAAAGATCATTCAAATGAGATATATAAACGAGACTGGAAAAAATGGATTGACTATATACAAAATAAATACGGGACTAAGAAATTCCAGTTAGCCTATGCTTAAGATCAGAAATGATTTAAACTGTTAAAAGTCAGTTCAGTAAGAAGAAGCTAAGGTCAATCTAGAATGTCATTAATTTCTTTATTTCTTTTTTCTCAATAGATTTTAGACTGTGTTAGTTAAAAATCCATACCGTGTACGGGTTCTGGGAAGTCGGGGGGGGGGAAGGAGGAGGGGGGTGGGGGGTGGAGGGAGGGAGGGGCACACACAACAAAAAAAAATGTACTTCAATGTCTTAATGATTGACAAATGATGACATATTTGTGTTTTTTTAAAGAAAAATAAAAAAGTTCTGTTAAAAAAAAAAGACTAACTAAAAATTAAATAAAATAATAATGACGATTCAGAAGCATTGTTGAAAATAACAAACATCTTGTCTCGTGGAAGCTAATTAATACCTATAGCACACTATAGCTAGGATGTTTAAATTATTAAATGTATTGCATGCATGGTCCCTGTTACTATTTGGAACTATAAGGCAATTATGAATTTCCTGTCTTGTATTTAATGTTGATATGGTCAGTTGCTACAAATTTCCCCCCTCTTCAACCTGATAAATATATTGGTCAGTATGACATTCTATTCATCACAAAGTAGACTCTCCTTCATATGTTTCTGCTGCAATCTAGTTAAACTTTAAAGCACAATAAGAGCCTTCGAGATTTTGCTGCAGCTTTCCAGGGTCATATGCAATTAATCCTTTAAAAGGCACAGAGGAAAGTATTACTGCTTGTGGCTTCAAAAGAAAATATAACCATTCAGTGAAATAAAATGTTTACATTTATTCAATGATATTGCTTTAAGACTGGACTGTCAAACTTTTGGTCCACAGGCCCACATCACGCGTCATGTGCTGGCCCGCATCCTGCGTCACATGCTGGCCACCCAGTTTAGTGAAGAGGGGGAAAGTCCCAATATGTTATGTGATGCCACCTTGATGACTCAAGTTTGACACTCCTGCTTTAAGACAATCTCCTTCTCAAATATCTCTGAAGATTTTTCTACAGTCAAAAATCACAATTATATATTATTATATTCAAATATTCATATATTTTAGGCAGTGTTTAATAATGGTCAAACTCAAACAAAAATACATTTTTTAAAAATAGAAACTATTCAACCCTGAAACTGATGTGACTGAGGCTATTTTGAGACTTCAGTGTTGCCACACTGGAGCTAAGAGATAGGGATGGGGAAATAGAGATAGCTGGGGTTTTGTAGCCAAAACAAAATACTTTCTCCTGGAAATCAAGGAGATTCTCACAGATGGCCGGAGAGAGGAGGAGTTAAGCAGTGATGTGTGGTGAGTATTATGGTTGGTGAGGCAAGAGCGCGGCAGCGGCAAGAAGCAAGGTCCCCACCGCTGTGTCCAACAGGCCATGCATCTCGTGTTTATGGCGGACATAAACGCCTGGCCTGTTGGACACAGCGGTGAGAACATCCCTGCCACTGATATGCTCCACTGCCTCACCCCCCGCCTCCTCCCACCCCACTGCTGTGTCCAACAGGCCAGGTGTCTCACATTTATGGTGGACATAAATGCGAGATGCCTGGCCTGTTGGACATAGTGGTGAGAACGTCCCTGCCACTGCCGCGCTCCGCCATCTCACCCCTGCCTCCTCCGACCCCAGACATAAATGCAAGACGCCTGGCCTGTTGGACACAGCGAGGGGGGGGGAGGCAGCAACCGGCAAAGAAAGGGGAGAGGAGGAGGAAAGGGAGAGGGGAGTAGGACGGGGCTCCCAGTGGGGGGGAGAGGGCTGCCCCTCTCTTCTCAAACAAACTCTCTCTCAAATTGAGAGAGAGTTTGTTTGAGTGAAGAAAGAAACACATGCACACACAGACACACACACACACACACAAACAAATTACTCACAATAAAAAACTACAAATTAAATTACAATAATTTTGAATTCCCCTCCCCTCCCTCCGTCCGATCCACATACCTTTTCCAGCTGTGGATTTCAACTCTCCTCTTGTCAGCCCGCCATGATGAAAATGTAAAAAATTAAATAAAAAGTCAACTTAGGCACGATTTGCTGCTCCCAGATCAGGAGGTAGAGAACCACATGCCTCCTTTGCATAAGGAATTTTTCGCCTTTTAACCCTTGCTTAACTCTGAGCAAGGGTTAAAAGGCAAAAAATTCCTTATGCAAAGGAGGCCCGTAGTTCTCTCACCTCACCCTGCAGTTAGCATTAAGCAGGCTCAGAGTCATCCACTATGATTCTGGAGTCTGGCAGCAACTACCTTAGCCTTTTTCCTTTTAATTATTCTTTTTTTTTCCTCATGACACTTGTGAGGGCCTGCCTCCCCTGCATCCCCTGACTGCATGTCCCTGGAGTTAAGTTACTAGGCAACCAGACGGTGCCTTGATTGGACCTTGTGATTGATTGTTTGGGGAAGGAGAAAAACTTTTACTTTTAATTAGGTGAAAACCACGGGAACATTCAGAGTCAGTTTTCACCAGCCTGTGCCAATATGATATATCCAATAAATCTATTCTTTGAGGAATCTACCTGCCTCGGAGTTCTGTTTGCTATGGGTGTATTACTTGGGATCCTGACAGTAACTAAAAGTATCTTTTTCTATACAATTATTCAAGCCATTTGATCTTTTGATTCAAAGATCAAAAATTGATCTTTCAAGCCTTCTGAAATATGAATATTAAAAATAGTTTGGTGATTTTTTTCTGGTTTTCATAATTTTTCTTGAGAGGAATGACACAACAGTTCTTTTACTTAATACTGTAAATGAGTCATTAATTCTGGAATTAGGAGATCAGAATCACCTGCCATTGATATGTTAGTAGTGTCATAAACATGGTGCATTGCTGTTCTTATTGCACAATGAGCAAGTTGACAATCTGCTCTTCTGTTTATCTCAACTAAGTTACAACTAATATTACCCCACATAGATAGAAGTGCCTACATGGACTCATACTGAGCAGTCTTTTCATTCTGTCAATGGAGAAGGCTGAGAATGAATACATTTCTTCAGTTTAGGATTTTATGTTTGGGGAGTGGTAATTTCTCTATAACAACACAACAATCTAATCCTATTTTTCATAGGATAAGTCCCATAGTGATGTGGATATTCATGCAGGGTTCTTGACAAAACACTATTTTTAATTTGTTTTATATCATATGACATAATATGCTCTCTGATACCATGTGAAGTGCATCTCTCCCTGGTTGAAATAAAATGTAGTTATCAGCTCTGGCTAGCCACTGTGAATTAGTATTTCTGAAATTGGGAAGATAGTTTTCTTTAGGCTGAAGGCAAATTTCTTCTCTCAAAAAATCATATTCAGTGGGTTGATTTACATATAATTTTTCTTTTAAGAGCTCTATTGAAATCCATAAATGTTACTTTGATTTCAAAGAGACTATTATAAATATGGTT
The DNA here is from genome assembly GCF_051295495.1 of Thamnophis sirtalis. Classification (NCBI taxonomy): domain Eukaryota; kingdom Metazoa; phylum Chordata; class Lepidosauria; order Squamata; family Natricidae; genus Thamnophis; species Thamnophis sirtalis. The sequence continues at coordinate 62,706,390 of NW_028261384.1, read as the reverse complement.
ACAATTTTAATATCTTTATATTTTTATATGTCTAAAATTTTATTTCTGAAAAAATGGTTTTAAATAGTTTGTTAAAAAAACTAATATTTAAGTAATGTTTAAACAATTACTACTATTTAATGCAGTTTTCAAAAGAGTTCATTATCACTAATGGACATAATCTTATGAATTGTAAATTAAGATCACATCAATAGCATTTTACTAATTTATTTTAGTTTGCACCAGGTAGCAACTATATCATGAGTGTTAAAGATATAGAAATAGATACAAAGTAGAACGAACTCAATTTTACATGAATCAAATGTCCAATTAATCAATGCATATTGTGGATAACAAAAATTTAAAGTTGTTTTGGTTAGGGTATCAATAATATTCTGATATTAGTCAAAAGTTCTATTTAATTCTGTTATTTATTTCTAGAAAAAATCAGATATATTAATAAATCTGAGTATGAATCTGAGCTATTTTATCCTTTAAATGGAAAATTATTCTGGACGTCCTTCAACATGGGCTACCTGATTCCATTCCGAAGAACAATCTCCACATGTCCTTGTAGATGGTTCTGTTCTGAAGAACAATCTGAGTGACCCAAAATAGGGCCACTGAGTGGCATTCTGTGGAATGTAGTAAAACATAGAAGAATTTATGCTTTACCACTCTTACCATCAGCAGGTAAACCTCAATAGTAGCCTTAACTCATATTTGGTCAAGTTCATTCTTCATTTTTCTCCAGTGGCATTCCAGCACTCTTTTCAACTTCCTCAACTCCTCCATAAATTACAGGAAGTAACAAGAGTGATAGGCCAAAAAGGTCAAATAGGTACAATTCTGTCTAAGGCTCTTTCTAATGGAATGGGACAACTTGCCTCAGCCAACTCACCACGATCAACTTGCCATGGCCAATTCACCACAGCCAACTTGCTACTGCCAACTCTCCATGGGACAATTCACTATGCCAACTTGCCAAGGGACAACTCACTGCGGGACAATTCAACAATTCAATTTAATTATTTAAAATAATTATTTAAAAATTTAAAATATATTATTCACATTTTCTTTTGTCCCTCCCTTCTTTAATATTAGTCCAGTGGCATTGACCCAAAGCAAGTTGGCTCTCGTGAGTTGTCCTGTGGCAAGTTGGCGGCAAGTTGGCCATAGCAAGTTGGCTGTGGCAAGTAGGTCGTGGTGAGCTGACCATGACAAGTTGGCTGTGGTGAATTATATTGTTAGCATAGCAGGATTATCTGAAAGGTCAATTTTCAATTTTTAGAAGATATTTTTGAATTATGGTGTATGAGAATAACTTTGATGACAAGAATAAATAATTCAATACATGATGAAATAAAACTACAGTGTTCACAGAAAATATTAACAATGATGTTAACACATGAAAATTTTTGACACACAATGCTTAGGCAAGAGCTTTGGAAAGGATCTTGATGAAAAATCAGAGACAAAAAAAATAGGCTGTCAGAAGATAAGGTGACTTGATGGTAACTAGATACCATGATGGATTGTATAAATATAAATTCTGCTGGAAATTGGCACTCTAACTTTTCCATAACTTATTTTGACTTAAAAGGAAGCAATGAGTGATATATCACCCAATAATTTGGGTGATAAAAATCTAAATATGAAATGATCCGGAATGGTCTCTTTAAACTAAGTGAATAGTCAATCAAATTGTAAGTGGTTAATTTGAAACAAACTAGATTTCATTTAAGTACCATTGTTTCAGATTATAAGATGCTCCGAATATAAGATGCCCCCAGCTTCTGGGGAGGAAAACAAGGGAAAACAAATCTGCCTCTGCCTCCCAGCAATTTTCTTCCTAGTAGCAAACAGCAAACAGTACACATGCTGTTAAAATTGATGTGGTTTTCTGGAAGTATATGTTATTCTCTGCTATTTAAAATAAGATGCAATAGCACAGGGCCTCTTCAGATCAAGCATTATTTTAAAAAGCTTCTTCATTTTATTAAATTGTCTAGAACAATAATAAAGCAGTCTTTAAAAAAATAAGTCTAATAATTTGAACATTCTATAGTAAAGTGACCAGATGTCCCGCTTTTGGCGGGACAGTCACAATTTTTCAAAATTTATCCCGTGTCCTGCGGCATGTTCAAAAAGTTCTGATTTTCAAAAAGAAAGAAAAGACGCTGAATCATTAATTTTAAAAAGGGCACCATTTAAAAAAAGGTGTCAGCCTCTGCTTTGCTGTTGCTTCAGCTGCCATGAAATGGGGAGGGCGGGCATGGTATTTGGGAGGGGTTACTCATTGTGCTGGAGGAAGGTTCTGGAGTTCAGCTGCCTGTCAGACTACGCGTGTGTAGGAGATTCCCGCCTGGACTAACGGCACTGACATTCCATCTTCGTGATGCCTTTTGAAGTTATCTCACACCTGACACTTGAGAGAATTATGATTGGACTGTAACTGTGATGCCAAGGGGTAGGGAATGGGCTATTCTATATATCAATCGCTTTCGCACCTAAATAATCAGACTTCGCTTCACTATGCCTTTAATCATTTATAATTAGTAAAAGTACACTTGATTTCTACACATGGAGTCTTGTGGTCTTCTTTCCTAATTATCTAATGGAGAGGTGCTGACAGTAAGCGAAGTCTCACTCACACCCCACCAGGAGATTTCAACCTTCCATGGGGGGTGCACTTACAAGAAGAAACGAGAGAGATGTCTTTGCAAGCAAGCGATGAAGAAATTGAAAGGGAAACCGCTGACCCATCATTACCCAGAAGAATGGCTGGGCTAGGAATAGTGGACCCTGTGATTCCCCCACGATGGTCCTTGACTGTGGGGCAAAAAGAGGACAGTGAAAGTTGGGATGCTGGAGTTACCAGGAGAAAACAAAAGGCGAAGCCACTCGAGTTGGAACAAATCTTGCCCAAATGAAAACCCCGAGAAAGAGACCAAACGGAAGACTTTGAACAAAGGTACTCTATGCAAAAATTTAGGGAGGGTGAAGAGGCCGAGGGAGGATGGGAACAAACTAACCCAGAAACAACTTCTCCATCCCCAGCCAGGGCGGTTGCCAGAGCAGGGGGCCCCCCCAGAAGATGCAGAATGGCAAAAGTCCCTCCCTTAACTGTAAAATATGACGGAAATCCCAAAAAACTGGGTCTCTTCATTATACAAGTTTATAATTATATGGAAATTTATGGCCCCGATTTAGAATCGGATGAAATGAAAGTACGAATGGTGTTACTTGCTTTGGAGGAAGAGGCGGCCGAATGGATGATGAGCTTGTACCAAAGCAATTCCCCCCTCCTGAGGAATTTTGACGCTTTTATGACTGCGTTTAAGAGAAGATTTGATGACCCCCTAATTGAGAAACGGGGACAGTTGAAATTTATGACCCTTAGGCAGGAAGATAGACCGGTGACTCAGTATATTCAGGAGTTTCAACAACTCTCTTCATATATGAGAGGGTGGTCTCAGGATGCCCTTTTGGATCAATTTGCATTAGGGTTAAATGAGGACATTTATCAACAATGTGTTAATAGACACCTTCCCAGGCGCGTTATGGCTTGGTATGAAAATGCAGCAGACATTGAGCTTGATTTGATTAGACTTCAACGTGTGAGGGAAGAGAGAGCAAAGATATCACCCCCCCAACTCAGAAGCCCCCTTTCCGAGTCAGAAGTGAAGGAAAGGAAAGCTCCACCGGCAAAGGCAAGCCGTTCACATGCTTCCATTGTGGGAGGGGGGGCCACCGCGCTCCAGAGTGCCGCGCTAAACTTCCCACAACCAACCCACCCCCTGCCAAGAGGGAAGGGAAGACCAGCAGGGCCCCAGACAAGAAGAAGAAAGAGGCTGCCTTCGCTGCTGATACCGCCCCCCCGCGCTTCGGGCAGAATGTGGAGGAAGAAGCTGATGCCACCGCCAGCTCCTCTGATGACTCCGATGACGATGCCTTGCCTCGCTGGGTGAGTTCAAATAAAGGCCCCATGCTGATCCCAATAGAATTAAGGGTACCGCCCGATGGGGTGTCAGAAAAGCTTCCCGCCCTCCTTGACTTGGGTTGTTCCCGATGTATGATCAACCGTGCAATGGTGGAAAAACTGGGCCTCAAGTTAAGGACTTTGAAAACCCCTATTGTTTTTTGCCAAATAAATGGGTCCATACCATCGGGTGGCCCGGCCCATTTCTATACTGAACCTCTAGAGATGAAAATGGGCATCCACATAGAATTAATCTCTTTTATTGTGGCTCCTGGAATGGACAGACCCCTCATTTTAGGCCTCCCCTGGCTTCGCAAATGGAACCCTCGCAAAAATTTGAGGGAGGGATGGCTGCGCATTCGCACGAGCGTGCCTCCAGACAGGGAGGGCGTTTCCCCGGAGCCTGCTGGCTCAGCCCCGCTTTGGCCGCCAGGGGTCAGGAGAGAATTGAGGGAGAGGAAAAGATTCCAAAAGTGTATTGGGACCTGAGAGGAGTTTTTAGTGAAAAATCTTCAGATAAACTTCCGCCCCACAGACCTACTGATTGCTCCATCGATATTTTGCCCAGTGTCAAGCTTCCAAAGCCCCAAATATATTCCATGTCCCCTAGAGAGATGGAAGAAATGAGAAAATTCATTGATAAAAACTTGGAAAGAGGTTTCATCGAGCCAGCACGACCCAAGGTTGCTGCACCTGTATTATTCAGAGAGAAGAAGGATGGCTCCCTGAGATTATGTGTTAATTTCAAGAACCTAAACGGTATCTCTGCCCAAAACCTCTACCCGTTGCTGCTGATGAAGGACATGTTAGCCCAATTGGGGAAGGGCCGCATTTTCACTAAACTGGACCTCAGAGAAGCGTACTATAGAGTCCGCATAAAGGAGGGGGATGAGTGGAAGACTGCGTTCAACTGCCCCCTCGGTTGCTTCCAGTTCCGAGTGATGCCCTTTGGCCTGCAGGGGGTGCCTGCAGTTTTCATGTAATTAATTAATGAGATCTTGCATGACCATCTTTACAAAGGCGTTATCGTATATTTGGACGATATCCTTATTTACACTCAGACTTATGACGAACACCTCACGTTGGTCCGCACTGTTTTGAAAAAACTCCGGGCCGCTGAACTGTATGCCAAATTGTCCAAGTGTGAATTTCACCAGGAGAAGATTGACTACCTTGGGTATCGTATCTCCCCCGCTGGCATTGAGATGGACCCTGGTAAGGTGAAGGCGGTCACTGAGTGGGAGGCGCCCCGTACACGCAGGCAATTGCAAAAGTTTTTGGGTTTTGTCAATTTCTATCGTCAGTTCATCCCTTCTTTTGCCAAAATTGCGCTTCCTATCACTAACTTGTTGAAGTCCAAAGGTGGGCCTAAACCTAAGCCTAGCAAGCCACTGGATTGGACCATGGAGTGTCAAGTTGCTTTTGAGAAGTTGAAGCGCCTCTTTGCAGCGGAACCAGTTCTGAAGCATCCAGACATGGACAAGCCTTTCGTCGTCCAAGCTGATGCCAGCGACGTGGCTGTTGGGGCTGTCTTGCTTCAAGCCAACGACCAAGGTAATTTGCAACCTTGCGCTTACACCTCCCGCAAGCTCACGGACACTGAAAGACGTTGGGCAATCTGGGAGAAAGAGGCATTTGCAGTACGCTGGGCCTTGGCCACATGGTGCCACTTTCTAGAGGGCGCTAAACACCCCTTTGAGGTGTGGACTGACCATAAAAACTTAGAGGCTTTGAGGACTCCGCGCCGCCTCTCCCCTAAGCAGATGCGCTGGGCTCAGCATTTCAACCGCTTCAATTTCACACTCAAGTACATCCCGGGAGGGAAGAACTTCATGGCTGATGCTTTGTCCAGGCTCCCTCAATACAACTGCTCTAAACTGAGTATTGTTCAGCCTGTCATTCCCACCTCCAGCCTTGCCGCTCCGGTGGTCACTCGACAGCAGGCGCGCTCGAAAGTGGAGGTGCCTCAGGATTTCCTTTCTCACCTCAAACGGGCCCTTCCCCAGGATGACTGGTTCCAGCAGCATCAGGGTGAGAGCACAATGAGGGACGATTTACCGTGGATCGGAGCTAAGCTTTACGTCCCCGCCTCTCTTCATCTCGTTGTTCTCCAGCGGGCTCACAATTCCAAGTTGGCGGGGCACTTTGGATTTGTAAAGACATTACAAATTGAGATATTTTGGCATGTCATTGCATTTGATTAAAGACAGAAAAGATGATTTTCATAAAAAGTCTGAAAGTCCCACTTGAAGAATTTTATGACTTCTGGATAATGAAACCACTCAGATTCAAGAGGAGTTGAGCTGCACCATGACCCGACAAATATGCACGCCGACGAAACTGCGGTGAGGAAGCTGCAATGTCATCAATGCGCCCACAACAGGGCGCCGACAACAGCACGCCGACAGAAGCGCGATTTAGAACTCCCAGTTTTCTCGCCGCGGTTTTGTCGGCACGCTTTTGTTGAGCGCGCATTTGTCGGTGAACCGAGCTTCACAGCATCAACAGATGTAACTGGCCCTTTTCACAAGTCACTCACATACTGTATAAACTAAACGTATGTAACTAGAAGAAAGTCAGAGGCTTTCTGGAAATTTATTTATAAGCTTAGAAGGGTACCCTTTTTAAACTCATCACAAACAATTGCAAAATCTCTTCCATGTAATAATAATTCTATTGTCACCAACATATTGAATGAGTTCAGCCAATATCAAAGTCATTATGACTCACAGTGTACTTAGCCACCATAGTACATAACTACATAACAAATTATATAGTTTATAATTCAGTTTGCCACAAACCTAACAGTAGTTTGATTCATCAGTAGTGTAATGTATGAATACAGAGCTAAGGCAAAAATTAATACTGATTATGGCTTGGGCTGAAGAGACCAGAAAGTGGCTGACTTGGGGCTGATAACACTCAAATTGGCTTTCCTCAGAGGTTGTTATTTGAATGGCGATTCCTGGGCCGGGCATTCTAAACTTCCAGAAGGAAGAGGGGATAGAAAAGCAATAATTAACTGAATATGAATTAGGGCACTGACCCAACTGGATTCAAAGTCCATACTCGAGCATCGTGCAAAGTTACAGGTTAAATTCGTGCAGCAAAGTAAGCAAAGTGCAAGGATGCCTCCTTTGAGACTCAGCGGGCTGCAGCCCTGGATCCTCGCTTCCCTAGTTTAAAGTTAAAACCCGCTGCCTGGCCCAAGAACCTCAAAGGGGGAAGCTGGCACAACCCCCTTGCAACCACGATGGTTCCTCTTCCCTCTCAGTTGCCAGGGCAGCCTGAAGGGAAAGTGGTGAAGATGCTTCCCTCAGCCGCTTGGCGTGAGATATTCCATAAGATGAAAGGTCTTGTGAAAAAAAAAGGCCGTGCCAAACAACTGTCACCAATCCGGCTTGCCCTCACCAAGCAGGGCAAAGCAGCCAATGCACCTCCCAAAAGAGGCGGCTGCTTCTCCTTCCTGCCTTGGCCAAAAGAAGAGCATGACCCCAGCAGATCAATGGAATCAATCCCAGCCCCGCTCCCTTCACTGCCCGCTCTTCTCACCCGAGATCTTCGCCGGGCCACCAGGGGCTATCATGGCCGAGCGAGGCTCTCTTTCTAGGAAAGGAGGGGCGACTGCTCAGCCCTTGTGGCTCAGAGTGGCTCTCCCAAAGAGCATATCAGAAGCTTTGCCGAGCAGGAGCAGCTGGCTGACACCCAGCATTTCTTTTCCTGGCTCAGAAGGGGATGCCGGGAGCTGTAATTTGAGCTTAGTCTACGCCGTTCCTAAGGCCATTGAAAATAAGTGTTTTCCTATGGTCTTGGGCAACCCCTGTGAAAGGGTTGTTCGACCCCCAAAGGGGCCTTGACCCACAGGTTGAGAACCGCTGACCCACAGGTTGAGAACCGTAATATACATTGGTGACCATTAACTTAGATGGCTTTAAGGAGGGTGTGTGTGTAGTTAAATTCATATGGGACAAGGGTTATTCATTTCAGAATACTTTAATTCAGGTTTTTAATAGCTTCAGGAAAAACATAAGATTGGGGGCATCTTCATCTGTGGGGGGGGGAATGACAGCATCTTTCATAGGCGGAAGTCCCTCCCAAGAGTTAGCTGGTACTAACTCTTGGGAGAGAGGAATTAGCTGGAATTTTCTCTCTGTCTGTGCTGAGTGAACTATTTACTGTAAAGATTCAGTGTTCTTCCAGATTGGGCAGCATAAATGTCATGTATTTATAAGATGTACATCCTACTTTTCAGTCAGGAGAAAAACTCAACATATACTGCTCTTTTGTTTTCTCACAACAACATTGCTCTGAGGTTGGTTGGCATAAAAGAGAGAGAATGAACCACTGAACTTTAATTAAGGTAATCAAACTAATTAGAATCTGGGTTGCCTTGCTCCTAGCCTGACATCTTGATTGGTACATAATGTTGACTCTCAAATATTTTAAATATATTTCAAATATTGATTCTAGAAATATCTGGTTGATCACACTGAAAAACAAACTACTAGCCTAAGTAATACATGCTAGGCCTGATCCAACAAGGCTATTTTATTGGTTTTACTCTTTCTGGATGTGTTGAATTTCATGTCTCACAATGCCCAATCAATACTGCAATAATATCAATTGTGGTACATAGAGAGTAGCATACTGGAGAAATTTGGTGTATAGCAATCTTCAATGTTGGAGATTTCAGTTCTTAGAAGGTAATTTTTTGGCTAAATAGTTTAATCATAAGACCACTCTTTCAAAAATAGATAGGCTTCTATAAATAGAGCAGTGACCCAGAGGTGAAATGTTACCAATTTGGACCCGTTTACCCAAACCGGTAGGAAAAAAAGCTACCAGTTTAGTTGAACCAGTAGGAAAAAATGCTATTGGTTCGGAGAAATTGGTATTTCCGATGATTAGCTGTGACACATGATGTATATTAGCTAGTAAGCAGGATTTCCTGCTTTCTAGTTAATATAAATCATGTGGAGCAGCAGATTGCCTCTCCCTGCTGTTCAACTTATCTTTGAAGGAGCGCTTAGTAGCAGGCTCTGCCCACTCGCCCAGATGTCATCACGTCCATTTTTGATGCTTTGCGCATGTGCAGAAGGTTCTGTGTTTGTGCATGCGCATGCACGAACCGGTTGCAAAGGTAAGTAGATTTCACCCCTGCAATGACCCAATTCTTATTTACTATTCTTTTTTTACTCAAACTGCTTTCTGATACAGATAAGTAAGTGATATGATTTGGCTATTTGTATTTAGGTTGTCTGGAATTTAGCAGGGTAATTTGATATTCATAGGTCTTGATTTGCTTTCAGAGAATTGAACTGAAGATCCTGTCATTGAATTGGCAGGATATGTTTACATGCTGTTCTCTAGCTTAAATATATTTCTGGCAATTAAATGTTAGCAGTTAAATAATGCCTTTTATTGGCTTGGTTTCTGCTGATTTATGTTTGAATATTTTGTTCACATTTTCCTATGAATTCCCAAAGATAGGGAATATCTTCCCAATGCTTCTGAATTTTCCAACTGTTTTCACTATCTTTGGCTTTGATATCCTTCTGAATTATTTGTCAATGATGAAATTTAGGATGTTTTCTTCAGTGTCTTTAATGCTATCCAAATGGGATTTTTTGAGTGGAAATTTCAGAATGAAACCTCTGGTGAAAGGAGTTTCTCTTTCACACAATGTGTTCAAGTATAAGCTAGTGAGAATGATGGTGATGCCCTAATTTGGAGAACCAGGAAGTCTTTTCATCTTTAAAAACAGTAGACCCAGGAAACCATAGACCAATCAGTATCTAGGAAAATCCTAACAAAATAATCAAACATTCGGCTTGCAAGAACAAAGTATTGATAGAAGCCATCATTAATTTGTTAAAAACAGGCCATGCCAGAAAAATCTTATTGATTTTTCTTTGATAGTGACTAGTTAATAGACCAAAGGATTGCTGAGGATATAGTATACATTAGTAATATATTTTATAAAGTTTTGAGGTTTTGAGGTTTATTGGATTTATATGCCGCCCTTCTCTCAAGGACTCAGTGCGGTGTACAACATAAAAGAAAACATATTGCAAAAATTAAAAGGGACATTAAATAAAGTATCCAAAAAAACCCAATTGATATTTACAATAAAATTTTAAAAATTAAATTAAAATTAACAACCAAATTAATCCTACATTTTATTCTATTCAGGCCAGGCTGGCTTGCTGGAAAAGCCAACTTTTTAGGAGGTGTCGGAAGGACCGGAGGTCAGGGATTATGCGAAGCTCTGGGGGCAGCTCATTCCAGAGGGAAGGTGCTCCCACAGAGAAGGCTCTCCCCCTGGGGGTTGCTAGCTGACAGTGTTTGGCCAACAGCACCCTGAAGAGGCCAACTCTATGGGATCGCACTGGACGGTGGGAGGCTACCGGTGGCAGTAGGTGGTCTCGCAGGTACCCTGGGCCTAAGCCATGGAGTGCTTTAAAGGTCATAATTAGTACCTTGAATCGCACCCGGAAGACAACCGGCAACCAGTGCAGGCCGCCTAAAAGGGGTGTAACATGGGAGCTGTCAGCCTCTGCTTCACTGCTGCTTTTTGGCTGCCATTGAAATGGGGAGGAGGGCATGGTATTTGGGAGGGGAATCATTATGTACTGGAGGATTGTTATTAGGAGCTGTCCTGACTATCTATCTGTGCATGTGGAAGAAGGGAGTTTCCTGCCAAGGCTAACTGTCCAGCATTCCACCCTGCTGATGTTTTTTGAAGAGATCTCCCACCTGACAGTTGGGTGAATTATTATTGGACTATGAAATGGGGTGCCAAGGGGAGGGGATAGAATTATACATGATATCTATTGCTTTGGTGCCAATTTACTCAGACTCAGCTTTGCTTTGTTACTCATGGTTTGTAATTAGTAAAAGTACACTTAATTCTAAGCATGGAGTTGAGTGGTTTCTTTCTTGATTATTAAACGAAGGAGCACCTGACATTAAGCTGAGTCTCACCTCGCACCCAACCCAGAGCGAACACCTTCCGAGGGGGGTGCCTTCACAGAAAAAAAAAGTCTTTACAAGGCAGTGACCAGGAGGAAGAAATGGGAGCAATGGCAGCTCCATCATTAACCGAAATGCTGGCCGACCTGAGAGTGGAGGAACCTACTGTTCGACCCAGGTGGACTTGGGGAGTGGGACAGAAAGAGGAACCTGATGAACCACTAACTGGAGTCACGAGGAGGAGGCCCAGGAAACCAGCAGCTGACTGGCATGGCTCTAAGGATGAAGACTACAAGATGTCCCAAGCCATGAAACTCCTCGAAGAGGCGTGGGGCGAACGCCAGGCTCAAGAGAGTGGTGTGGAAAGAGGACTGGTGGAGGAACTACAGAGAAGATACCCATTGCTTAGCTTAAGGGAGACTGGGGGTGGGGGCGAAAGGGGATGTGCACAAGAAGACCCAGCACCGACCTCTCCCCCTGCAGCTAGAGACATTCCGAGAGCGGGGGGGGGGGGCAGGCGACGTCGGATGGCTAAGGTCCCACCCTTAAGCGTAAAATATGATGGAGAACCCAGTGGATTGGGGTTGTTTATAATTCAGGTTTGGAATTATATGCAAATATATGGCCCTGACCTGGATTCTGATGAAGCTAAAATAAGAATAGTGTTAATGGCCCTAGAGAAGAAAGCAGGTGGCTGGATGGTTGGATTACATAATAGTGACTCCCCTCTCCTGAGGAATTTTGTTGGGTTTATGGCAGCCATGAGAAGACGCTTTGACGACCCTCTCACCGAGCGCCGGGCTAGACTTAAATTTATGACCCTCAGACAGGGGAAAAAGACTGTGCCTGAATACGTAGAGGAATTCCAGGAATTGTCATCTTATATGAGAGGGTGGTCTGAAGAGGCCTTATTAGATCGGTTCGCGGATGGCTTGAACAAATACGTTTACCAGCAATGTGTAAACAGGAGACTCCCCCGCCGCTTAGAACCTTGGTACGAGCATGCTGCAGATGTTAAAGTTGATTTGGCTAGACTTCGTTACAAGGAAGAAGGAGAAGCTGAGGATTCCCCTTCCCCCACCAAATATCCTCTCCCAAAGGTGCAAAAAGGGGGAAGGGGAGGATTCACAGGCAAGCCTAAGCCTTCCGTCTGCTTCCACTGTGGGAAGGAGGGGCACTGTGCTGTGAATTGCCGAGTCAAGATGACCCACACTGTTCCGCCCTCCCAGAGGGAGAAAAAACCCGAGAAGCCTCCCAGCAAGAAAAAGGAATCTGTTTTGAGGGGGGAGGAGATTTCTCGACGCTCGAGCCAGAGGAAGGAGGGAGCAGAAGCCCCAGTTCGTCTGACGACAGTGACTATAAGGATGCAGATCGCTGGGTAATTCCCGCTCCGGGCCCATGCTTATCCCAGTTGAGCTTAGAGTGCCCTCTTCTGACACAAAAGAGAAAATTCTGGCTCTTTTAGACTCTGGTTGCTCACGTTGCATTATAAGCCCAGACATAGTTGAAAAAATGGGCTTGAAACTGAAAACTTTAAAAATCCTGATTGCATTCTGCCAATTAGATGGCTCTATTTTGGGGGGAGGTCCTGCTCATTTTATTACAGAGCCCATCGAATTTTGGCTGGGAACCCACCAAGAGATGATAACTTTTATTGTAGCCCCAGGGATGGACCGCCCCCTTATTTTAGGACTCCCCTGGCTCTGTAGATGGAACCCATGCATTAGCTGGAGAGATGGGTGGTTACGGATTCGGTCAGCCACACCCCCTGAGGGGAGGATGGAGGATTCGGAGTCTGATGAATCTGTCCCCAAACTTGCGGCCAGAGGCCAGGAAAGAATTGAGGGGGAGGAAAGAATTCTGAAGGAATATTGGGACCTGAAAGATGTTTTCAGTGAAAAATCCTCTGATAAGTTGCCCCCTTATAGGGCCACAGATTGCACCATTGATATTCTACCTGGGGTGAAGTTCCCAAAACCCCAAATTTATTCGATGACCCCTAGGAAGCTGGATGAAATGAGAAAATTCATTGATAAAAACTTGGAAAGGGGCTTCATTGAACCAGTGAGACCCAAACTAGTGGCCACAGTGTTATTCAGAGAAAAGAAAGATGGCTCCTTTCATTTATGTGTGAATTTTAAGAATCTGAACTGCATTTCTGCCCAAAACCTCTACCCTTTACCACTGATGAAGGACATGTTAGCACAACTAGGGAAGTGGAGAATTTTCACTAAATTAGACCTGCGGGAGGCATACTATCGGGTCAGAATTAAGGAGGGGGACGAATGGAAGACTGCATTCAACTGCCCCCTTGGTTGTTTCCAATTTCGAGTAATGCCGTTTGGCCTCCAGGGGGCGCCAGCGGTCTTCATGCAGCTAATTAATGAAGTTTTGCATGACCATCTTTACAAAGGCGTGATAGTCTATCTAGACGATATCCTTATTTACACGGAAACATGTGAAGAACATGTGAAGCTTGTTCGCACAGTTTTGAAGAAACTCTGTGCTGCAGAACTATATGCCAAATTATCCAAGTGCGAATTTCATCAGGAGAGGGTGGATTACCTGGGCTATCGGATCTCCCACAAAGAGATAGAGATGGATGCAGCAAAGGTTAAGGCTGTCACTGAATGGGAAGCCCCATGCACACGTAAGCAGTTACAGAGTTTTGGGGTTTTTGCTAACTTCTATCGTCAATTTATTCCCTCCTTCGCTAAGATCGCTCTTCCAATCACTAACCTCCTTAAGTTGAAAGGGGGAGCGAAGCCCAAACCTAGCAAACCTTTGAACTGGACTATGGAATGTCAGGCTGCTTTCGAGAAGTTGAAATGCCTGTTTGCAGAGGAACCGGTCCTGAAACACCCAGACATGGACACACCTTTTGTGGTCAGGCTGATGCCAGTGATGTGGCAGTGGGGGCAGTACTGCTTCAAGCAAATGCACAAGGTAAATTACAACCCTGCGCTTACACATCTCGCAAGCTGACTGACACTGAGAGACGCTGGGCTATTTGGGGAAAAAAAGCTTTTGCTGTTCGTTGGGCTTTGACAACCTGGCATCATTTTCTAGAGGGCATTAAACACCCTTTTGAAGTGTGGACTGACCACAAAAACTTGGAGGCATTGAAAACCCCCAGGACGCTGTCTCCCAAACAGATGCGCTGGGCACAACATTTCAATAAGTTCAATTTTACTTTGAAATACATTCCGGGAGGGAAGAATTTTATGGCTGATGCTTTGTCCAAGCTCCCGCAGTACAACAGTTCAAAGCTCAGTGTTGTCCAACCTGTCATTCCCACAAGGAGTTTGGCTGCTCCTGTTGTCACTAGGAGTCAGACAACTTCTAAGTTAGAGGTCACACAAGACTTTATCTCTGAACTAAAGGGGGCCCTTACAAAGGATGATTGGTTCCAGCAACACATGAATGAATGCACCATGAAAGATGGATTGGCTTGGATTGGTGCAAAATTATACGTCCCTACATCCGTTAGAACCACCGTCCTCCAACAGGCTCATGACTCTCGCATGGCCGGACACTTTGGGTTCGTCAAAACCTTGCACTTCGTTAAGAGACAATTTTGTGGCCTTCATTGAAAAAAGACATTGAGTCTTATGTGGCTAGTTGTCCCATTTGTGCCGCTGCAAAACGCCCTCCGGGAAAACCCCAAGGGTTGCTCCAGGCGGTAGCTCACCCAGAAGCCCCATGGAAAGAGATCTCTATGCATTTCATTGTTGAACTTCCGGAGAGTCAAGGAAATACAGTAATCTGGGTTGTTACTGACTTATTCTCCAAGCAAGTACATTTCATTCCTTGCTCCAAGATCCCATCTGCCAAATCTCTGCCTAAACTATTCATCTCGCATATCTATCGTTTGCATGGGGTGCCGGACCGCATCATTTCAGATAGGGGCATCCAGTTCACCTCGCTATTTTGGAAGGAATTGCTGAAACTGATTGGCTCCGCCCAGGGCTTAAGCTCCTCCCACAATCCTGAGACTAATGGGGCCTGCGAGAGGACTAATTCTGTGCTGGAGCAATATCTTAGTTGTTTCATCAACTACCAGCAGGATGATTGGGTGGAATTGTTGCCTCATGCTGAAGTGGCATACAACAATTCCGTGCACAGTAGCATGGGCTTTACCCCCTTCCGTGTTGTTTACGGGCAAGATTTTGTGCCCATCCCGGAGATTCCTCGTGAGAAGCCACAAGTGTCCTCACTCTCTGAGTGGAGTAATTGCCTTCGGGAGATGTGACCTTTGACGCACCGGGTACTGGATGCTGCACACCATGCGCATAAGAAACAGGTGGATAGGAAGAGGTCTAAACCCCATATAAGGTTGGTGATCGGGTATATTTATCCACTAAGTTTCTTCAAACGACTCAAAAGTCGAAGAAGTTAGGCCCAAAATATGTTGGCCCGTTTCCAATTGTCAAGATCATCAACGCTGTTTCTGTCCGTCTCCAATTGCCTAAGCATCTCAACCGGGTTTATCCTGTTTTTCATGTTAATCTCCTGAAGCCGGGACATACTTCTCCGTTGAGGACTCCTCTTCCGCCTCCGCCCACCCCGCTTTTGATATAGGGGGAGCAGCATTTTGAAGTCTGGGAGATTTTGGAGTCTTGTAAACGGAGGAACCGTATTCAGTATCTTGTAGCTTGGGAACATTTTCCCCAACTCACACTGAATGGGTTGACAAGTCCCATGTTCGAGCTCCTCGTCTGCTCCGCAAGTTCTACTCTACTTACCCTGACAAGCCCTGATTTTTATGTGGACTGCTAATTTTCCCCTTCCCCTTTCTCTCTTCTATGTCATGTTGTTTGTCTGTTTGTCTGTGTTCTTTCGTTTCTGCAGGTGTAACCGTCCTTTTCTGGAGGAGGGCTGAATGTCAGCCTCTGCTTCACTGCTGCTTTTCGGCTGCCATTGAAATGGGGAGGAGGGCATGGTATTTGGGAGGGGAATCATTATGTACTGGAGGATTGTTATTAGGAGCTGTCCTGACTATCTATCTGCACATGTGGAAGAAGGGAGTTTCCCTCCAAGGCCAACTGTCCAGCATTCCACCCTGCTGATGTTTTTTGAAGACCTCTCCCACCTGATGGTTGGGTGAATTATTATTGGACTATGAAATGGGGTGCCAAGGGGAGGGGATTGAATTATACATGATATCTATTGCTTTGGTGCCAATTTACTCAGACTCAGCTTAGCTTTGCTACTCATCGTTTGTAATTAGTAAAAGTACACTTAATTCTAAGCATGGAGTTGAGTGGTTTCTTTCTTGATTATTAAACAAAGGAGCACCTGACAGGAGCACCTAGGTACCCCCATGATAACCCACGCAGCCATATTCTGGACCAACTGAAGCCTCTGGGTGCTCTTTAAGGGCAACCCCATGTAGAGACCATTGCAGTAGTCCAGGCGAGAAAGGACGAGGGCATGAGTGACTATGCACAGAGCATCCCGATCCAGAAAGGGGCGCAACTGATGTACCAGTCGAACCTGGTAAAAGGCTTCCCTGATTACGGCTATCAGGTGTTCTTCTAAACTAAGCCATATATCCAGGAGGACTCCCAGATTGCGGCCCCTCTCTGAGGGGCGTAAAGTTTCTCCCCCTATCATCAAAAATGGAACAAGATGCACAAATCGGGATGACGGAAACCACAGCCATTCAGTCTTGGAGGGATTGAGCTTAAGCCTGTTCCTCCCCATCCAGATCTGCACAGGTATTGGGACATCACGTCGAGGGCATGGTTTGGGTGGTTTGAGATAGAGATGAAAATCTGGGTATCATCAGTATATTGATGATACCGTACCCCAAAACCACAGATGATCTTGCCCAGCGGTTTCATATATATGTTGAACAGTAGGGGTGAGAGAACCGACTCCTGGGGCACCCCACAAGTGATGCACCTCGGGATCAATCCCTGTCCTCCAGTCAATACAAACTGAGACAGATCCAATAGGTAGGAGGAGAACCACCGCAAAACGGTGCCCCCCACTCCCACCCCCCCGGATCATCACAGTAGGATACCATGGTCGATAGTATTGAAAGTTGCTGAGAGGTCTAATAGGACCAGGACAGAGGAGCAGACCCTGTCCCGGGCCCACCAGAGATCATCAACCAACATGACTAATGCTGTCTCCATGCTGTACCCGGGCCTGAAACCCAACTGAAACAGATCCAGGTAGACAGCTTCATCCAGGTATTGGGGAAGCTCACATGCTACCACACTCTCAACAACCTTCACTACAATGCGAAGGTTGGACACCGGGCGATAGTTGGCTAAAGAAGCTGGGTCCAGGGAAGGCTTCTTAAGGAGGGGCCTCACCACTGCCTCTTTCAGGGAAAGAACCCCTCTTTCAATGAAGCATTGGTAATTGCCTGGAGCCAGCCTCGTGTCACCTCCCGGGAAGCCGAAACTAACCGAGAGGGACACAGGTCCAACACACAAGTAGCAGCACTGAGTCTCCCCATAATCCTGTCCATGCCCTCGGGGGTCACAGGGTCAAACTCATCCCAGATAGTCTCCACAAGAATCATCCCCATCGACTCGCCCGAATCTACCCAGTCAGAGTCCAAGCCTGTCCAAATCTGAGCGTTTTTATCCTGCACATACTGAACCAGTTCTTCAGCCCTACCCTGCAAGGGGTTATTCCCAGTTCCTTGGTTAAGTAAGGAGCGGGTCACCCTAAACAGGGTGGCTGGGCAGTTATCTGCGGATGCGATAAGAGCGGAAGAATGTTGCCGCTTTCCCGCTTTTATCGCCACTAAATAGGATTTAATATGAATTCTTACTAGTGTTCGATCGGATTTGGATCGGCTGGCTCTCCAACCACTCTCTCATAAAGACTGTTTTATTTCATTTTCATTTTGTACAATCACTTATATACTGTGCAATTAAGAAAACAGTAAACACAACTCATCTTCTATTCCACCATAGAAAACCAACATAACACTTCAATCCTCCATACACCCTTTCTTCTCCCCCTCCAACTTTCATTTCTCCCCTCCAGCATTCCCCTCTTCTACTTCCCCTCCCCCTCAGACATTCCTTTCTCCCCTTCCCTCCATCTCACCCTCCTTACATTCCCCTCTCACTCCCTCTCTACTCCTCCCTCTTCTTTCCCTCTACTCCTCGCTTCGGTGTATTTCTACTATTCATTAATCTATTCGATTTGTATTTTGTACTAAAATTGGAAGAAAAGAAAAAAAAAGGAAAAGAAAAGGAAAAGAAAAAAAAAGAAAAAGGAGCAGCAGTATACAAGTGCATTCTTATTGTTTTGGAAATTGAAACTATATTTCCCCCCTCCCCCCCTCCCCCCAGTAAACCCCCCTCCCTAGCCCCCTTCCGACTTCCCAGATCCCATACCCGGCATAGCTTTTTATCAAACACAGTCTAGAGTATATTAAAACCAAATAGGTTAAAAATTAAAAGATAAAAGATAAAGGAAAAAAGAAAGGAATAAAAACACACACACAAAAAAAAATCAATAAACTCTCTACATTGAGCTCAGCTTCCCATCATTATTAAAACTTAAACAATGTACATCATTCCTGATCTCAATTAATTTATTACTTGCAGGATTTCAAACTATATTGAAACCAAATAAGTTAACCAAATAGAATTCTACTCTAGCTAGGGGCCTTATCTCTTTATCTAAATATCTGTCTATTTCCAAACCTTTAATTTGTCCCTTTTATACCTCCTTCTCTATAAAGCAATTTAAACACATCTCAAATACTTCTCTCGGTTTCCTTTTCCAACTCTTCTCATCCTGCCTCTACCCGTGTCCATATATATATTTTATTTTCATCCATACTCCTCTCATATTTGCTCCGCCTTCCTGCAAACTCCCTGGGTATATCCTTCCAAACATTATATTCAAATAACAGTTTATATAAAAATCAACTTACTTTCTGGCTCAAAATAAGCTCTAATTGAACCTTCACTACCCTCCCATCTACACCACACTTCCCAACTCCATTCAACCTAAACCACAATCCAGGAACACCACGATCTCCGCCCTCCTCACCCTAGAAAATAAATCATGAACAATTTATATAAAAGTTCAGAGTTATCCATCAAGTCTTTTTTAAGTCCCATACAATATATTTTCCGAGGAAATCAGCATCACTTCTTTCAGCCTTAATGTCTCTTCATCGGTATACAACTATTCCATTTTATACAAGACAGAAGTCACAAAGTATTATTCAAGTTAAGAATTAAGCAAATGTTTTGGAAGCAGAACTAAATCCTTGTTCTCTGCTCTTCTGCCCTTCCGGAGGGGGAAAGCGATACCTCCCGCCTTGTAGTTGTGTGTTTTGTTGTTTCTCTTCTACTTCTCCTTGTCTTTCTCCAAGTCCAGGTAATTCAGGATGTCCCGCCTTTAGGATCTTATAATAAAAATCTTGGGCTTCCCAAACAGAGTTGAGGCGATGTTTTTGGTCATCAAATGTAACTATAATACCAAATGGCACATCCCATCTGTACTGTATCTGACAATTTCTGAGTTCTTTAGTTAGAAAAGCATAGTCTCTCCTGGCTTTTAACATTTGGGGTGGTATTTCTTTGAAAACGATCAAATCCTGTCCATCAATTCGCAGCCTGTTATTATAAAACTCTTGTAATATTGCATTTCTGGATTCTCTTGTAGCAAAATATATAATTATATCTCTCGGAACCTGTCTCTGTTTTGCTGCCCACGAATTATGGCGGTAAATTTTTTGGATCTGCCAATCAAAGTTGAGTCCCGGACTTCCCACCAAACGACTGAAAGCCTCAGAAAAAGTCTGTCTCAAATTCTCCTGTTCATTTTCACGCAATCCCCTAACTCTTATTGCAAACGCCGTCTTTTTATAATTTGTCATAACAGGTTGCTTTTCTGCGTTTTCAACTTCCTGTTGCAACACTTCAATTTTAGATGTCAGGTTAGAATTAGCTTCCTCCAAGAGCTCGAGTTTATCTTCCATTCCAGCAATATAATCTGTCATTACAGTTATGACTCCGATCATATCCTCCTTTGTTTGAGCAATCTTGGCATCAATCTTGTCACATAAGTCCGAAATAAGTTGCTTCATTTCCTCTCTAAATTCTTTAAGAGTTTCAAAAAGAAATTCTTTCGTTAACAAATCTCCAGTAGAGGGCGTAGAAGGCAAGAGCTGCGGCTTTGTAGCAATTGCTTGGGATGTATTGTTAAAAAACATCTGGACTGCTTTGACTTCAGAGCCATTATAAAAAGGAAACAAACAAAGTCTCTGCTCACTTTGATTTAAGATAAGGTACTTTCAATAAACTTTTGGCAATTGATAAAGAGAAGTCTTCAAGGAAACAGGGCTAATTAATTTGTGAGAAGTTATTCCCTTGATTCTATGCCAGGAAGGTGGAAATATATCATATATCAAATGCGGAAGCTATAAAATCGCCATTTTGAAAAACAATTAAACAAAGGAGTTTTTTATAAAATTGAAGCTGGTATTTTGAATAATAATAATAAAAAAGGGTTCTCAGGAATGGTCGCTGCTCGGATTGATTTTAAATAACTTAGTTTCAAAAATTTGTCCTGAGGGGGGGGGGTGACTTGCCTTGAGCTGAAAAAATACAGCTGAGAAGATCTGGCCGGAGTGAATGACTCAGCTTTTGTTGAACCCTCTTCTCCGTTCACAGCCAAAAAAAAAAAAGCTGTGAACTACAAAGAGGATTCTAACGACTGAGCCCCTCCCTGCTTCTTTCTTGCCTGAGAAAAGAGATATCTATAGATCTTTTAGATATACGAACCAGAACTCTGAGGGCAGCTCTGTTGAGCCTCCGGCGACGGCAGGCCCCTCCCCCCGGAACTCTCCAACCACTCTCTAAGTGTCTTTTCTGGCATTTCATCTCCTGGAGCTCCTCGGTAAACCAGGGAGCTACCCGGGATCAACACTGGGTCAGAGGCCGCAAAGGCACAATGTGATCCAAGGCCACGATATCCCAGGCTTCCACTAGGGCTTCGGTGGAGCTGTGAGCAAGGGATTCAGGAAAAGTCCCAAGCTCCATCAGGAATCTTTCAGGGTCCATCAGGCGCCTGGGGTGGAACCATATAGTTGGTACAGTATAGTCTCCTTCTTGATAAAATGCAACAATGTGGAATGGTGACAGGGCTGGAAATCAGGTTAGCAAAGAAATGCTGGGGAAAAGCAAGGGTATCTGGGTGATGGTGAATGGGACTAGCTCCATGGCATGGCGCTGCAATGGAGAAATGGGAAATGGAGCGGCCAGCGCAAGGGAAGGAGGAGCAGGCTGCTCCATTTCCCATTTCTCCATTGTGTCATTGTGCCCAGGATCTACTTGATAGCAGAGGGTGGGGAGTAGTTTAACAACCAGTTCGCCCAGATTCAGGTTGGCATTCACAGGAAGCTCATCCTGTGTGGCAGAGCTGGAAGATGGGGATGGACGACCCACGATGGCCAACTTTACATTGGGCAAACTAATTGTTAAATTATTTGAATCCCACCACTGGAACTTTCTATCCAATAAAATGGCTGTTCAATGGTGAGAAAAGTAAGATTGTTGTGCACAGTGGTTAGAATGGAGTACCGGAGGCTACTTTTGCTGACTGTTGGCTGCCTGCAATTTGGCAGTTCGAATCTCACCAGGCTCAAGGTTGACGCAGCCTTCTATCTGTCCGAGGTCGGTAAAATGAGGACCCAGGTTATTGGTGACAATATGCTGATTCTGTAAACTGCTTAGAGGGGGCTGTAAAGCACTGTGAAGTGGTATATGAATCTAAGTGCTATTGCTATTGCTATTGCTATTCTTCACTTAAACAGGAAAACCCAGATGCTCAGATATAAGATAGGCAATATCTGGTTTGGCAGTAGTACTGTCTGGAAGTGTGAAGGATCTGGGAACTTCAAATTAAGTGTGAGCAAGGATTGTGCTGTAGCTGCCAAAGAGTCAATGCAGTTTTGATTTAGAGTGGTATAATAGGAAGGTCATGGGTATAACATTCCTGTTCTATGCTGCTTTGGTAAGAGCAGCTGTAAAACCATCTAGAATACAAGAAAGAGGTTTAGGAGTTGGGAAGAGTACAGATGAGCAGTAGAGATGGTGAGGCGCTCGGAAGATCAGTTTTAAAAATGTGCATATATTTAGCCTAAAGAAGGACAGCTAAGAGGATCCATATTAGCAATCTTCCAATTATTGAAAGATTTGGATTCATTCTCCACATTCTGGAAAATACTACAAATATTCCAAAGTCTTACAGAGATACATCCAAGTCTGAAATAAGGAGGATTGACTTTGAGAGCTATTAATCAATGGAATAGAGTTTCTCTGAATTGTGGATGCTCCATTTCTGAAGGTTTTCAAAGATTGGACAACCATTTGCCTGGGCTGGTCAAAGGATTATTGCTCTGTGTAGAAACTAGAGGTCTTTCCCAGCCAGCATATAACTTTATGGATGAAATAACTCTCCTGAAATCACAAAAGCAGCAGCATCTGTTTGAGTCAGTAGAAAGCAAATTATATTCTCTGTAGTTTGATAGTGCTTTCTTGTGGATTTAAAATCAAAATGAGGACCAATTTGTAGGATTAATATTATATGTGACAATATGAAAAATCTCAGAATCTCCAATTTCATAATTCAGACTGAAGAGATTTTGTAATCTGTGTTTTGAGATACTTTCCCTTAAAAATAATGGAATTTGGTGGATAAAAAATAACGAATTCTGTGGAAAATGTTGCTTTTTTATGTTTTCCATACGAAATAATTTAGATGTTATTTTTGTAATCAGATTTTTATTTTATGCAGATCTTCTTTGAACTATCTGTACGACTGTATATTTCCTTTCAATTGCGTAAATTACTGACGGTGTCACTATGGTCTGAAAGTGGCAAGAGAGATCTGACACGTAATGACAGCCGCAGGACACATATGACTTCCATAGGTTTTGCTGACCCAGCGAACGAGAGAAATTTAAGAGGCGCCGCCCGCAGGAACAATCCGTGCGAAGAAAGAAAGCTCGCCACTGGTTGTCAATCTTGCGCATGCGTTTTCCTTTTATGGGCCCGCCTCCAAGTGAGAAGGCGCGCATGCGCGTCGCTGAAGGATTTTTCGCTGCAGCTGCCGAATCTCGTTGGTGACATTAGGGGAACTCACTGGCACTCGCTCGTGAAAAGCGTGAGGTCGATTTGGGGCCTGTTACATTTTGGGGAAAAAGATAGGATCCTGCGAGGGACAAACTCGTGAAGCCCGCTTCCTTTTCCCTTTCGAGAATCAGCTGAGTCCAAGGATAGCTCCCTCATCTTGCTGCACCGAGGACCCTTCGTGGCTTCGCCTAACCGGCTTGCTCTGAGTCCCTAGTCTTTTCGTTCGGACGAAGCTGATCTTGGGCAAGAAAACTCAGAGCCGCTGGAGCTGGGTGAGAACCGGAATTGGGTAGGGAAGCTGGCAGCCTCTTCTGCCAGAAAGGTGGGCGGGGACCCTTCACTTCTCTGGAGAGGAAGGTAGGCGGCGAAAGGGTTTCTAATGTCTCAGAACTAGTCGGAAGGGATAGGCCTGAGTGCAGGAATCTGTGGACCTATGTTGGACGTTTATGTGCCCGGACTTTTATCACGACACCATGAATATTATTGCTCATTTTGAGACATAACTGTTGTGGTAGTTGATGAGATTCAGCCATTTCGCACCGGTTCAGCAAACCCGATACCTAACTTTTTATTGAGTTCTGAGAACCGGTTGGGGTAAAATTTCCAGTAAATCTCAAATTTTCATGTTAGCATATAAATAAACCACGGTTAACTATGGGAAAGTCAAGCTACACTCTCTGTCAGTAGAATGTTGTCTGGGGTTCGAGGGTGTTTCACAGGATCTTTTTTAGGAAGTATGGTTGGAGGGGGAGTAGGAGAAAAAGTTGAAAACTAGCCTGCTTGAATTTTCTCATGTTGGCAAAAGAAACTGGGTCTTCTTCTGTTCTTTATAGCAAAAGATTCAGGGAATTTACTGTACTGATATAGCTTAATAGTCAGATAGTTAAATTTAGAAAATTCTGTTAATGATTAATATTGTAATGAATAAAGCTTACATTCAGATCTCTTACAAATAATTGTAAGAGATCTTACAAATAATCTAAATAATGATGAATAAACCTTTAAAGAGTTTCATAGGGAAAAAATAGATTGCTGCCCAAATATGATCTAAATATGCTCTAGGCATGAATTTAGAAATAGTGTTTGTGGGCAGAAGGTTATGTTTCAATAATGGTTTTTAGTGGTATTCCTTTCCATGCCTATTTCAAATTGTAGATTTTTTGTAGATTTTATTAATATTTGTAGGCCGCCCTTTTCCCTGAGGGGACTCAGGGCGGCTCACATAAAATCAGGGAGGGGGAATACAAACATTGACATAGAGACATATAATAAAATAGCAAGCAACATACATTCATCATTCGGGAGGGGCGCCTATCCTTGTCCCCAGGCCTGACGGGCTAGCCAGTTCTTAAGGGCTGTGCGGAAGGCCTGGATGGTGGAGAGGGTACGAAATTGAGAGCAGCATTTGCATTCTTAATCCTGTTAATTTTAGTATGCTGAATCAAAATTAAGTTTATCTAAAATTCTCTTAAAACCAGTGTGGAAAATTAATTATTGATTTCTTCAGGAATCAATTATGAGTTAAGCAAACTACTATAGTAGGGTTTTGATGCTCTTAAAATGGAGATAGAAAATGTAGCATGAGTTATATGTAGGCAACCTCTGAAATTTTAAAACTACAGGCAGATGATATTGATAGTAAATTCTTAGCTAGTGTGGTAAAGGAAGTTAAGAGTTGTATATCAGCAATCTCTCAAATTTCCAGAGCTTCCTTATTTTTTGCCATAAGTTTTTGTGGATGAGTACAGGTAATCCTCGGCTTAAAACAGTTTGTTTAGTCACTGTTCCAAGTTACAACAGCATTGAAAAAAGTGACATGACCGTTTTTCACAATTTTGAGCATTGTGGCATTCCTATGGTCACATGATCGAAATTCAAATATTTGGCAACTGACTCATGTTTATGACAGTTACAGTATCCTGGGGTCATGTGATCAACTTTTGCAACCTTCTGACAAGCAAAGTCAATGGGGAAGCCAGAGTCAGCTAATAACCATCTTATTAACTTAGTAACTACAGTGATTAACTTAAAAACTATGGCAGAAAAGATCATAAAATGGGACAAAACTCACTTAACAAATGTCTCAGTTGTAGTCATAATATTTTGGGCTCAATTGTAGGCATAAGTCAAGGACTATTTATATCTGTTAGCTACAAGATTTGAGTTCCAACAATGTATACAATATACAGTTATTCCAGAAATAAATGAAATGCGGATATTTATTTATTGAACAAAATTTATATGCTACCTCATCAAATAATGCTAATTAAACTATAGTAATTATAAAACAACAGAAACATTTTTAGCCATTTTTTCTCATCCTCTAGAACAGTGTCTCGAACTGGTGATTCATAGACCACTGGTGGTCCGTGAGAAAATTATGGTGGTCCTCAGAAAAATTATTTGCATTTTTTATATTGCACTAAATCAGGGATCCTCAAAGTACGGACCCTTTGCCGGATATGTGTAATGAATGTTTGTGTTGCTGCACTGAATCTCTCCCTTCGAGGTCTTTTTGTGCAGGTCAGAGGGGAGCAGAAATTCCAACTCGGGGTCTGCTTCAGTGTCCTGGTGTAGGGCTTTGGGCAAAGGCTGGAGGGAAGTACTGCTGGTAGAGAAGAGCCAGAGGGCCTTGTTCCAGTGGGACTGTACCATGGCCGGGAACTGGCTGACCATCTCAGCCTGCTGAGTCTCCAGGTGCCAGTACCTAGTCTTGCAGTCCTGCAGGTCTTCCCTCTGCTTGGAAAGCCTATGCTCATAGTCTTCAGTGAGGTGCTTCTGCTGAGTCTCCTTCTCGGTCAGATCCAATTTGAACTGAGTCAGCTGTTTTGCCAACTTTTTCTTGTGGTGGCTGCTTAGTTCCAACAATTGCTTCCCCTTGGGGCCCCAAGGAGCTTGGGCAGGGAGGCAAGGAGTGGCTGGGAGGGGATGGATGAGTAGAAGCTGGCAAGATGTCCCTCAACATGAATGACATTGAGTTGGCCATGCCCACCCTGTTACACAACCACCTAACCACGCCCAACCACCCAGTCATTAAGCAGATCATTGAGGAAAAAAGGAGAGCTCTAATTGCATATAAAGCTTGTTGCAGTGAGTGCAACCTAAAGGTTCTGTGAGCTGCTTGTAGCAAAGTCCAACAGACCACCAGGAAATGTGCTAACAATTATTGGCTGCAGCTTTGCTCTTGGATCCAGATAGCAGCTGACACAGGCAACATCAAGGGGATGTATGATGGCATCAAACAACTCTTAGGTCCAACACAGAAGAAATCTGCCCCTCTGCTATAGGTGAGGTTATCCAGGACTGAGCATAGTAGATGACATGCTGGATGCAGTACTACTCTGAATTATACTCCAGAGAAAATGTGATAATTGAAGAAGCATTAAATTGAGTGATAAATTGAGGAGCTTGACAGTGAACCAACTTTAGAAGAATTAAAGGCAGCCCTGGATTCTCTTGCCTCTGGCAAGGCACCTGGGAAAGATAACATCCCTGCTGAAGTTCTGAATTGCTGTGAAGAGAACATCCCCACTGAACTGCATGAAATCTTCTGTCTTTGTTGGAGGGAAGGTGGAGTATTGCAGGACATGAAGGATGCAAATATCGTCACACTGTATAAGAACAAAGGTTACAGAGATGATTGTAACAACTACTATGGCATCTCTCTTCTTAGTGTTGTAGGGAAGCTGCTTGCCTGTGTCGTACTGAAGAGGCTCCAGGAGCTTGCAGAGAGTCTATCCAGAATAACAGTGTGGATTCCGAGCCAACAAGTCCACTACTGATATGGTATTTTCTCTTAGACAGTTGCAGGAGAAATGCGGGGAACAAAGACAGCCACTTTTCATTAGTAGGAACGGCCTTTATAAAATTCTCCCCAAGATTGGATGTCCATCGCATCAGGTCCTGCTTACCCTTAATTCTCTATAAATGGCAATTCTTACTGTTCAATGTTCATTACAATTCCCTTAATCTACTATATAGAATAACAAGCAGTGTACATCTCACTTTGTTCACCATCTTAGAAGTTTTATATATGTCCATGTTTCATATATTTTGACCCGTCCTTAATTATCCTATTGTCATATTCAATCAATTAGCAATTAAGTTTAATTATCATTTATAAAAGTGAATCACAAACCTCTGTTTTACAATCTCCCAATATCAATTTCATATTCCATATATTTTAACCTTTATTTAATTATCTTTTCATTATCATAATCAATAAGCAACTTAATTTTATTGTCATATTTAGGAGTAAACCCCTTATTGCAGCTTTGTATTTTCCCACATAACAATTTCTAGTTGTCTGATTTTTTCCTAGTAAGTCTTTTGTCCCACTTCTCTAATCCTGCTTTCTCCCTTTTCTTTGTTTTGACACGTCCACCCTCTTCAATTTTCCCCAAACCATCAAGTAAATCTTTTATATTTCTCTTAGTTGGGGCGTAACCTCCTTCTTCAATTTTGCTTATGCTATTGTCAACCTCCAAAACATCTTTTGTCTGCTTTTTATTTTCTTTTGTTAGGACCCATCCCTCATTTTCCTGTACCACTGCCAAACCCCATGGAGTTTTTTGTCTGCTTTTTATTTCCAACAGTTTCTACCTCTTCATTATCTCTCCCCTCCTTCTTCCTTCCCTTCTTCTTTAAATACCTGCTTCTTTGAATTCAGAATTCTATTTAGGCTTGATTTATGCATATTTTTTATAATTTCACATAGTTCTTCAAATTCCCACCTTTCCATAATGTCTAGTTCCAAAGTTACAGTTAATTATACAGTTCTTATTTCAGAGTTCTGGTCCACCTTAAATTTATCTAATTCAGCTGCTGTGGAGAAGAGCGACAGGAGCCATCTTGGTCTTTTGTTTTTCCTTATTGTCCAGTTCTGAAATTACAGTTAGTTATACAGGTCTTATTTCAAAGATCTGGTCCACCTTAAATTTAGCTAATTCAACTAATATGAAAATGGAAGAGAAGCTGGAGCCATTCTTGATCTTTTGCAGAAAAA
This sequence comes from Thamnophis sirtalis, assembly GCF_051295495.1. NCBI lineage: Eukaryota > Metazoa > Chordata > Lepidosauria > Squamata > Natricidae > Thamnophis > Thamnophis sirtalis. Next base: position 62,678,327 of record NW_028261384.1, on the reverse strand, counting down.
AAAGAAAAAAAAACCTTTCTATTTTCTCAGCTCTTGACCTTGTTATTATTTTTCCCCTTGCCACTCTCAACCTCTTGTTGGCCATAGTTGTTCAAAATATATCAATTGGAACACACTTGCATACAGCCAAACCCGGGTATGTTTCTTTCACCTTCTGCTTTTCCAACTTCTGATTTATTACTGTTAGTTAATTAAAACTTCCCACACAGGCAAGGTTAGGTTATCAGTTATCAATGAGAAAATAGTGCTTTTTTTCTTGATCTTTCTTGGTTGTTGCATTCCACCTCTTATTAATTAGAGTTGCTTAAGATATATTAGTTGGAAGACATTCAGACAAAGTAATTCCTTTGGAGTGTTTGGTTTCAATTTCAAATCCAAATCAAATTTAGAATTTGTATTTGAGTGGGTTTGTCACTTCTCTGCTTTTTCCCTTTCTGTCTGAAATGTTTCAAACAAATGTCTTTTTGGGAGGCTAGTGTTTCAACCCTCCATTTTCTTTTCTTTCCTTTTGCCAAAATCCAGATCTGCCTATTAATATTGTTTGTACTCTCAAGATTCTTTGCCTTTTCCAAGTTTTGATTTGTGACTGGGTTAAATGAATTTTCTTACCGGTCTTTCATCTCGACCTCACCCTCCTGTTCAGTTGCTTTGGCTGGAAGCCAGATTCTTGTGCAGCCATGTTGCCATGCTGCTGCCTCTACTCCGATTCAGAGGGCAAATCTCCAACCTGCGAGGGACCTGTTGCCTCCCCCTGGGTCTGATGAGACGCTTCCCCTTCTTTGCCCCCCCCCCAGGGGGGTTCTGATCCAAAAAAGGATCCCTGGAGTTGGTTTGTCAGACAGAGTTCATGTGAGGTTCTTCAGAGCTCACATCCCCCACGTCTTTCCAGCTGGAGAACTTCTTGAACCTAAACCAAGATATGGAAAAATGGAGAGGGAACATGAAATATACATGAGAAACTATTGAGATCTAAAGACAGAATCACGAGGTGGGGCAAAATAGCTGGGAATTGTGACCATCTCAGCAAAAATGATACTGGGGGGGGGGGTGTTTAAAAGCACTATGACTATATATGTATACTTTTTCTCTCTTTTTTAAAAAAGGAGGAAGATATATGTTTAAATTAAATACGTACGTATATATTGAAAAGGAATTATAAATACCATCAATATAAAATGGAGCTCACTCAGAAGCTGAAATTCACCAAGTAAATGAGATGAAGAGTGTGAAGTAGAGGGTAGAAGTAAGGGAAGAAGAGAGGAATAGAAGAGAGGGCGGGGGGAAGAGGAGGAGAGAAAAAAGGAGTGGCAAGGGGAGAGAGGAAGAGGAAGTAGAGAAGAGAAGGGAAGAAATGAGGTAGGGAGGTGGAGAAGAGAGGGAGAAGAAAGTGACGGATAAGGTACAAATATGGTGTATGGAGAGCAGAAGAGACAATAATTGTTTTTGGGAGTTGATGACAAGGCAAATTGATATAAACATTTAATAATACAATATGATGTTGGCTATGTAATAGTATACATGTGGTTATATGTTATAAAAATGAAAAAATAAAAAACTTTATATATATAGAAAGCATAGTCAGCAAAGTATATGCATTGGCCACCACAGGGTGTAGCGGGTGAAGCCGGCAAATTGGTCTGTCGTAAATCATGAATAAATCTCCAAGTCCCATTAGACTTAGGGATGGGGGAAATTGACATTGATCAATATATAAAGAAAACATCAGGTCCTATCATGAGGAAATGAAGGGCACTGTTGTCTTTGATGGCTTAACATCAAATTCCTTTGACATTTGAAGTGGAGTGAAGCAGGGCTGCGTCCTCGCATCAGCTCTATTCAGGATCTTTTTTGCTGTCATACTGAAACATGCTTTTGGAACTGCAACAGAGTGTATTTATCTCGGGACCAAAACAGACGGAAAACTCTTTAATCTCTCTAGATTGAGAGCAAAATTTAAAGTCCATCTGAAATGCTTACAGGATTCTCTCTTCTCTGACAATGCTGCTGTTACTGCTGAATCTGACGAAGACCTTCAACGACTTATGGACTGTTTTAGCAAGGCTTGCCAAGACTTTGGACTAACAATCAGCCTGAAAAAAACACAAGTTATGGGTCAGGATGTGGATTCACTTCCATATATTACAATCTTTGCACAAGAACTGGAGGTCATCCATGACTTTGTGTACCTCTGCTCAACTATCTCTGACACTCTTTCTTTAGATACTGAGCTGAATAAACACATTGGCAAAGCGGCCACCACATTTTCCAGACTTAAAGTATGGCTTAATAAGAAGCTGAGAGAGCATACAAAGATCCAGGTCTATAGAGTCTGCCTCATGAGAACAACTCTTGTAATGCAGTGAGTCTTGGACCCTTTATGCACAGAAGGAAAGAAAGTTGAACACCTTTTATATGTGCTGTCTCCGACATATTCTTGGCATCATCTGGCATGACAAAGTTCCAAATAACACAGTCTTGGAATGTGCTGGAATTTCTAGCATGTATACATTATTGAAACAGCAACATCTATGCTAGCTTAGGCATGTTATGAGAATGACTGGTGCTTGGATTCCAAAAGATCTATATGGAGAATTAGTGCAGGGAAAGCGCCTCAGAAGAAGACCACAGCTGCGATATAAGGATATCTGCAAGAGGGTTCTAAAGGCCTTGGGAATGGACATTAACAGCTGGGAAACCTTGACCTCAACTTTGGCAGTCCCAAAATCAGCAAAATCTGGGGGCTGGGCAGGGGACAGAATGTATGTGCCCTCAGTGTGGAAGAGATTGCCACTCCCAAATTGGCCATTTTAGCCATATCAGATGCTGTGTTAGGACCTTTTTCCAGAGCACTATACCATAGTCTGTTGAGACTGATGTCAATGTATATTAGTGGTCCAGAGGATTTAAAATTATGAATTTAGTGGTCCCTGAAGTCCAAAAGATTGGTGATCCCTGCTTTAGAAAACAGTTTAATTGTAGATTCCATTGTGGGCTACTTTAGTGTTTTAGTATCAGATACAAAACCATCATTGCTATTTCAATGACTCTAGGTGGCTTACAAAAATAACCCAATATGAAAAGAGTAGAAAAAATAACTCCCCCCCCCACCAACAATAAGCAACCAAACAAGCCATGTAATGAGTTCCATCCCACTTTGAGTTCCCCAGACCTGTTGACAAAACCAGGTCAGGGGCTTGTAAAAGAGTGTTAAAGTGGAGGCCAGTCTAATTTCTATAGGGATGATATTGCAAAAGAGGGAGCCTTCACAGAGAATCCCTTCTGCTTCCCTCCAGATATACGTTTTTAGGGAATCCACAACATTTTCCAGTGGAAGAGAGGAAGGGGTTACATGTGGGTATTCTCAAAGCCTGATTGGTCCAAAGACTGAGAGAAAACTTCTTAAATATTCCTTCCATTATTGCCCAGTTTCCTCTCAGTCTTTTGGTCCAAACTCTGTTGAGTTTTGGTATAGGTAGGAAATTTCCTTTATTCAATCAGCTTTTGTAATTCGCTCAATTGGAGACTCCAAATTCTAAAATTTCTAAATTATTGCTGCGGCCCAAGGGACAGTCTTTTCTACCTCATGAGGTTGGGGAGAGCCCCGTGGGGCATTGCCCTCCCCCTCCGTAGGCCTGGAACTCTTCATATCCCCGGGGCAGCAGGGGTGACGAGCTTCGAAGCGCAGCTTTGGGAGCTTCTTCATAGGGCGGATGGCAAAGTGGTGAGCCTTATCTTAACCAGCGCTGCACGAGGCGCGCGCGAACAGCCAGAGGAGACGTCGCTTTTAAATTCGGATGGCTGCTGCCCAACTAATGACTCCCCACTAATTGTAGGAATGACGAGCCACTTGAGGGAGTGCGCCAACCGAGCCATGGAGCCCCCAGAGCCTCAGGAGCCCGCCCTGATTCCAGGTGATTGGTCACAGCTTCGGAGCCAGTCGCGACCGCCATTATCCCGCACCCAGCGTTTCAGAGCTCCGTCGGCCATTTTGGAAGGCGCCATGTGTGCAAGGTCTATCTCGGCCGCTCGAAGGCCTCAGACCGAAGAGACCGGTCCGAAACACAGCCAATCTAGCTTCCGAGGGCCCAGGCACTGGCGGGGCCTAAAGAGGCCTGTTGTCTTGATTACTGGACACGTGAGTGGGGGCGATGGAGGTGAGCTCCGAGATTCCCCAAGGCCTGGTAGAGGCCCCTATGGCAGTCGGGGACGAGCAGGGACAGGACCCCAGAACCAGGGCCTCCTGAGCCAAGCCCTTGGCGTCTCAGTGCCCCTCTAGGGCCCCAACAAGAGAGGAGGCGAGGAAGCAGAAGGCCCTGGAAAAGACCTTCGCCAGGGCCGAGAAGCAGGCCCGGACAGCCGGGCCCAGATCGACCAGCAAATCCAGGTCCCCAGGCAGGCTCTCCCCTACACACTCAGCCTCACCTAGGGGCTTCAGTCCGTCCTCTCCTTTGGCCTCCCCGTCCAGATCTCACGGGTATTCCAGGCGGGGAGGGTCTCCTTCCCCTTTGGTTTCCCCAGAGCCAGCAAGGGAGGTAACTGCAGACCCATTGGAAGGTACCTCTAGGGTGCACCTTTCTGCACGTACAGTTGCAAGAAAAAGTATGTGAACCCCTTGGGATTACGTGGAGTTTTGCATGAATTGGTCATAAAATGTGTTCTGAACTTCATCTAAGTCACAACAATAGAAAAACACAGTCTGCTGAAAATAATACTACACAAACATTAGATGTTAACATGGTTTAATTGCACATAACATGTAAACATTCACAGTGCAGGGAGGAAAAGTATGTGAACCCTTGGACTTAATAACTGGTTGATCCTCCTTTGGCAGCAGTAACCTCAACCAAATGTTTCTTGTAGTTACAGATCAGACCTGCATAATGATTTGGAGTAATTTTAGACCACTCCTCTTCACAAAACTGTTTCAGTGTAGCAATATTCTTGGGATGTCTGGTGTGAATCGCTCTCTTAAGGTCATGCCACAGCATTTTAATTGGGTTGAGGTCAGGAATCTGACTAGGCCACTCCAGAGGGCGTATTCTGTGCTGTTGAAGCCATTTTTGTGTTGACTTACTTGTATGCTTTGGGTGATTGTCCTGTTGCATCACCCATCCTCTGCGGAGCTTTAGTTGGCGGACAGATGGTCGTAGGTTTTCCTGCAAAATGTCTTGAAAAACTCTGGAATTCATTTTCCCATCAATGACAACAATCTGTCCAGGCCCTGAGGCACCAAAGCAGCCCCAAACCATGATGCTCCCTCCGCCATGTTTTACAGTGGGGATGAGGTTTTGATGTTGGTGTGCTGTGCCTTTTCCCCCCTACACATAGTATTGTGTGTTTTTCCCAAACAACTCAATTTTGGTTTCATCTGTCCACAGTATATTTTGCCAGTAGTGCTGTGGAACATCCAGGTGCTCTTTTGGAAACTTCAAACGTGCTGCAATGTTTTTTTTGGACAGCAATGGCTTCCTCCGTGGTGTCCTCCCATGTACTCCATTCTTGTTTAACGCTTTCCTTATTGTAGATGTGTCAACAAAAATGTTAGCATGTGCCAGAGATTTCTGTCTTTAGCTGACACTCTAGGATTCTTCTTTACCTCATGAAGAATTCTGCGCTGTGCTCTTGCACTCATTTTTATAGAATGACCACACCTAGGGAGAGTAGCAACAGTGCTAAACTTTCTCCATTTGTAGACAGTCTGTCTTACTCTGGACACATGAACATGAAGGCTTTTGGAGATACTTTTGTAACCCTTTCCAGCTTCATGCAAGTAAACAATTCTTGATCGTAGGTCTTCTGAGAGCTCTTTTCTGCGAGGCATGGTTCACATCAGACAGTGTTTCTTGAAACCAGTAAACCCACAACAGGTGTGTGTTTTTAAAGGGCAGAACAGCTGTCAGCAACACATCCAACATCATCACACTGATTGGAGTCAAGGTTGGCTCACTCCTGGCTCCAATTAGCTCTTGGAGACATCATTAGGCTAAGAGCTCACATACTTCTTCCTCCCTGCACTGTGAATGTTTACATGTTATGTGCAATTAAACCATGTCAACATCTAATGTTTGTGTAGTATTATTTTCAGCAGACTGTGTTTGTCTATTGTTGTGACAGATGAAGTTCAGAGCACATTTTATGACCAATTCATGCAAAACTCCATGTAATCCCAAGGGGTTCACATACTTTTTCTTGCAACTGTAGGTTGGCCCCGCATGGTCCAGGCTCCTCTTATGAGGACTTCGAGGACTTGGACCGCCTCCCTGAGGGTATCAAGAGGCTTATATCTGCAGCCATTTCCCGGGGTATTGCCCAGTGGGACAGGAGCTCCCATTCTACTAGAGCCCAGGGCAGCCATAGCTGATAGCACTATAGGGCCCCCTATCCATCTATAGTCAGTGAGGGATCCATCCTGGGAGAGGACAACCTTCAGGACATGGGGTTCTCGGAGGACAAGGATGCTGCCCTTCCCGATACCCCCTCTTCCTCAGGTCTTTTCCCCCCAGCTATGTTTAAAACCCTTTTGAACAAGGCAAGGAAAACCAACAAGATTGGGACTGGGGATCCTACAGTTCTCCCGCCTAGAGACCTAGATATGACCATGTTTTCGAATACAGCCATGAACAAGGAGGAGATACCTGCTCCTCCTCTATTCATGGAAGTCATAAAGAATCAGTGTACTCGCCCTTCTAATTTTTCCAACCCTGGGAGCAATGACCGACACTTCTACAATATAGAGCAATCCTTTGCTCAGGCCCTTCAGTTGCCAACCATTGACACGCCCATTGCAACCCTAGTCTCCTAGTCACCAGTGGTATCTGGGAATGCAGCTGATAAATTAAAACTGGAGGACAAATGAGCGGAGCTTACCTTGCGTAAGAATTTTAATGCCTCCGCCTGGGCCATAAAATATGCAACAGCGGCCTCATACTTTAATCGCACTATGGTGATGTGGCTTCGCCAGCTCCAGGATCGCATTCCGATCCAGGACGAGTGCCTCCACCAGGATCTCACGAAAATAATAGCTGCTTCTCAATTTTCTGCTGATGTGACCCTAGATGCAGTCAAATTTGCTTCCAGTGCCTTGGCCACTTCGGTTACTTCCCACTACTTATTATGGCTGCGTAACTGGCAGATAGATAATAAGGCCAAATGGAATCTGGCAGCTGCCCCTTTCAAGGGTCCCAACCTTTTTGGGGAGGCTCTTGACCCCATCTTAGTCGAGAACAAAGATAAGAAAAAGGTACTTCTGTCTAATGCCAAAAAGACCGAGGCCTGTGCTCACCCTTATCGCAGGCCGTCATATAGGGCTCCTGAATTTGACCATCAACAACACTTTCAGGTCAGACAGGCAATTCCCATGGCCTGCTTATCAGGACCATAACAGGTTCCAGCACCAGTCTAGGCAGCCCTTTCGAGGTGGAGGCGGTAGCCCATACCGCAGGGGAAGTGACTTGAACCCGAGCCTTCCCATAGGCAGCCATCTGTCCCTTTACGTGGATTAATGGAATGAGATCACTTCAGACGCATGGATCAGATCCACAGTCCGCCACGGCCTGAGGCTAGAGTTCCTCTCCACTCCTCCGAATCTCTTCAGGTCGTTCCCTCTGTCGCGGAGCCTGGATCGCCGCCACCTGATGGATCAGGCCATAAAACATCTTCTCGACATCCAGGCTGTGGAGGTGGTCCCCCCCCCCTATGGAATGCGATCAGGGCCACTACTCCAATCTGTTTGTGGTCCCGAAGGCTTCGTGGGGCTAGAGGGCAATTCTGGATCTCAAGTGCCTGAACCGCTTCCTGGTATACAGATGCTTCAAAATGTCCTCCCTCAAGTCCATTCTGCAGGGCATTCGGAGGGGGGACTTCTTAGCATCGATAGACTTGACGGAGGCTTACCTCCACATACCAATTCTGCCAGCTCATCGCAGGTACCTGAGGTTTTCACAGGGCGACTCATTATCAATACAGGGCTCTTCCCTTCGGGTTGGCTTTTGCCCCCCTGCACATTCATGAAGGTTCTGGCGGCATTGGCGGTTCACCTCCGGTCCATCCCGGTGAGGCTCCAATGTTACCTGGATGATATCCTAGTTCAGACGGGGTCCCTTCCACAGGCAGTCTCAGACCTTCAGCTCACCATTCAGAGCCTTCAGTCCCTGGGGTTTTTGGTCAACTTCCCCAAAAGTCATCTTACTCCTTCCATGCGCATTCTTCACTTAGGGATGGCCATAAATTCAGTGTCAGGGGTTTTCCACCTGTTCCTGGACCATCAAACAAGTCTGCACCAGCTCGCAAGCACAGTTCACAGAAGTCAGTTAGTTTCAGTCCTGACATTGTCACAGTTACTGGGCAAGATGGTGTCTTGCATCGGGATAGTCCAATGGGCCAGACTCGATCTCCGCTCCCTCCAGTGGGCACTCATCCCCTTCCAGAAGAGAGGATGAGCAACTCCCTCCGGACTCTGCCTCCCGGCGGGGGTCCAAGCATCCCTCAAGTGGTGGCTTTCCCCAGCCCTTCAATGGGGCTGTTCCTTTTGGGAACTGGACAGGGTGACTGTGACCACAGACGTGAGTCTGTTTGGTTGGGGGCACTGATGGGCTCCAGGCTAGCGCAGGGCTGGTGGGCTGCCCCAGATCTCTGACACAACATCAATTGGTTGGAACTGAAGGCAGCATGCCTGGCCCTACAACATTTCAAGGCATTTGTCGAGGGCTGTCACGTGCTCCTCCTGACGGACATGTAGCTATGAAGGCTCACATAAATCATCAGGGAGGGACACATTCTCGGGCTCTCTGGCTGGAGGCCCTGAGGATCGGCACTTGGGCGGAAAGACACCTGTCTTCCCTGGTGTCGGAACACATTTCCAGCCTGTCCAACCACCAGGTGGACTGGCTGAGCCAGGTGACCCTGGACAATGGTGAGTGGCAGCTCCCCCCGAACCTTTTTCGGGATATCTCTCGGAGGTTCGGCACACCTCTGGTGGACCTTTTTGCCACCCCAGCGAACTCACAACTGCCAAGATTCTTCACCCGGTTCCAGAGCCGAGCTGCAGAGGGCACAGAAGCCCTCAGGAACAGGTGGCCACCGGGCCTACTCTATGCCTTCCCTCCCATTCCCCTCATCCCAGGGACCCTTAGGAAGGTGGTATCAGAGAGGGCCCTAGTTGTCATGATAGCCCCTTATTGGCCCATGAGGCCCTGGTTCATGGTCCTAGTCCAGCTGTGAGTGGCCCATCCATGGAAGATTCCTCGGGAGGAGATCGTCTTGCGCCAGGGGCTTTTGATCCACCCGGAGCCCTAGTGGCTGCATCTGACCGCTTGGCTCTTGAACAGGGCTCCTGAGGAAGGCTAACCTGTCCTCCAAAATCATCCGAACCATCGAGGCCTTTAGGCGCCCATCAACAACCCAGATTTATAATTCCACCTGGGCTGCATTCGTCAGATAGTGTTCCCCACTGAACATCAATCCAGCTAGGGCCACAATTCCCAATGTCTTGGACTTTCTACAGAAACACCCTACGTCGGCAGGTGGCGGCTCTATCTTCAGTCTTGGGGAGAGTGGCGTCTTCCTCCCTCTCACATGTTCCCCTGATCAAGCGCTTCCTTAAAGGAGCAGCCAATCTCAGACCTCCTATCCACAGGCTCCCCACATGGGATCTTCCCATGGTCCTCAGAGCCTTGACTGGGCCCCCATTCGAACCACTCCGGATTGTTCATCTGAGATTTCTGTCCCTTAAAGTAGCCTTTCTAGTGGCGGTTACTTCTGCCCGTTGTATCTCGGAGATGGATGCTCTTGTCATCCAAAGATGACCTTTGTCACTTTCACCAGGATAGGGTGGTACTTCGTCTTGACCCCAACTTTCTCCCAAAGGTGAAAACCCCCTTCCATAGGGCACAGGAAAGCGTTTTGCCTGATTTTTGCCCGGCCCCTTCTAGTGATAGGGAGAAACTTTGCCATCGTTTGGACGTTCACCGCACTTTGTGCATCTATCTTAGGCGGACAGCAGGGGTGCGCAGGTCAGAGGCTCTCTTTGTCTTCTTTCAGCCCGGGATTTTGGGAGCCAGGGTATCCTCGGCCACCATTGGCTGATGGCTGCAACAGGCCATTGCGGGGACTTATGAGGCAGCAGGTCAGCCTATCCCGTCCGGGATTACGGCCCACTCCATTAGGAGTCCCACGACCACAGCAGCGCGGGCCACTAGGGCACCGTTCGAGGACATATGTCGGGCTGCTACCTGGGCATCCCCGACACTTTTCATCTGGCACTATCGACTGGACGCGTTCACCTCGGCGGATGCTTGCTTTGGTCGTAGGGTCCTGCAGAGCGTGGCAGCTGACACTCCCCTTGGGCCATAGTTATCTCTCCCTGGGACTAAGCTTGGGTATGTCCCACATGTAACCCCTCCCTCTCTTCCACTGGAAAAAGAACGTTGGTCTTACCTGAACATGTCTTTTTAGGGGAAGAGAGGGAGGAGTTACGACCCGCCCTAGTTAGGTTAGTTAGGGCCAAGGGGAGGACGGGAGGTTCCCGGGATCTTTTATATTCAGTTTCAGGTCTGGTGTTCGCCATCGAGGAAACTGGGCAATAATGGAAGGAAGGAATATTTAAGATGTTTTCTCTCAGTCTTTGGACCAATCAGGCTTTGAGAATACCCACATGTAACCCCTCCCTCTTTTCCCCTGAAAAGATGCGTTCCTTATGTGGTGGGTCAGGTCGATCTAACCGGAGAGAAATGGTCCTTCAGATAATCTGGTCCCAAGCTAAGTTTTAAACCAGCATCTTGAATTGCACCCATAAGCAGATCACAGCTCCTGTAGAAGTGATACTTGTGCACATATCGGTCTGCACAAAACCATGTGGGCCATCTTGAACCATTTGGAACTTCTGAATTCTTTTCAAGATGCATGTTGTAATAATCAAGTTAGGACATGACTAGGGCATGAGTGAGTGTGAGTAGGGATTGATGGTCCAGGAAAGGGCATAACTGGTGCACAACCCATAGTTGTGCAAAGACCTTCCTGGCTACTATTGCTACCTGCTCCTTAAGTAGGAATTGTGAGTCCAGGAGAAACTCCACATTATGCACTGGATCTCTTTGGAGCACTGCCACCCCATCCAAGACCAGAGATGGCAATTCTGCATGGACCAAAGAACCAGGGGTGACATTCAATTTTTCCTACTGGGTCCTGTGGGCGTGACTTGGGGTGTGTGTCCTGTGACTGAGTGGGTGTGGCCAACTAGATGTCACTCATGGCCACACCCACTCAGTCACAGAACCACCACCATCAAACCACAGAACCCAAGTAGGAAAAAATGTGTGTATGAACACGAGGAGGGCTCATAGCAAAACTTTTCTTCCTCCATTCACATCAGAGCTGCTGCTCCCTTTATGGTCTCCTCCTGCCCACTCTCTTTCAGGGGGTCAAAGTACCTTAAAGAGACAGGTTGCAGCAGCTCTGTTGTGAACGGAGGGAGAAAAGTTCAGATTCTCTCTGCCACAGAATTCAATGTTAAATGCAGCAGAGAGAATCCGAACTTTTCTCCCTCCATTCACAGCAGAGCTCCTGCTCCTTTATGGTCCCCTTGTCCCCCTCCCTCCCATGGACTACCTTAAAGGGACAGGCTGCAGCAGCTCGACTGAATGGAGGGAGAAACATTTGGATTGGGTGGGTCGTTTGAGTGGAAGAGGTGAGTGGTTATTGGACGGGCCAACCAGGGGTGATTTTTACCGGTTCGGCAAATTGATTCAAATAGTCCCTACCAGTTTACGCGAGTCAGTCTGATTTAGTCAAATTTCACCCCTGCAAAGAACCCCAAACCCAGAGCCATCAGTCTTCTAGGGTTCAGTTTCGACCTACTGCTCCCTATCCCACTGCTTCAGTTTGAGCCTATTGCTCCTCTACTAGCCTTTAACAGCCTCTAAGCATTGTGAGAAAAAGGTCACGACATTGTTTAGCTCACCATGGGACATGTAGCTGGGTGTCATCAGCATATTGAAGATACCTCAGTCCATGGTGGTGGATGATCTCACCTAGCAACTTCATGTAGATGTTAAATGGAAGCGGAGAGAGTACTGAGCCCTATGGGACCCCACAAAGCAGGGGATGATGGCTGAACCTCTTGCTCCCTATCAACACTAAGAGTGGCCACAGAGGAAGGAAGTGAACCAGAACAACATAGAGGTCCCCCCTCCCACTCCTAACACCTGAAGCTGCTCCAGAAATATCCAGGAACCTTTGGAGCTGCCATAAAACCACCTTCTTAATGACCCTTCCCAAAAAGGGAAGATTGGAAACAGGTTGAAAATTTTATTCAATAGGGTGGAATATAGTGATGGCAGACAACAGATACCTTAAAATGCTGGGGTACAAACCCCTCCCACAAGGAAGAATTAATCACCACCAGAGACCACCTTCAAGTTGCTTCCTGGGAAGCTTTGACAAAGGAGGGTCATCGATCTGAAACATGGGTCCTTGCACTCAGATTCCCTAGATCCTGTTCACTTTGCCAGGAGCAACAAAGTTAAACATTGCATGGTGGTGCAATGGTTAGAATGCAGTATTACAGGCCAACTCTGCCTACTACCAGGAGTTTTATCCTACTCAGATTTCCATCTTTCTGTGATTAGTAAGAATGGGGATCCAGATTGTTGGGGGCAATATGTTAGCATTGCAATGCTCAGAGAGTGCTGTAAAACACTATGGAGCAGTATGTAAGTCTAAATCCTATTCCCCTTTCTGGATAACTGGGCAAGAACCTGCTCCAGGTGCCTCCATTGGGCCAGCAATCATGCTGGGATCTAATTTGGAATGAAGCTGAGTGATTTTGTCTTCTAGTAAATTAGAAAATTCCTCAGGGCGCCCCTTCAGGTAGACCTCCCGTATCTTTCTTTTCTAGAAGGAGATAGCTCATCTTAAAGAGAGTTGCTGGCTAACTATTTGCAGACATAATTAGTGTAGCGATTCGGGGGCATTCTGGTGTTTAATGTTATTCCTATGATGCCTTTTTGACTTAAATGGTCCAAATAAATGTTTTCTTTCCTCAGTAGTAAACAGATTTTCTGTCCTAGTTTACTCCCTTCATGATAGCCATTCGAGAAATTATAAATGCTGGGAGGTGGGCTAGCTGCCAGCAAGAATGGCTGCTGGAATGGAGTGCTCCATGAAGAACAGCTGGGTTTGGTGTCTGGGAGGGTTTTCTTGAAATATTTTTGTAAACCGATGATTTCCTGAAGGGAAAACTGAAGTGAAATTTGCTTTGGCATGACCATAGGATGGCAGTTCATGGTCTGGGCTTGAAATCTCCTTCATAACCCCGAGGGGTGGAAGAGGGCGATCTATAAAGGTCATCCCAGTGAGGATAGCTGTTCAAAGCAAGCGGGAATTCAACAGAGAAAAACTGCAGGAGTTGCTAGTGGCTTATCAGATTCCTGATCTTGTTGGAAGGTATTTTATTCCAAAATAGCCCAGGAGGCTGTGGAGTTTGAAGCTAGGATTGGGGGTGGATTTTTCCTTTCTTTCCCCGCTTCTTTAGGGTGAGAGGAATGCGCTGAGCAAAGTTGCCAGCAAACAAGAAGATTGGATAGTCGAAGCAGCGGCTGGATACTTTTTCTTTTCTTCTCTGATCTGTCTGGGGAGCCAAATCGAAACTTAATTAGTTAACATAACAAGGGCTGGCTGTGAATAACTCTGATAACATGGAAGCCTCCAGGAGGAAATAAGTTAACTATTGAAGAAGAAACTTTCACATAAAATGGCTTATGCTGACAGTGCATTTTGTTAGTCTGTATCTTGTTAGTTTATATCTGGATAGCTTGTGGAGGAGTGACATCTACTGGCTAAATCTGGAATTTCCCCCCTATGGTATAATTCAAGAGAAAGCAGAATATTTGGTGACTATACCGCTTGGATAGCAGAGACCTGACTATTGATAACTTTTGGACATTATTAAAAGAAACAATTGGAGATGTGCATACACACACACACACACACACACACACACACACACACACACACACACACACACATTGATAAGTCTCTTTCATTCTCTTTCTATCCTCTGATAGCTGTTTACATATAGTATACTAATCTACTGATATATAGATGATACTACCCCTTAATACTTCTTAAAATTTATTGAATAGAGGAAGAGGGAGAAGGAGAGGGGGAGGGAGGAAGAAAGAAAGAAAGACTGGAGAAAGTTATGAGTCAGAGAAAAAAGTGGGAGTTCTGGAAAATAACTAAATTAGGGATCCAATTTTTTTAAAAAATGACAAGCATTACAAATCTTACAAAAATTGGCATGGGAAGGAAGCCAGCATCACAGATATCTTTAGCGGCCACCAGCCCTTCGAACCAGAGATCCTCTGAGCATATGCTCCAGAGAGAAAAATCTAATTCAACCAAGGATCTTCAGATGATATTACAGACTATACAAGAAACAATGGCTAGAAGCCACAAGGAATTGAAAAAAGATATCAGAGAAGTAAGAAATGATACTGGGGAATTAAAGGAAAAAATGCAGAAGATGAATGATAAATTTGAAACGTTTCAGAAACAGATGAATAAAAACAAACAAAGAATAAATGTAATAGAAGGAAGGATGGGAGAAGGAAGAGAAAAGAATGGAGGAGCTGAGTTCTACTTGGTCCAGGTGAACAAAGAACTTGAGCTAACGGTCCTCACATTAAAATAAGAGAAAGTGGCCCAATTTTTACTGTTTCAGAATGTAAAGGAAGAAAAAGGCAAGGATTTATTGGATATGATGGCAGATCTCATGGCAAAGGCTTTGGGAATAGCAAAGGATGAGATGGCAAGTGAGATTGGCAAGACATATAGAATCCAGACAAACTACAGAAAAAAGAATAATGTTCCAAGGGAAATCCATGTAAAGTTAGTTAAAAAATCAATATGTTATGAGGTGCTGAATAGAAAAAGAGATGACCTGATAGTACACAATCAATGACAACTAACAATCCTAAAACAGGTACTGAGGAGAATCAGAGAATTAAGAAGACCCTATCAGTTTTTAACATCAGTGCTGAATAAATATGAAATTAACTTCAGATGGTTGATGCCGGAGGGCATATTGGTAACTTGGAGAGAGAGAAGATTCAGAATAGATATGGTGGAACAAGCGGAAGATTTCTACAGTCATCTTGTTGATCAGGAGGATGAAGAAGACAAAGGAGAAACAAGGATATAAGGATTCAGGGCACAGATAAGAAGAGAAAAGAAGCTAGTGGGGACAAGAAAGGAGAAAGAAGCTGTTTTAGAGAAAAAAGGGGAAGAACCAAAAGAAGTGAGAAAGATCAGGGCAACAAGAAGCACACGACCTAAAGACACATAGAATTATGTTGGGAGAAGTCAAGATTCTATCACTGAATATCAATGGTCTAAATTCACCCCAGAAAAGGAAAACAAAGTTCAATAAATTAAAAGGTCTGAATTATGATATAATTGCATTACAAGAGGTCCATATAACCAAACAACAGATCCAGATCTTGGAATAACTTTACATGGCATTAGCTGATCAAAAGAAAAGAAGAATCGTGACCCGTCAAAAGCGCGGACGGCAAAAGCGCGATCAACAAAATCGCGCCTTTGACGTCATCACAGCGCGACGAAAAAGATCGAAAAATTCAAATAAAAATTAATAAAAATTAAATTAAAGCAAGCCAATTCACATAAAGGTAAGGGTTAGGTTTAGGGTTAGGGTTAGGGTTAGGTTAAGGGTTAGGGTTAGATTTAGAGCGTTAGCGTTAGCGTTAGCGTTAGGTTAAGGGTTAGCGTTAGGTTTTTCGTTACTTTAACGGTTAGGTTTAGGGTTAGGTTTAGGGTTAGGTTAAGAGTTAGGTTTAGGGTTAGGTTTAGGGTTAGGTTTGGGGGGCTTAGGGTAAGGTTTTCGCTTTATTTTTACATTTTTCGAACTTTTTCGTCGCGCTGTGATGACATCACAGCGCGCTTTTGTCGAGCGCGATTTTGTCCTACGCGCTTTTGTGGTGGAACCAAGAAGAATAGCGTTATATGTTAAAGATACGATCCAGACTAAACTAATTTATCATGAGGAGGAGGGGAGAATATTAATTGTAGAAATAATGTTAAACCAAAAAAAGTTACTAGTTGTAATTTATACACCTAATGAAGGTCAGGAAAATTTTTATTATAAACTACATAGCATTATTTAAGAGATGGGAAATGAAAATGTTTGTTTAATGGGATATTTCAATGCTATAGTTGATCAGAAATGGGATTATAAAAGTGGAAAGAAGAAAAAAGGAGTTAGGAAAACTTTTCCCAGGTCGTTCTTCCAAATGGCTGAAGAATTAAATATCTATGATGTATGGCGAGAAAGATGTCCAGAGGGAGAGCAATATACCTTCTATTCGAATAGACATGAATCCTGGTCAAGGATAAATATGGTCTGGATGCTGATGGAGTTAATTTCGGAAGTGAAGGAGATAGACATAGAACCGAATCCCATGAGGATTACATGGAAAAATCCCATGAGGACCACAATCCCATGTGGATTACATGAAAAAAATAAAAGGGCAGTTATCATTGGTCATTCAATCAAACAATCCTAAAACATAAGGAATATATTAAAAGAGTCAATCAGGAACTGAGATTTCTCTTCAAAGAAAACTGGCCAGGAGATACATCCATACAAAACCTATGGAATACAACTAAGGCATTTATAAGAAGAGTCACGATATTGATTATAGCTAGGAAGAAAAAAATTGAGAATAAAAAAACAAGAGAGTTGAAAGAAAGGTACAGAAATTTAGAGAGTGAACTTCAAAAGAAACTGCAAAACAGAAGTATAAAAGAAAGTATGGAATTGATTAAACATGAATTGGCTATAATTGAAAAAGCAAAACTGGCACAGTCTATAAAAAAAGCAAAACAACATTTCTTTGAGAATGCAAATAAACTGGGGCGGTGGCTATCCTATAGGTTGAGGAAGCAGAAGCAAGAGAATTGGATCAATGAGTTACAAGATGAAAAAGGCAAGATATGCTATCAACTAGTGGTTCTCAACCTTCCTAATGCCGCAACACTAATACAGTTCCTCATGTTGTGGTGACTCCCAACCATAAAATTATTTTTATTGCTACTATGGAGCCACAAAACCTGGGTGGGTGTGGCCAACTCAACATCACTCCCACCCAGTCACATGACATCCCCCCCCCCCGACATGCCTACCAAGGTTTCATGGCTCTGCTTTCCGTGGGAATAAGGTCTCTCTC
The DNA here is from genome assembly GCF_051295495.1 of Thamnophis sirtalis. Classification (NCBI taxonomy): domain Eukaryota; kingdom Metazoa; phylum Chordata; class Lepidosauria; order Squamata; family Natricidae; genus Thamnophis; species Thamnophis sirtalis. Next base: position 62,661,084 of record NW_028261384.1, on the reverse strand, counting down.
TCTTTTCTCCCCCTCCCTCTCATTTCTGTTTTTCTTTATTTTTCCTCTCCCTTTCTCTTCTTCCTTCCTTTCTTTCCTTCCCTTTCCTTCTTTCTTTTTCTTTCTTTCTCATTGAATACGATAGCAAATCCAAAATATGGTTTTATGGTTTTATTAAACACTTATAGGCCGCCCTTTTCCCTGAGGGGACTCAGGGCGGCTTACAATAATGAGGGAGGGGAGTGCAAGACAAGACATAAAAGAAAATGTGAGTGAAAAAATAAAGTTATTAATTGTAGGAAATTGCTTCTTTGTAATCTTTTCATAGTGAACTCTAAGTTGATAGAAGCTGGCAAGATTGTACTGACAGCAATAGGATATATATTTTGATTTCTTTTGAGTTTGACAATATAATACGTTATCCAAAATTATAAATAATTTTATTTTCAGATGCATTTTTTTGCCATCTCTGTTATTTTCTTTTTAAAAAATCAGACTTGCTTCCAATTTGTGCCTTCTGGCAAACTGCAGTTTTCTTGGCAAGAGATCTAACTTGCCATTGCTTTCGTCATAGGTCTGAGAAAGTTTGTTTGTTTGCTTGTTTGTTTGTTTCTTTCTTTCTTTCTTTCTTTCTTTCTTTCTTTCTTTCTTTCTTTCTTTCTTTCTTTCTTTTCTCTTCCTTTCTTTCCCCCTGATTTGTTTTCCTCTCTTTTCTTTCTCTCTCATTCTCTCCCTTCAGCTCTTTTACATTTCTTTCTCCCTCTCCCCCTTCTTCCTCTAATTTGTTTCCCTCTATTTTCCCTGTCTCCCATTCTCTCCTTCCAGCTCTCATTTCTCTCTCTCTCTCTCTTTCTCCCCTTTTCTCTTTCATCTCTTTCTTGCGCTTGCAAGCAAAATACCCTTCTGGGTCGGGATCACCGCGGTGGGGACAGCGACTCCTTCCGCTGCCGCTACTGAGAAGTGAGTAGCTGGCTGCGCTGCGCAGGAGACTCGTCAGCGCCACTCAGGTCGGTCCCCTTCATGTTGACTCAGGAAAGAGCTGCAGCAGCCGTCTCTGGATGCAGAGAGGGAAGAGTTCCAGAGCCCTGCGCATGGAGAATCCTGCGCGCAAGAGATGAGCGCGAGAAAAGGGCTGGAGCTCTTCCTGACACTGAGTTTCCTGCGAAAGACGCGGAATTGCAAAAGCAGGCAAAAGGCTTGTGCCTTCTTGGGGCAGAGAGCAGATTGTGCAATTGGGTCAGCAGGGAGCCGCAGGAAAGGGGCCAAAGCCTATTAAGACTGTTACCCATGCTTAGCATGGGTAATAGTCTTAATAGGGAATCTCAGCATACGCGCATCCCACGTTCCTTTATTTTCCCTGCCTTGTTTTACGCCTCAGAAATGGTACCTCTTGGCTTCCGTAGCTCTGCCCATCAATCTCTATCACTCAGAGCGAACTGCTTTCCCAGCATCCTCTGTGCTGCATGCATCTTTCTTTTCCCCCTCCTCGCCTCCATTCTGGCTCCTTCTCCCCCCCCATACCTGTCCTTCTGCCGCATGGGGAACCCAAGCTGCTCCTTCCCTTCGGGCTGATTTCTTGCAAGCCTCTCCGTGGGAGGTCATTCAACCCAAAAAGGGTCGCGACCCACAGGTTGAGAACCGCTGAACTATAAGAAAAGAAAAGGATTACCCAAATGTTCTATGAACAATTATATAGAGAAAACCGAGACTATAAAAGGAAGGAATACTACAATATCTGGAAAAGGTAGATCTGCCAAAGATACCAGAGGAAGTAAAAGATATGCTCAATGAGGAAATTAAAACATCAGAGATAATTGAGGCCATACAAAGACAAAAGAATAATAAAGCAGCAGGGCCAGACGGACTGCCAGCGGAAATATATAAAGAATTCCAGAGTATGCTTGTTCCCATGCTGATGGAGGTTTATAATGCTGTGTTGAAAGAGGCGAAGACACCGCTATCATGGATGGAGGCTAACATTGACATTACCTAAGGTGGACTCAGATCAGATGTCTAAACAAAACTACAGACTAATTTCATTGCTAGATGCAGATTATAAGATTTTTGCTCTGACAATTGCAGAATGGTTGAAAAAATTCCTCACATTGTTTATCCAAACAGATCAAAATGGATTCCTTCCCAGAAGACAAATTAAAAACAATATGAGAACTATGCTAGACATTCTCGAATGTTATGAAGTTCATAATGAAAAACAGGCTGTGTTATTTTTTCTTTTTTTCATAAAATATTTTATTCAATTTTCACATTCCATTTGCAATCATTTATATACAGGGTATTTACTATATAAAAAAAAAGAAAAAAAAGAAAAACAAAGAAAAAGGGAATAAAACGAACAAGTAAAGAGAAAACACAACTCATCATTCACAACCCCACCCTTGCATCCTCCATACACCCCATCTACCCCCTCCAACTTTCCTTTCTCCCTCTAACACTCCCCTCCTACTTCCCTTTCCCCTCAATCCTTCCTTCTCCCCTTACTCCCCGGACACCCTCCTTACCTTCCCCTTACTCCTTCCTTACTCCTCCCTCTTCTTTCCCTCTACCTCCCTCCTTGGTGTATGCCTTTATTCGAGTGTTGTTTGATCTGATAAAAGTAAAATGAACCAAGGAAAAAATAATAATAATAATGATAAAAAAAAAAAGAACCACCGTATATAAATACATTCTTGTTCTTATTAAAACTATGTTAACACCCCCCCACCCCACCCCCCACAATCCCCATCCCTAATCCTCCCGACTTCCCAGGGCCCACACCTGGCACTACCTTCTGTCTAAAATATCTTGTATACATATGAATTAAAAAATAAAAGTATATATCAAAAGAAAAGAAAAGCAGAGAAAGGAAAAAAAAAAAAAGGAAAAAAAGAAAAGAGAAAAGAAAAAAAAGAAAAAAAAGAAACCACTCTTGTATTGATCTCAGCCCCCCATCTTTATCTATGCTTAAATAGTATAAATCATTCTATCTATATTTTATTCTCGTCTCTTACTTCTTTGCTATTTACCCCAACCTTCTGTAGACTCTCCCGTTCCCTTCCTAAACCTCATGATCCCTTCCAATAAAATTTAAGCAGCGTGGTTCATGCCATATATTCAAATATAACTTTACAGACAAGTAATCAAACTTTCCCTTCTAGTAAAATTTAAACAACGTAAATAATCTTTCTTTACCCCTTTTTCAAACAGTAATTCAAAATAATAAATAACTTAGTTCATTCCACATTCATTTTACCTTCATCCCTCACTTGTCTGATATTTACCACTATCAAATTTATACTAGCATTTGTTTAAAATATAACTCAGAGTGAATTGTAGCATGAATCATTCCACATATTCCAATAATACTTTCAGCAAGAGTCAGTTAACCTTCTATTTTAAGGTAGTCCCTTCTAACAGAGTTTAAACAACATAAGTCATTCTGCATTCTTTTTACAGTTATCTTCCCAGGCGGCTTCCTGTTCTAATAAGCTTTAAACAACGTAGATTTTGCCCTCTTCCCTTGCTTGTCTGATATTTACCACAAATAACGTAGTTCATTCCACATGCATTTTACCCTCATCTCTTGCTTGTCTGATATTTACCACTATCAAATTTATACTAGCGTTTATTTAAAAAGTAACTCCGAACTATTACAACCAACTTTCCCTTCAAATAAAAGTTAAGTAGCATGGATCATATTCAAATAATACTTTCAGCAAGAGTCAGTTAACCTTCTATTTTAAAATAGTCCCATCTAACAAAGTTTAAACAACATAAATCGTTCCGCATTCTTTTAACCACTATCAAATTTATGCTAACGTTACTTTAGAATCTAGCTCAAAGTAGTTTCACCCAGCTTTCCCTTCTGATAAAAATTAGTCCACTTTTTCTACCGGAGAGAGGTCTCAAACCCCCATTCAGTCCTCAACTTTAGGAAGTCTTTTGAGGTATCTAAATTCTCGATCTGCGTTCTTCTGCTTCTCTGAGGGAGGAGGGGCTGCCCCCTCCATCTTGCAGCCGCATGACCAGCCGTTTGCTTTCTCCTTCCGCTTGTCTCTCCTCTCTTCCAAGCGCGTCAGGAAGACCCGCCTTCAGAATCCTACAATAGAAATCTTGAGCCTCCGAAACAGAGTTAAGACGAAATCTTTGATTCTCAAATGTAACTGTAATACCGGCAGGGGCCTCCCATCTGTATCGAATCTGTTGACTCCTAAGCTCCTTAGTTAAAAAGGTGTAATTCCTTCTTGCCTTCAACATCTGAAAAGGAATATCTTTGAAAACAATCAGGTCCTGGCCTTCAACTCGAAAACCGTTATTATGAAACTTTTGCACAATCGCATTTCTAGCTTCTTTTGTGGAAAAGTGTATAATTATGTCCCTCGGGAGTTGTCGCTGTTCCGCTATCAATGAGTTCTGGCGATAGATTTTCCGAATCTGCCAATCAAAGTTAAGTCCCGGGCTTCCCAGCGCATGGCTGAAGGCTTCAGCAAAGGTCTGTTTCAAATCCTCTTGCTCCTTTTCACGGAATCCTCTGACTCTAATTGCAAATGCCTTCCTGTTAAAATTTAACATCATAAGCTGATCTTCGTTATTTCTAATTTTTTCTTGTAAAATTTGAATATTGGTAGTCAAATTAAAATTAGCCTTCTCCAGACTTTCCAATTTGTTCTCTATTTCAGCAGAGTAATCTGAGAGGGCAGACACGGCTGCAAACGTATTCGCCTTCATTTGATTAACTTTAGATTTTAAATCATCATAAAGTTGCAATACAAATTCCTGAATTTCTTGTTTAAAGGCATTAAACATTTTAAAGAGATATTCCTGTGTTAAAACTTCTCCAGTAGAGGGCGTAGGAGACAAAGGCTGTGTTTCCAGAAAAGATTCTTTAAATTCCTTAGATACATTTGTAGCAAGACGCTTCTTTGATCTGGGTGCCATAATAAATAAACAAGTAAGCAGCGCTTCACTCCCCTCTATTTCCAAAGAAAAAGAGTTTATTTTGTTAAGGAGCAGTCTGCAGGAAGATAAACCCGGCTAAGTACATCCAGTAATCATCCACGGAGAGAAATCGCCATTTTGAAGTCTATTTAAACAAAGAAGTCTTTAAGACGAATGGAGCTGGTATTTAAGATAGTAATAAAAGCATAAATCTCACAGGGGTGGTACCCTCCCGTATCAATTCTAGCTTGAAAAAACTTTGTTTTGTCCTGGGGGGGGCTAGCCTGTCTGGGGCTGCCAAAAAAAAAAAAAGGCAGCTGAGAAGAACTGGCCGGAGATAAAAGCTCCGCTTCGGCTGGATCTAATCTCTTCCACAGCCCCCCCAAAAAAAGGCTGTGGCTTACGAATAGACCCTAGTCTACGGAGCTATCCTCCCTGCCCCTTTCTTAGCCAAAAAGGGGTGCTATCTATGATCTTATTTAGATATACAGACCAGGTCTCTGAGGAGCTCGGTGGAGCCCTCCTCGGCAACAGGCCACGCCCCCAGGAAGTCCGCTGTGTTATTTTTTCTTGATGCTCAAAAGGCATTCAACAATGTGAACTGGGAATTTTTACATCACCAATTGGAACAAATGGAGTTTGGGGATAAGTTTATAAACACAATATATACAAATCAAACAGCCAAAGTAATAATTAATGGTGAATTAACGAAAGTATAGCAATACAGAAAGGTACAAGACAAGATTGTCCCCTATCCCCGCTGCTGTTCATATTAACCCTAGAAGTTTTAGCTAGGAATGTGTGTAAAGAGGAACAGATTAAGGGATTAGAAATTAAAAAGGAACAATTTAAGTTACAGGCTTTCGCGGACAATTTAGTTTTCATGTTAGAGGATCCTCTAAAGTCTGGTATGAAACTTAATGAGGAATTGACAGAGTATGGGAAAGTAGAGGGTCTAAAGATAAATAGGACAAAGACTAAAATGTTGGTTAAAAATATGACATCCGAATTTAAAGAGGAGTTAAGGAAGAAATTGGCTGTTCAGATTGTCAAAAAAGTGAAATATCTAGCTATACATTTATCAGTGCGGTGTGTGTCCATCAAAGAAGACAACTATATTAATTTGATCAATAAAACTAAGAAAGACTTAGAAAGGTAGAAAAACCTACAATTGTCCCTGATGTGTAGGATTGCAGTCATAAAGATGAATGTACTGCCAAAATTTCTTTTTCTGTTTCAGAACATTCCCATTAAATTAGAAAAAGGTTTTTTTTAATTTTTTTGAATCAATTGGTTTCTAAATTTATATGGCAGGGAAAAAGTCAAGAATAAAACTCAAAGCTATGCAAGATACTGAGGAAAAAGGAGGACTTGGCATACTGGATTGGGAACTTTGTTATACTGCGGCCACTCTGACATAATTTTTACCTGTATTATTGGTATAAGACAAGGTGACAAGACTGGAACAAACTGTAAATAATGTGATTGGATAGGATAGATAATGTATTAAGTAGGCTAATAGTTAATGGATGAGACTATTTGTATATAATGTGATTGTATAGTCACTTAGACTTTGCATTACTGCACTGTTTTAAATGTAAAAACAATAAAAATATATTTTAAAAAATTATAAATCCTCTGCCCAATTTGGATCCAATCCAGTGAAAATTTATTTTAAATACACTTAGGATTGCAATATAACAAGTAAAAGAATTTTATTGAGGTCCAGTCTTGTCAGTTCAACTTAATACATGTTACCTATCTCTTTATAAATTGTTTAAATATTTCACTAGGGTATATTCTCAGTCTAACTTAATGGAAAGTTATCCTTTTGTTGTCTTAAACTTCTAATTGCAGTCTCAATCAGGATTTTTTAAAAGAACAGGGATTTTCCTCTATTACCTGTTTCTCCTGAGAGTCCAAGCATGGATTAACTTCTGTCTATCTGCCCAAGGACTGAGATTAATTTCTTTGACCACACCTCCTCCTCCGTACTGAGTTCAGTTTTTCAACTCAGTCTAGATGGTAAGGACGTAGCCAAGGGAGTTCCAGCAGTCTTTGAGCAGATATGCTTGGACTCTCCAACCATTTACTTTAATTATTTTATTTTATTTTTATTTATTCTTCCTTTTTACCTTGAAAATTGTTGATTTTTCCCATCCTGGCTATTGGAGCAGGGGTAAGCTGTCTGGGGTAAGCTGCTTCTGCGCCGCACACAGCCCAGGTGGAGCATCTCTGCCGGGGCGGGTGTCTGACCAGCTGAGTCTGGCGGACATAGGGCGTGAGATTCCTTCAGCCAGGCTTCCTTCAGTTACATGAGCAGCCTGAAGTAATTTTTTTGCCTTCAACAGCCTCATGGAGCTCCCGTATTCCCCCCAACACTCATGGTGGCCATTTTAAAAGCTGCTGCTTTTGCACGCATTTCCACCTACACATTCCTCACCTGTCTCCGTGCAGGTTGCCACCAGGAGTGCCTTGTCCTTGTCCGGATTGCCAGCAGGGTCTCAACCACCCTGTTTTTTTATATAGCAGCCTTGGAGTGGCCTGCACTGGTCATACTCTGCATTAGGAGATCTCCATCGGCGCCATAGAACCATTTCCAGTTTATGTCATTTCTAGCTGCAGTCAAGCCCTCACACCATTGTGGGCGCAGTGGAGCCGTGTTAGGTCATGCCACCTCCAGCTTCCACATATGCAACCGCTGGTTAGTGGAATCATCATTATCATCTCCAGGGTCTCTCTCTCTCCACTTGTGACTGCTTCACCTTCTGTAGTTCAGTCAGTGACAGCTACATTTCCTTGGACTTGATTATCAAGATGGCGGAGTGAGGTTTAGTTGAGGATATTGAACAGGCCAGACCATCCGCCAGCCTGCAAAATAGGCTCTGTCCTAAGAGAACTGATGCAACTACAAGACAGGCCTTGAGGGGGAAGAAATCCCAATGTTCCTCCAGCAGAAAGGTTTCCAAGGGTCCTGATAGGGAGGCTGATAGATGCCAGAGAGCATTAGAGATTTGCTAAGGTCCAAAGGCAGACCAGGGCACAGGACCAGCGGGCCAGTCTGACTGGGGATATAGAATTTCAGGCCTTCACTCATTTGGATCCCCCCTCCATTATAGAGGAGGAGCAACAGGACTTATCCCCAGATAATTCAACAGGGTTCCCTGGCTCCCCAGCCCCCTCTATTGTGGAAGACCTTGAGCCCTTTGCCTGTACCTTACCAGCTGAAAGGGAGTCAACGGCCTCATCTGGGCATTTTGCCCCAGAGGCTGCATTCACTGCCACTGAGGTGGGGCTCCACCAAGTGGAAGATTAGGGACAGAGGTGGGTTTCCCGCAGTCTGGTCCGGTATGCGTGGACCAATGGTGGAAATCCGGCATCCGTACCGGGGCCTCCGGAGGCCCCATACCAGAATGGTCCCTTCCCTGGCCTGTCCTCCTTGCTCCCCCCCACCCGCCCGGTCACTGCTCACTCTCTCTCTTGTCCCGTCTGTCTGCACCATGCTTGCCCCACCCACCTACTTCCTTTGCCGGAGCAGAGAACTCAGCTGTTGGAAGAATTCTGCACTTCTTTTTGACAAGCGCCTTGCAAAACGGGAACTTTGCAAACTGCTTTTCAAAGAGAAGGAAGCTGTGGGGGATGGACTTCTTCAGATGAGTCCAGAAAGGCCTCCGCTGCTCTCCATCCTGCACTGCAGGCATTGCCACGAGGGGAAGATGTCCTACCAAGGCAAGAACATCCCTTGGATCACAGTGAAGTGAAACACTCTGAGGCATATTCTGCCGACCTTGGGCGGCCAAGGTGGGGGAAGCGGGTTGGTGGGAAGCTCCAAAAGTCTGGCAAGAAGGGGAGGAGGCATCGGGTGGAGGATGGGGGGCGCAGCTTCCCCCAAAGTCACAACTCCACCCGCTCAGCTCCCGGGGATGCTCATTACTTTATACCTAATTCCAGTCTCTGATTCTTTTTCTTACTATATCAAATCAAGTAATGCCAAGTTCTCTGCCTCTAATAAAGCAATGACAAAAGAGTATGTTCTATTTTTCAAGTTCAAGCAGGATGTTAACTTCTAATGTCTGCCATCTATTTAACATGTTTGTGAGTTTATATTGGGCTCAAAGGCCCTAAGGGTAACAAACTTGACAGATTAGAGCAGGGTATATCTACATTTTGATACAATTTTCTCTAGACATCTGGTAAGGTCATTTAAGTTGGTCTGTTAAGGAATCCCATGCCCATTTCATGAGGTGGCAAGTTCAAGACAAGCAGACAACCCTTCTTCGATTCTCCTTCCTTCATTTGAAATATAGTTAACCTCCAAGGTTCCTTTGGCATTTCTCTCCTTTCATTTTTCAGGACTTTTATGTGTATTTTATTCCATCATACTATTGGTTTTATAAGTCCTGAGTATACAATATAATTAGATGTATTTATTTTTTATGTTGTTAATTTTGTATTTATTTAAAATTACTCTTTATTGTTTTTATAGAATAACATAAACAAAATCCCTTCCAAACATTTGATATATCCAGATCAGTTGGCAACAGTTGAGGAAGAATCTGGAAATGTTTTTTAATTGTATGTGTGTATGTGTGTGCGTGTGTAATCATTTCCTAACCTGGAAGGAGAATGAGACACTAATGATACACAAAAAGTATTTAGAACATGGAATTCATTGGCTTGTGAAAAAGCTCCCTGAAATAATTGTAATGATTGGTTTGCATGGAGAAAGCATGAAATGGGATTTTTTTTGTGTGTGAAATTGGTTTACACAAGAAGTTTGATTGCAGTGCAAATGTGAATATGTTGATGGTAAAAATTGTTGTGAACGTACTTTGATTCCCTTTTGTATAAAGAAACAGTAAGTTGGAAAGTCTTTTGTTGTTTTTTGATGAGTGGTTGGAAAACTTGGGAGCGAGAGGATTCCAGAAGTTTAGGGGCAGAGGGGAAAAAGGTAGCTTCATCTTCAGCAGCCACCTTGAAAAAAAATAAAGCACTAAATCTTTTTAATTTTAAGTTTTAAGCTTCCATGCTTAGAAGAGAATGGAATGGAATAGGAAAATGGAATGGAATGAGAATGGGAATAGGAAAATGGAATGGGAATAGGAATGAAATAGGAATAGGATGGAATAGAATAGAAGAGAATAGAAGAGAATGAAATAGCAATAGAATGAAATAGAAATGTTTATTGGTGAGGTGTGATAAGACACAGAAGGAATTTGTCTCCAGTGCACCAAATCACAGTGCACATATAAACAGCAAGTAATAGGTCATAGATCATAATAACAATTACAATCATTAGTTACAAACAATAATTGATAAATCATAAAGAACCAGTAGGACAAGATGAAAAATAGGAGTGGATATCCAACCTAGTACTTCTCTTTGACCCATTTTTTTTACTGTCTATCTTCTTCATTTTATTTTTATTTTGTTACCAACTGAACAAGGTTAGAGGTTATATTATATTATATTATATTATATATATTATTTTAATTAGCAAACCATTTCACAATATATAATTACACATTCTTTTTTGTGATTAATCACTATGCTTTAAATATGTTCAATTTGTAATAATAAAAATACATCCTGCATGTCAGATATTTACATTATGATTCATAACAGTAGCAAAATTACAGTTATGAAGTAGCAACGAAAATAATTTTATGGTTGGGGGTCACCACAACATGAGGAACTGTATTAAAGGGTTGCAGCATTGGGAAGGTTGAGAACCACTGGCCTCTATAATCTTGAGTTTAGAAAATGAACAATTTATCAATGTGCTGATTTAAAGACTGCAAATGAAATCTGGCTGAATTTAAGAAGTGTGTATATGAGTGTGTCTGTATGCAATATTGTGCAATTATCAAAAAAAAAATACATAGCCCGTCTGCAACCAGAAGAATCTGTGGAAATGAGGTTTAATATATTATGTGTGCCTGAAATGGAGCATAATTTTTAGGACTTCCGGTTGACATCACACCAAGAATGGGTGGAAAATAGCAAGACTGCTGAGCCCTATGAAATCCAGCCGGCAACTCCTGTTGGGGGACCCCATGGAGGCACTTTGCTGACCATGAGGAATCTGCAATTTCCTCATTAGGTCCGAAGCAAGCTCTCCAGAACTTAGATAGATAGATACATGAAGGGAGGGAGGGAGAGAGAGAAAAAAGAGGAAGAAAGGACCACAAACCCTGGCACTAGATGTGGCTTCAGAAGACGCTTTGAAACAGCACAACAGTCTAGGGCTGGAAAGGATCTTGGAGGTAATCTAGTCCAACCCCCGGCTCCAGCAGGAGATCCTAACAGAATCATAGAATAGCAAGGTTAATAGGGATCTTGGAGGCCATCTAGTCCAACCTCCTACTGCAGCAGGAAACCTTATATTGTCTGGATGATTTTGGTGCTCTAATATGGAGGAAAATTGCCAGAAAGGAGAAGGAGTTTAGTAGAACAAGGCTGCAATGCAGAGGAAGGCAGAGATAGTCCTTGACTTATGACCACAATTGAGCCCAAAATTATGGTTGTTAAGCAAGAGTATTGTTAAGTGAGTTTCACCATATTTATTCAATTCATGACATCTCCTGGCTCTAACAGTCATGTGCAGGCTAGGGAAAAACATCTGAAGGCACGTGTAATGTTCTAATGTACAGAAATTATAGTTAAATGCGTGGCAGAAAGTGGACTTGGTGTGTTTTTCTAAATGCAGTAAGTAAGGTTGAATTGTTTTAGAAGAGCTGTGTGTGTGTGTGTGTGTGTGTGTGTGTGTGTGTACATACACATACAGTATATATAGTACATAATGTATCTTTTTGTGTACCTATATACATTTTATACTATGTAATATGTATGTACACATATGCATAAATACATAGGATTAAAGAGTATATTTTGGATGTTCAGTAGTAGTAAATAAATAGACAGGGAAATTGCATGTCATTGAGGCCAGGCAAAGTGCCCCTTGATGGGAGTGATGTCAAATTGGTCACACACACCCAATCACATGACCGCCCAGTCACATGGCCACTAAGCCACATCTGCTCAGTCACATGACCTCCAAGCCACATTCATAGAACCGGTAGTAAAAAAAAAATGAATCTCATCACTGATCTACATATAAAAGCTACGCAGATATATTTTCCTCTTGCTCTGAATACAATTTTGATTTTCTTTTCCTTCTGGAAATTTTGGAGGTTTGCAATGCTTAATTAAACCTATATAACAGAAAAGATAAAATTCTTAGCAAGGTTTACAGAATTAATTCCCAACAAATAATTCCTAACCATAGCAAAGTAGCACAAGCAATTTTTAACAGAAGTAAATAGCAAAGGTTGGATTGATTCGTGTCAATATGTCCTTTCAATGGGAAGTAAGGCAAATTGTTCACTTTAGGGCAGTCACGGCGAACCATTTTCTCATGGCATGGCGAAAGTGCATGCTCAATCTCCTTGACCACCTGCACATGTGTGTGTTACCCCTCCTCAGGCTCTGGAAGCTTTCCTGAAGCCTGGGGAGGGCAAAAAAGGCCTCTCCCATCCCCTGGAGGCCCTCCAGAAGCTGGAAATAGATCATTTCTGAACTTCCAGTTGGCCCATTGGGGTGATTTTTTGCCCTCTCCAGGCTTCAGGAAAGCCTCTGGAGGCTGGGGAGGGTGAAAAACAGTCCCAACAGGCTAACCAGAAGTTCGAAAACTATCAATTTCCATGTTCTGGAGGGCCTCCGCGGGCCTGGGGGAGCCGTTTTCATCCTCCCCAGGCTTCAGAAAAGGCTCCGGAGTCTGAGGAGGGTGAAAAATGCCCCCCCCGGCCATCCTGCTGGCCGGTGCACATACCGCCAAATATGGCCACCTGTGGCAGGCGTGCCATTGGTTCGCCATCATGGCTTTAGGGGATCCAGTATAGTAGTATTTGGTTATATTGATAATCTGTAAAGGATCTTGTTCGCAGATCATTTAAGCATTTAAAGGTCATAAATCAGTAATTTAGATTATGTTTAGAAATACAATATTTGCAATGAAAATGGAAAAGAAGTGTCAGATGCTGCTTCATTTAATAATCAGGAAAGAAACCACTCAACTCCATTTGTTAGAAATTAAGTGTACTTTTACTAATTACAAACAAATAGTAGAAAAGCTAAGCTGAATCTGGTTAATTAGCCGCGAAAGGAAAGAATATCATGTATAGGTCAATCCTCTCCTCTTGGCACCCCAGTCCATAGTCCAATTATAATTCACCCAACTGTCAGGTGGGAGATATCTTCAAAAACCATCATCAAGGTGGAATGCTGGACAGTTAACCTTGGCGGGAAACTCCTTTCCTCCACATGTGCAATGAGATGGTCAGGACAGCATCTAGAATATTCCTCCAGCACATAATGATTCCCCTCCCAAATATCATGTCCCCCCTCCCCGTTTCAATGGCAGCCGAAGCAACAGCAAAACAGTGGCTGACATCTGGCCCTCCTCCAGAAAAGGGTGGTCAGACCTGGAGAAACGAAAAGAACACATACAAACAGACAGACAACAAGACACAAAAGAGAGAAAGGGGAAGGGAGAAAAAAAAATAGCAGACCATCCAAGAATCAGGGCTTGTCAGGATAGGCAGAGTAGAACTTGCGGAGCAGACGAGGAGCCCGAACATGGGACTTGTCAACCCATTCAGCGTGAGACGGGGGAAAATGCTTCCAAGCCACCAGGTACTGGACACGGTTCCGCCGCTTGTGAGAGTCCAAAATCTCACGGATCCCAAAATGCTGCTTACCTTCTACCAAAAGCGGGGCAGGTAGAGGAGGAAGAGGTGCTCTCAAAGAAGAAGTGAGCTGAGGCTTCAGGAAATTAACATGAAAAACAGGGTAAACTTGGTTGAGGTGCTTAGGTAACTGGAGACGGACAGAGACAGGGTTGATGATCTTGATAATTGGAAACAGGCCAACATATTTGGGACCCAACTTCTTCGACTTCTGAGTCGCTTGAAAAAAATCTAGTGGATAAATAAACTTGATCACCAACCTTATAGTCATGGGGTTTAGTCCGTTTCTTATCAGCCTGTTTCTTATGAGCGCGGTGTGCAGCATCCAGAGTCCAGAGTGCCAAAGGCCATACGTCTCGAAGGTGATCACTCCACTGGGACAGCTAAGAGACTTGCGGCTGCTCGCGAGGAACCTCTGGAATGGGCACAAAATCCTGGCCGTACACCACACGAAAAGGGGTAAAGCCAGTGCTGCTGTGCACAGAATTGTTATAAGCTACCTCAGCATGAGGCAACAATTCCACCCAATCATCTTGTTGGTAGTTGATGAAACAACATAAATATTGCTCCAGCACAGAATTAGTCCTTTCGCAGGCCCCATTAGTTTTTTTTTTTAATTAAATTTTAAATTTTTTTTTAATTTAAAACAAGTACAACATCCTTCTTTACATGCTATAGAAAGTGTATCAGTCGGTCATAAATAAACTTTTGTACATCTCCTCCACAGTCAACAAACATAACTCATGTTAACTCAAGTGTTTTAACTCAGATATTCATACATATCACCATCGTCATATATCCATTTTCATTTGACTGTAATTATTATTTTAAAATATTATTAATAATAATATTCTTAAACAATACATGCCCACACCAGTGGGAAAAGAAAAGATAAAAAAAAAAAACCAACAAAAAGAAAAAACAAAAAAGACAAAAAGAACAAAAGACAAGGCAGGGAAAAAAAACGAACAAACAAAAAAACAACAACTACACAGGTATATATTATATAAAAAATGTATATCAGCTGGTTACAACATGTTTTGGTGCATCTCTTCCATTAATTCATATTAATTCAAAAATCTTAACTCAAATGTTTACCATATTGCCATCATTATACCTCCACTTTTAGTTAACTACAGTTATTCAAACATCCTTCAACCTTAACTATGCCAAAGATTTAGTCCATAACCACATGCTGACATTTCATTTACTTGTTTGTAAAATCCTCTATTAACATCAAATCCTCATATCCTATTTTAGCTGAGCATCCATAATATTTAATACCAAAAAGTCCATCTTCCATGCAGTATAGTCTATTATCATTCTCCCTTCTTTATGTAGTTATATCATATATCATAACATTTTCCCCATATTAATTAATATTTAACTGTATATATTTTATTTTATTTTTTAATAGTGGTAATTATTGTAATTAATAACCTTTATATATAGTCCAAAAGTATTTCTAACCTTCCTTTCTCATAACCAATTATTATTTATCATATCAACTCCACATTATATACATTACTATCAATATCAGTTATTATTCAGCTATATCTATTACAAATAAGAGTAATTAGATTTAGCTAATTTTAAGTTCTATTCTTCCATCTGTCAGCCTATGTCTCTCCAATAACAAAACCTTCTCAGTCCTATTGCCATTCGTTGGATAGATTTACCAAATGTTTTTATAAGCAAGTCCAAACAGGGATATCTTCGCACCTTTTTGCTCAGAATGTCTCTGATGAAATAGTAATGTTGTCCCAAGCTTGTTAAACTTTTCAAATTGACTTTAATTCTCGAAGGTGGAATTATGGAATCTGCCAATGATGTTTCATAAAGTGTAGTTTCTTTAGCTCCCCCCCTTTCCAGCATAGCATTTCTTCCTTCCTCCGAGATAGAACAGACGTCTCTCACATTTTTCATTTGTATTTCAGGAACATTCAAACATTCAGCATTCTCACCTTTTCCTTCAAGTTTTAATGTCAAATAATCCAATTTTTTTTCAAATCTTTGATAAGAATCAAACAGTTTTCGAAATGCAGAAAAAAGTGTATGAAGCGAGCCCTTGGAAATATAATTCGACGCCATGTTGTGTCGTAGTTAAAGACTCTAAGATATTTGCAAGTAAAAACACGCTGGGAGCTATGCGATCTTATCTGATCTTAGACCAACACAGCCAAGCAATAAAAGTGTCAGATCGTTAGTTTTACAACCCACTTAGAAAGAGTCAGGGGGAAATGTTGAAGAATTCCTTAAAGCGTTTAAGAAATAGAGTAACCACCAGCCATAAATCCATTAAAAAAAAACAACCATTCGCCGCTAGATTCTTCTGTTCTTTGGTTCCAATTAGCTTAAATTTTAGTGCGGACCGTCTCTCTTTGAGTAATAAAATCAGCTTACCAGTTGAATCCATTCATACCATTCTTAGGGGCAACCTGCAGTTTCGGTTAGCATACAGCTAATCCAAAAAGGAGTTGGCAGGAGGGGTTAATTCCACGCCCCCCAGAGACTTTGCGATCGTCTCTGAGGTCACTGGATCTCCCCTCACCTTTCACTGTCTTCTACGGGACAGCTAGGGTCCAACAACCCGTCCAAAAATCCTTCGGAATAGAGGAATTTCAGGAATAGCCTGAAACTCCGTCTTCTCACTGCTAAGCCCCGCCTTCTTCCAACAGGCCCCATTAGTTTGAGGGTGGTGGGAGGAGCTTAACCCCTGGGCAGAGCCAATCTGCTTCAGAAACTCTTTCCAGAATAGGGAGGTGAACTATCCCTATCCGAAATGATGCGGTCGGGTACCCCATGTAAGCGATATGTATGTGAAATGAACATCTTAGCGAGAGATTTAGCGGAAGGGATCTTGGAGCAAGGAATGAAATGAACTTGCTTGGAGAATAAGTCAGTAACAACCCAGATTACTGTGTTTCCTTGACTTTCTGGAAGGTCAACAATGAAATCCATGGAGATCTCCTTCCACGGGGCCTCTGGGTGAGCCACCACCTGGAGCAACCCCTGGGGCTTACCTGGAAGGTGTTTAGCTGCGGCACAAATGGGACAACTAGCTACATAAGCCTCAATGTCTTTTTTCAGTGAGGGCCACCAAAATTGCCTCTTAACGAGGTGCAGGGTCTTGACGAACCCAAAGTGTCCAGCCATCCGGGAGTCATGAGTCCATTGGAGTACAATGGTCCTAATGGAAACAGGGATGTATAACTTTGCTCCAATCCAAGCCAATCCATCTTTTATAGTGCATTCATCCATGTGTTGCTGGAACCAGTCATCCCCAGTAAGGGCCTTTTTTAGGTTAGAGAGAAAGTCGTCAGTGACCTCCAATTTAGATGTTGTTTGACTTCTAGTGACAACAGGAGCAGCCAGGCTTTTTGTGGGAATGACAGGCTGGACAACACTGAGCTTGGAACATTTGTACTGAGGAAGTCTGGACAAAGCATCAGCCATAAAAATTTTCCCTCCCGGAATGTATTTCAAAGTAAAATTGAATCTATTGAAATGCTGAGCCCAACGCATGTGTTTTGAAGAAAGTTTTCTGGGGGTTCTCAATGTCTTCAGATTTTTATGGTCAGTCCACACCTCGAAAGGGTGCTTAGCGCCCTCCAGAAAATGGCGCCAGATTGATAAAGCCCAACGAACAGCAAAAGCCTTCTCCTCCCGTATAGCCCAACGTCTTTCTGTGTCGGTCAGTTTGCGAGAGGTGTAAGCGCAGGGTTGCAATTTACCTTGGCTATTTGCTTGAAGTAGTACAGCTCCCACTGCCACATCACTGGCGTCAGCCTGGACCACAAAAGGCGCGTCCATGTCTGGGTGCTTTAGGACTGGTTCCTTTGCAAAGAGGCGTTTCAACTTCTCGAAAGCAGCTTGACAGTCCAGTCCAGCGGTTTGGTAGGTTTAGGCTTAGCTCCTCCTTTTGATTTAAGAAGGTTAGTTATAGGTAGAGCTATCTTAGCGAAGGAGGGAATAAACTGATGATAGAAGCAAATCCCAAAAATCTCTGTAATTGCTTACGTGTACATGGGGCCTCCCATTCGGTGACAGCCTTGACCTTAGTGGGGTCCATTTCTATCCCCTTGTGGGAGATTCGATAGCCCAGGTAATCAACTTTTTCCTGATGAAATTCGCACTTGGACAATTTGGCATACAGGTCTGCCGCTCGGAGCTTCTTCAGAACAGTGCGAACAAGCTAAGCTAAGCTGAATCTGGTTAATTAGCCGCGAAAGGAAAGAATATCATGTATAGGTCAATCCCCTCCCCTTGGCACCCCAGTCCATAGTTCAATTATAATTCACCCAACTGTCAGGTGGGAGATATCTTCAAAAAACATCATCAGGGTGGAATGCTGGACAGTTGACCTTGGCGGGAAACTCCCTTCCACCACATGCGCAATGAGATGGTCAGGACAGCGTCTAGAATATTCCTCCAGCACATAATGTTCCCCTCCCAAATACCATGCCCCCCCCTCCCCGTTTCAATGGCAGCCGAAGCAGCAGCAAAGCAGTGGCTGACGAGAATAAATGCATGCTTTTTAAAAAAATATTCTAATTATAAATATGGTTCTTTCACAACCTTAAGGCTCACAACAGGTTTTGAGGGCATACATACTCTAAAATGGGACCAGGGTCAAGTCTTAGAAGACATAATAAGCGAGATGAATGTTGTATGACTTTGTGCAGCTTTAAGAACTAATTTTTCTCCATAGCCCCCTTCAGAATGAAAAAAAAAACAAGTGAAATTTTGACTTTATAAACTCTGGGATTCTACAGGAATGATTCTGGCATCCTGAATTTTTTCACCTTTACTCTTAAGCATCAGCGTCAAGGTCCAGATCTTACTGTTTTTTTGATGGGAGGGGTGGAAATGGGAGATCTAATGATTGATTCTTCTCAGTTGGATACTGTAAGCAGTAGTAATTGAAAGGCAAAATTACATGCAAGTACAAGGCATTTTAGTGTAATGATTAAAGTGTTGGACCAGAGACTAGAACCTAAACTAGGTTCTAGAAACTAAAACAAAACTTAGGTAACACAAGCCTATATGGTAACAATTTGTACACATAAAAGCATGTAAAAAGGTGAAGGTAAAGCTTCCTGTCAGCCTCTGTTTTGCTTGCTCTCTTATGGCTGCTTTGCTACTCTGGCTTGCTATCGGCTGCCATAGTAACGAGGGGTATGGTATTGGGTAAGGGAATTATATTGTACTGGAAGAGTCTTGTTCTCACCATCTTCTGCGCATGCTGGTAGCTGATGTTTGGACTTGCTCAAGGCCAACCATTTCGCATACCAACTTGATGAAACTGTTTGAAGATGCACCCCACATGACACCTAGGGAGTTGCAGATTAGACACTGAGTTGGAGAAAGTGGGGGAGGGTGCTGGGTAAACGTTTGATATGTATATGTTCTCGCCTTTCTGGCTCAGATCCTGCTTTCCTTTTTGTTGCTTTCATTTCATATCTAGTAAAAGTACGTTATCTCTATTAAAATGGAGTTGAGGTTTTTTTTTCTTGGATATTGAAGGAGGCATGCCTGACAGTTCCTCTTGCACAATGTGCTAGTCGTTCCCAACTCCCTTAAAAGCATGTAAATAACTGTTTATATCAGTTGTGGTTTTTAAAAATGATTTGTGCTTTAGGAAAAAATGATACACTCTTTTTATTTATAAATAAATTTCAAGTGAGCACTTTAATATGTTGTAGACATTTGATATATTCTATTTTGGCATAGACATTTAGCAGATGGAAATTCATGAGATTCTGAATGATATGCCAGGGTGTCGCAGCCAGCCACACATATAAAGGGACCGTCGGGACAAAGCTGGAGGGAAGCCGAACTGTTCTGAATACACTATACTCACTAAATGAACGCTATGGTAAACGACACAGCTCAATTCCAATGCAATGTGGAGAAGAAGGCGGGGCTTAGCAGTGAAAAGACGGATTTTCAGGCTATTCCTGAAATTCCTCTATTCCAAAGGAATTGGACGGTTCATTTTTGAACCCAAGCTGTCCCGGAGAGACAGTGAAAGGTTGGAGGAGATCCATTGACCCCAGAGACGTTCGCAAAGTCCCTGGGGGCTTGGAATTTAACCTCCTTTGCCAGTGACTTCTGGATTAGCCGTAAGCTAACCGAAACTGCAGGTTGCCCCTAAGAATGGCGTGAGTGTTTCCAGCTGGTAAGGTGATTTTATTATTCAGAGAGACACGGTCCGCATAAAAATTTAAGCTAATTGAAACCAAAGAACAGAAAAATCTAGTGGCGAATTGGATCTCTTTATGGGTTTATGGATGGTGGTTACCCTATTTTTTAAATGTTTTAAATGCTACTTACATGGACAAAGGAAAGATTACTCCAACATCTCCTCTGACTCTCTGTAAGTGGGCTGTAAACCAATTTACTATAATTTGGCTCCCTACAACTTGACACTTTTATTGCTTGGCTGGGTTGGTGTAAGATCAGATAAGATTGTACAGCTCCCAGCTTGTTTTTACTTGCAAATACACTAAAGCCTCTAAAGAGAAAATACTAACTGCGTATAAAGATGGTGTCTGTTCAAATTTCAAATGATTCATTTCAAATGATTTTTTCTGCACTACAAAAGCTATCTGACACGTACGACAGATTTGAAAGAAAGCTGGATTATTTGCTGTTTTTAACATCAAAATATGAAGAAAAAAGTGAGAATGTTGAATGTTTGAATGTTCCTGAAATACAAACGAAGGATGTCAGAGATGAAGATTCTCCATTTGCTGACATTCCGGGCATCTGGTTTACCTCTGAGGGAGAAAAAGATGGAACGTTTGAAGGGGGGGCAGCTACGTAGAAGATTTACTTCGAAAGACAGAGCGTAGGAGGAATGAGAAGCATTAAAGAATTTATACGTTATGAAATATCATTTGTAAAACTTTTGATACCACCACTGAGAATTAAAGACAAGCTGAAAAGTGGAATAAGCGTAGGACAACGACATTATATGAGAGGCACCTTAAGCAAAAAGGTGCAAAGATCTTCTTGTTTGGACTTGCTCATAAAGACGTTTGGAGAACTTGATCCACGAATGGCAACAGGATTAAGGAGGTTTTGTTATTGGAGAGACACAGGCTGATAAATGGAAGAATACAATTCAAAATTAGCTAAACCTAATTAATTTTATTTGTAATAGACATAGTTGAATAATAATTGATAATGATAGTAATGTATATAATGTGGAGTTGATATGATAAATAATAATTGGATATGAGAAGAGAAGGTTAGAAATATTTTTGGACCATATACAAAGGTTATTAATCACAATAATTATCATTATTAAAAATAAAATAAAACTATATACAGTTAAATGTTAACTAATATGGGGAAAATGTTATGATATACGATATAATTACATAAAGAAAGGAGAATGATAATAAGCTATATACATGGAGGATGGAATTTTTGGTATTAAATATTATGGATGTTTAGCTAAAACAGGATATGAGGATTTGATGTTAATGGAGGATTTTATAAACAAATAAATGAAATGCTAGCATGTGGTTATGGATTAAATCTTTGGCATAGTTAAGGATGAAAGATGTTTAAACAACTGTAGTCAACTAAAAGTGGAGGTATGATGATGTCAATATGGTAAACATTTGAGTTAAGATATTTGAATTAATATGAATTAATGGAAGAGATGCACAAAAACATGTTGTAACCAGCTGATATACTTTTTAATAATATATACCTGTGTTCTTTTTTTTTCCTTTTCTTTTTCCCTGCCTTGTTTTTTGTTTTTTGTCTTTTTTGTGTTTTGATTTCCCCCCCCCACTGTTGTGGGCATGTGTTGTTTATGTAACAAAATAAAAAAAATTAATAATAATAAAAAAATTCCAACGCAATGTCACACGAAATAATTAAATAAAAATGAAAATAAATTGAAATCTATGAAAATTCAATATAACAATGCAATCGGAAACATTGAAATGGAATCATGAAATATTTAGTATAGCGTGTGTTGCTTTTACGTCCACCAGATGGTGCTGGAAACATTGAAATGGAATCATGAAATATTTAGTATAGCGTGTGTTGCTTTTATGCCCACCAGATTGCACGGGTTTTCAAAAGAGCATGTTTTTACAAAAAATCATGTTTTTATCTGTCACAGGTGTGACATCTATATACGTATATAAAAACATTTGCATATTCGAATGCAACGTGTCAAAATTTCAAAGCAATTGGTGAAGAACTTTCGGAGATTAGTGATTTTGAACAAACAGCCATTATATAGATAAAGCTATAATTTCTTCCCCATGAGTTGGGAGTCCAAAGGTTTCTCACAATGGATCTTTCAGATGAAAATAATTGATTTATTAATTTATAAACTATTTAGAGCTTATATTAGGTTATATAATCTTCATTTACAAATAATGATTTTCAGTTTCCTGATCTTAAAGAATATTGAGGCAGTGTGTTTGAATGGTTAAACTCAGAAGTGCAAGAATTTGCAGAATTTGTTTATAATTTTTAACATTCTTCAAATAATCCTTTCATTTCATGGTAGTTGCTTAGCTCTTTATTTTTTAAATATTGTATTGGAATAGATGCCTTTCCTCTGCTCATTCATATCTGAAATAAATGCTAAGAATATGTATTGATTGTAAAGTGAATTACTATATTATTGTACTGATGCTGAATCATCCTCTGTAGCAGAATTGAGCACAACAATGCAGAAGATTGTATATATATGCTGTTTGCAAATGTTGCCAGCCATAGGCAACATTCTGAAAGAAGATAGAGCCAGAACTAAAAATAAATACATATTCATGAATTAATAAGTACAAATTGAATTGTTAATAGGATAAGATCAGAGGTGGGCTGCTCCCAGTTTGGCCTGGATTGGCTGAACAGTAGTAGCTGTGGCAGGAGGCTCTACCCACCCACTTGGATGCTTCTGCACATGCCCGAAATGATAGTAAAAAAATTGGCAACCCACCACTGGATAAGATGTCCCATTTATAAAATTGCTTTTCATTTGCAAATATCAAGCATTCTGCCTTACACAGAAACACACTAGACTCACAAATACATTTGTTTCTTTTGAGCAGAAACATCAAAAAAATAAAAATGAGATGAATAATGGAAAAAATATTCTACATTGAAAGAAAAAGAAAGTAGGAAACAAAACTGGATGAAGAAAACTCAACTAGAAAAAAAGAATTAAGTCACTTTTCCTCCTTTTAAAAGAGATGATATGTGAAGTGCTTCTCTTCAAAGCTTTAAAGAACTATTTCTTTCCAAAGCTTGTATATGCATGCAGTTATTGGTGGTCACTTAGGATATGTCCCTGTATGAATGTTTGAACAGCCACACAAGCCTGGCAAAGAATACACTATTTCAGTGCTTTGAAAAGTGGGGCTTCATCAGCTGTAATCTGCTTTGTGAAGCTCATCTCTCAAATCGCTTTGCATAGACTGACTGTTTAAGATTTATCTTACTTGCAAGTAGCTCTTTCCATACAAGTAAAGAACTTCAGGCTCTTTTCCAGGACTTTTATGCTTTGCAGCATGGGTATCAGCAGGCATTTCCATTTTACCTTCTCCCATTACATGCAGATGGTTTGTAGAAACAATTATAGTACTTTAAATGGACGCTAATATGTTTTAAAATGATGTTCATATTGCTGTTCTTCTTTTGACCTAATTATGGCATTCATTTACTGTGATATAGATTAAAGGTGTCAAACTTGATTTCATTGAGGGCTGCATCAGGGTTGTGTTTGACCTCAGGATGGGCAGGGTGGGCATGGCCAATTTGACATCACTCATGTTGGGGACACCTGTGGTGGCCTGGGCGGAGCTGGGGAGATCCATTGTCTCAAGTGGACAAAGGCGAGACCAGGAAGAGCACCAAACCCTTGTCCCCCAGAGGAGCCTTACTGTTCCTATTAGGCCACATGGAGGACCCCCGGACGGCGGTGCAGGCTGTCCAGAGTCCTAGGCAGCAGCGAACAAGCACCTAGCCAGGTCCTCCAACTCTTATGGCACAAGGAACCCACAGTTCAGGCCAGCCTCACTTCCCCAAGAGAAGTGCGCAGCTGCACTTACCTCCTCTTGGAAGCTGCTGCCCTTGGCTAAGTTGCTCATGGTGTGTGCAGGAGGGCAAAATGTGTGTGTCAGAGAGAGGCCCACTTCCTCTCCACACAAGGAGACACAGCTTTGTAACCAAAGCATCCTTAGTGATAGGCTGGAAGACCACCAGGAGAGGTCAAGAGGAGGGAACAAGGGGATGGCGAAAGGGCAGCAGCACTTCTGATAGCCAAGTGCTAAACATACTAAACCTTCCTTCCTTCTTTCCTACTTTTTCCTTCCCTCTTCATTCTCCTTCCTTTCCCTCTTTCATTTTTTGCCTTCCTTGCTCTTTTCCCATCTTTCCATCTTTTTCTTTGTCTTTCCTCTTTCCCTTTTCCCTTTCCTGTCCCTTCATGGATGTTCCAATGTAAAAGGGGAAATATTTCTTTTGTTTTGCTTTCAGTTTATTTTGCTAGCCCTTCTGCCAGCAAAAACAATTGCATGTCAGGGTTCCAAATATCATCCAAAAGTAAATCAGAGTTCAAGGCAAAGTATTGCTCAAAGTTCCAATTTATTAAGAGAGCCATGTTGGCATATCTGGGAAAACCCGAATCTGAAGGTTTCCCGGTTTTCCCACCCAGTTGAAAGTTCAAGATCTTGCCCCCGCACCCACAAGTCCATCACATGGTCCAATCTTCCACTGCCATGCTGGCAACTTCCACCTATCCAGTTGCAATTAGGTGCAGAGATGCAGAGACAAAGGATGACCTTGGCTTTCTTGAAAGAATTTTGTTATGGCTACATATCACATAACGCCTTATAATCCTCCTCCCATTTGTCCACAATAGAAAATGCATACTAGAATAATAGAAAGTTTGGCAGGCCTAAGATTTACCAGAAAATATGACTGCAGGCCTGACATTGCAGAGAGCTGAAGGTGGCTGCTGTGGCCAAAAAGGGAGGCCATGAGTGGCCCTCCCAAGCTCCATTTTTGATAGCAGAGGCACCATGGGCTGGTCCTTTGCTGTTTCCAGGGGGGTTCTGTGGGCCATATCTGAGCACCCAGGGGTGGGTTTGTGCCGGTTCTTACCGGTTCGCTAGAAGAGGTTCCACAAATCTAGCGTGCCGTTTAGAACCAGTTCCACTGGTGGAACCAGCGCCGCCCCCTCGCTTGCTCACCCCTGGGCCCCGCCCATCTGGTAGCCGCTCGCTCCCCCTGCCCATCTGCACCACGGCTCTAAGAGCTGCCTGCCGAGGAGGTAAGTAAGATCTTTGCTGGAGCAGCGGCTTTTGGGGCTAATGGGGCTTGGGTTTCCACCCCGACAGCCCCCGCTGCTTCTGGACATCTACTGCAGTCACGAGGAACTGAGGAGAGAGCGGAGAAGAGCACAAAGGTTTTCGGTGCTCCGGGAAGCTGCGAAAGTGGCTGGGAGAGGCATGTGACTTGGTTTAGCCTCCCTGGACGTCGCAGCAGTCCCAAGTGCGCTAATCTCAGCGTTTCACATCGGGGCATGCTGCAAGAGGGAGTGAAGACCTTTTCCCTCTTGCAGCATGTCCCAATGCAAAAAATACGAGATTAAATACTGTAAGCCAGTGGTCCCCAACCTTTTTATCGCCGCGGACCAGTCAGCCTTTGATAATTTTACCGTGGCCCGCTGAGCGCGTCGATGACCAGCGCTAGTAGCGTAGCCTTGCGCAGGCGCAGTTCAGTATGGTTAGCGTAGATAGCGTAGCACAAACTGCACCTACGCAAGGCTACACTACTAGCGCTGTCTACGCTAGCCCTACGTAGCTGCGCAGGCGCTCTTAGGTTTTTTTCAGGAATCGGCCAGCGCTGAAGTGCTGAAAAGGAATGAGAAGGGCGGCGCTGGACACAGGGGGGCGGTGGGCCGCTGGTGACGTCAGAGTGCCACCAGCGGTCCAGTAACACCCCTTGTGCCAGTTAGCCCTAATTTGCATACAGAAAGAAACTATGGCCCCCGGCCGCTGCAGCAATCATGGCCCCCAGCCGCTGCGCGGCCCGGGGCCAGGTACTCCACGGCCCGGCACCGGTCCGCGGACCGGGGGTTGGGGATCACTGCTGTAAGCGACCCCTATTAAGCCTGGAGCGTACGATGTTTTCCACCTCAGATTGTGTTTACCCTTCTACCACTACAGGAGGCTTGGGTGGATGGTCTTATGCTAGACCCAATTACTGGTTTCAACAAGCTACAATGAAATTATGGGCCAATTTTCCCTAGACCTCTGGGTAGACTGAGTCGAACTGTAACTGGGTTAACTTCACCATTGGGAATGGACCTGAAATTTTG
The DNA here is from genome assembly GCF_051295495.1 of Thamnophis sirtalis. Lineage (NCBI taxonomy): Eukaryota > Metazoa > Chordata > Lepidosauria > Squamata > Natricidae > Thamnophis > Thamnophis sirtalis. The sequence continues at coordinate 62,635,065 of NW_028261384.1, read as the reverse complement.
GACCAAATTCTTTGCTAATCCTATGTATTTAGTAGACACAAAAACTTTGTCTCCCCCCCCCCACGAAAGGTGTTTTGGAGTGAGTGGTTTTTAGCAGTTTGCTTCTTGTAGGCTTCTGCCGCATCGGCTAGAGCCTTCTTCGTATTTTCCCATCCTTTCTTTAGTGTGTCCATCCATTTTCATTCAGAGACATGAAGGAGGCAGGTTCTCTAGGTAACTCATGCATGGCAACAAATTCTATACCACTGATAATCTGGAAAGCTGTTAATCCCGTGCTGCTGTGGACCGCATCGTTGTATGCCATTTCAACGAAGGGTAGGAAGTCGGACCAGTTGTCTTGCTGATAGTCCACATAACACTGGATGTATTGTTCCACCACTGCATTGGCGCTCTCTGCTGCACAGTTCATGCTGGGATGAACCTCTGAGCTCAGTTCTTGTGCGGACCCAATGGATCTCAGGACCTCTCTCCAGAACTTGGCTGTGAACTGGACTCCGCGATCCTCTTGGGCAATCCTACAGGTGATAAATGTGTTTCACAAACACTTTCACCAATGTCTTTGCATATGGCAACCCTGAGTAAGCAATGAAGTGTGCCTGCTTGGAAACCAAATCAATAACTGTCCAGATTACTTTATTCCCACTGCTGTTTGCGAGTTCGACGATGAAGTCCATTGCAACCTCTTCCCATGGTCGATTAGGGCTGGCCACTTGTTGTAGTCCAGGGGACTTCTCTGGCAGTGGTTTCATTGTTGCGCAAGTAGCAACGCTTTTTACAAAATTTTCCACCTCCGATTTCATCTTTGGCCACCAAAATTGATGCCTGGTGAGGTGGAGCGTTTTTAGGAATCCAAAGTGTCCTCCTAGTTCCGCCTCATGGCTTTGTTGTAGACCTTTCAGCCTCAACCCTGCGGGGACGTACAGTTTTGACCCCTTCCAGGCTAATCCATTTTCCATCGTTAGGATATCCTGGTTATTGTTGAGCCACTGGTCTGTTGGGAGCACCAATTTAATAGTTGTCATCAGCTTATTCTGGCTTCAGTTAATGACTTGGGCTGCCTTTTGATGGGAGGAAGAAATGATGGGGTGAACAACTTCTCCCTTCTTACTGTCATACTGTGGTTTTCTCAACAAAACATCCCCCAACAAGGTTTTTGGTACTTGTTGGATCCCTGGGGTTTTTGTCTCTGCTGCAGGTGCTGCAGGGTCTGAATTCTTGGGTTCAATCGTCCCTGGGTGGCCCTCTTCCTCCACCGGTGGTAGCAGCCCAAACACAATCAGGACCTCCAGCGGTCCTTGGAGGAAGCCAGTTATCTTGATCCATTCCAGTCAGGCTTCAGGCCTGGCTACAGCACAGAAACCGCTTTGGTCGCATTGACCGATGATCTCTGGAGAGCCAGGGATGGAGGCCACGCCTCCATCCTGGTACTCCTTGACCTCTCGGCGTCTTTCGATACCATCGACCATGGTATCCTTCTGCGACGACTGTGGGAGGCACTGTCTTACGGTGGTTCTCCTCTTACCTCTCGGACAGGTCACAGTCGGTGTTAGTCGGAGGGCAGAGATCAACCCCTAGGCCCCTAACGTATGGGGTGCCGCAGGGTTCGGTCCTGTCCCCCCTTCTTTTTAATATCTACATGAAACCGCTGGGAGAGATCATCCGACGGCACAGGATAAAATACCACCAATATGCGGACGATACACAGCTGTATCTGTCCGCCCCGTGCCAACTCAATGAAGCGATGGACGTGATGAGCCAGGGCCTTGAAGCTGTTAGAGACTGGATGGGGGTTAACAAGCTTGTACTCAATCCAGATAAGACCGAGTGGCTGTTGTGCTTCCCTCCCACTAATTGGCCAAGTGTTCCATCTCTCAGGCTGGGGGGTCAAATTGTACGCCCCTCAGACAGGGTCCGCAACTTGAGAGTCCTCCTGGACCCACAGCTGACTTTTGAACACCATTTGTCAGCTGTGACCAGGGGGGCATTTGCCCAGGTTCGCCTGGTGCACCAATTGCGCCCCTACCTGAACCGGGAGGCTCTCACAACAGTCACTCGTGCCCTTGTGACCTCTAGGCTGGAGTACTGCAATGTGCTCTACATGTTGCTGCCCTTGAAGAGCATTCCGCGACTTCAGCTGGTCCAGAATGCGGCCGCGCGAGCGATCGTGGGTGCACCTCGTTTCACCCATGTAACACCTATCCTCCGCGAGCTTCACTGGCTGCCTGTTGATCTCCGGGTGCGCTTCAATGTGCTGGTTGTCACCTACAAAGCCCTTCATGGTATTGGATCTGGGTACTTGAGAGACCGCCTACTGCCAATTACCTCCACTAGACCAATAAGATCGCATAGAGTAGGCCTCCTCCGAATTCCATCCGCCAGCCAGTGCCGACTGGCGACTACACGGAGGAGAGCCTTCTTGGTGGCTGCTCCGACCCTCTGGAACGAACTCCCCGTGGAGATCTGGACCCTCACCACCCTCCAGACCTTCTGTGCTACCCTTAAAATCTGGCTGTCCCAGCAGGCCTGGGGCTAATGACTTTAACCCCACCCGAATGGTATGACTGTTGTGCTTTTTTTAACAATGTACTGTCTTCATGTTTGTAACTTGTTTGTCTTCCCCTCCCCCTGAAATGTGAGCCGCCCTGAGTCCCCTCAGGGAAAAGGGCGGCATACAAATAAAGTACACAAATAAAGTATACAAATAAATAAATCATCAATTTCCTACCGCTGACTTCCCACTTTATCGTAGGCTTCCACTTGTCAAGCCATGCAAGCCCCAAGATTATTGGTTCCGGCATCTCTGGAGCCACAATGAATCTGAGTGGCGGCCCACTTGTAACTTTACCAGTTCAGTTATTAGTGTGGTTGGGGTCCCTCCAGTTAGCATTCCATCTACCTGCTCAACCCAAATGGGACAGGCTAGAGGTCTTGTGCATATGCCCAGTTGCTTTACGATGCTGATTAAGCATCGAGTACAACCGGTGTCCAAGACTGCTTCATTTCATTTTTTTTTCATTTTATTTGACATTTATAGGCCGCCCTTTTCCCTGAGGGGACTCAGGGCGGCTTACAATTTGTAGGAAGGGGGTGCAAGACAAAACACAAAAAGAAAATGTGAAATATAATAAAATAAAACAATAAAACACAACATTCATTCAGCATTCGGGTGGGGCAAAATTAGGGGCTTATCCCCAGGCCTGACGGGATAGCCAGATCTTAAGGGCTGTGCGGAAGGTCTGGACGGTGGTGAGGGTACGAATCTCCACGGGGAGATCGTTCCAAAGCATCGGAGCTGCTACTGAGAAGGCTCTCCTCCGCGTAGTCGCCAGTCGGCACTGACTGGCGGATGGAATTCGGAGGAGGCCTACTCTATGCAATCTGATGGGACGGAGGGAGGTAATCGGCAGAAGGCGGTCTCTCAAATAGTCAGATCCACTACCATGGAGGGCTTTATGAATGGTAAGTAGCACCTTGAAGCGCACCCGGACATCAACAGGTAGCCAGCGCAGCTCACGGAGGATCGGTGTTATGTGGGCGAACCGTGGTGCGCCCACGATCACTCGCACGGCCGCATTCTGGACTAGCTGAAGTTGCCGGATGCTCTTCAAGGGCAGCCCCATGTAGAGCACATTGCAGTATTCCAGCCTAGAGATTACAAGGGCTCGAGTGACTGTTGTGAGGGCCTCCCGATTCAGGTAGGGTCGCAACTGGCGTACCAGGCGAACCTGGGCAAATGCCCCCCTGGTCACAGCTGACAAATGATGGTCAAAAGTCAGCTGTGAGTCCAGGAGGACTCCCAAGTTGCGGACCCTATCTGAGGGGTGTAAATTTTGACCCCCCCAGCCTGAGTGATGGAACACTGGCCATATTGTTGGGAGGGAAACACAACAGCCACTCGGTCTTGTCTGGGTTGAGTACCAGTTTGTTAGCTCTCATCCAGTTCTTAAGGGCCTCAAGACCCCGGTTCATCACGTCTACCGCTTCATTGAGTTGGCACGGGGCGGACAGATACAACTGTGTGTCGTCCGCGTATTGATGGTATTTTATCCCATGCCTCCGAATGATCTCGCCCAGCGGTTTCATGTATATGTTAAATAGTAGGGGGGATAAGACCGAACCCTGCGGCACCCCATAAGTAAGGGGCCTCGGGGACGATCTCTGCCCCCCCACCAACACCGACTGCGACCTGTCCGAGAGGTAGGAGGAGAACCACTGCAAAACAGTGCCTCCCACTCCCACCTCCCGCAGTCGTCGCAGAAGGATACCATGGTCGATGGTATCGAAAGCCGCTGAGAGGTCAAGGAGAACCAGGATGGACGCATGGCCTCCATCTCTGGCTCTCCAGAGATCATCGGTCAATGCGACCAAAGCGGTTTCTGTGCTGTAACCGGGCCTGAAGCCGGACTGGAAGGGGTCAAGGTAACTAGCTTCCTCCAAGGTACGCTGAAGCTGGAAGGCCACCACCTTCTCAACAACCTTCCCAACGAAGGGAAGGTTGGAGACTGGACGGTAGTTATTAAGAACGGCTGGATCCAAGGATGGTTTCTTCAGGAGGGGTCTCACCACCGCCGCTTTAAGTGCGGTGGGGAAGTGCCCCTCCCGAAGGGAGGCGGTGACGACCGCATGGATCCAGCCTCGTGTCACCTCACTGCTGTTGGCAACCAGCCAGGAGGGACACGGGTCCAGTATACAGGTGGAGGCGCTCACAGCTCGCATAGCCTTGTCCACATCCCCAGAGGCAACATCCTGAAACTCAACCCAGAGATGGTCTGCCAAGTTATCCCCCTGTGTCTTGGCTGGATCTGCAGGAGTGGAGTCCAAGTCTGACCGAAACCAAGCAACTTTGTCCGCCAGGAACTGGACATACTCCTCAGCCTTACCCTGTAAGGGGTCCCCTGCCTCCCTCCTATTTAGGAGGGAGCGGGTTATCCTAAACAGGGCGGCTGGGCGGGACTCGGCGGACGCAACCAAGGTGGCAATATGTGTTCTTTTAGTTGTCCTTAATGCCGTGATATATTCCTTGGTGCATGCTGTCAAAAGTGCTCGGTTCGATTTGGACCTATCGGACCTCCACAAGTGCTCTAGGCGTCTCCTCCGGCGCTTCATCTCCCGGAGCTCCTCGGTGAACCAAGGAGGCCTCCGGGATCCGCCGACCCGGAGGGGCCGTAGTGGCGCAATCCGGTCAAGAGACTCTGATGCTGCCGAGTGCCAGGCAGCAACCAGAGTCTCCGCCGAGCTGTGGGCGAGAGTATCAGGAATAACCCCAAGCTCCGTCTGGAACCTCAAGGGGTCCATAAGTCGCTTGGGGCGGAACCACCTGGTCGGTTCCTCCTCCCTACGGTGGGGGTTTGGCCTCCGGAAGTCTAGCCTCAGTAGGCAGTGGTCTGACCACGACAGGGGTATGATCTCATTACCCCTCAGACCAAGATCACAAGTCCACTGCTCCGAGAGGAATACGAGGTCGAGTATGTGACCCGCTGAGTGGGTTGGGCCTCGGATTACCTGGGTCAAGCCCATGGCTGTCATGGAGTCCATGAACTCCTGCGCTCCATCAGAGTGTTCACCGAGCGAAGGCAAATTGAAGTCCCCCAGAACCATGAGCCTAGGGAACTCAATTGCTAGCTCGGCTACCGACTCGAGGAGCGAGGGGAGGGCTGCTGCAACGCAATTGGGAGGCAGGTACGTTAGCAGCAGACCCACTTGACCCTTGAGGTCCAACTTCACCCGACAAGCTCCGGAGCAGGGATCCTACGAGGTGCTAAAAGACTCCCGGACAACAATAGCCACACCGCCACCCCTTCCCTGGGCTCTCGGCTGATGAAGCACCTCAAATCCATCTGGGCACATCTCTACGAGGGGGACTCCTCCCTCCATGCCCAGCCATGTCTCAGTAATACATGCCAGGTCTGCCCTCTCGTCTAAAATTAAGTCCCGGACGAGGGGAGCCTTGTGAACAACAGACCTGGCATTTAGCGACAACAGCCTGAGACCAGGGTCCCGATTACTCGCGCCATCTGACCTTGGAGTGGGACTCATAGGGCCGGAAGGAGGGATCTCTGTGATGTAGCGAGCCCTCCTTCCCCGGTGATGGCCAGCCCTAAAGTCTCCGCCATATCTGCCTCTCCCTGTTATGACCGCAATGCTCCGACCCTCTCCCGTGGCCGTAGTCCCCCCAACCACCCCGGTGACCCCCGCATACCCCGGCAGGTCCTCTGAATCAGTCATACTCAAGCACTCACTCAAACAGTCCTCACGCAATGATTAAAAACACAAATTACAGCAATAATAATAGTAAAAGTGAGGTCATTCACACTATCACAGACAATCCCATGCACTCAACATACCAAATTAAAAATTGCGCAGGCTCACAAAGTTCGTACTAGGCTTATGTAAGTCCAAAGGTGTCTTCCGCCCTCTCCTAGGGGAGGGCCACACCTTGAGGGGGGGGTCGTAAGGAGAGGGGGAGTATGTTAAAAGCATTAAGTCTCCTCTTATAGATTTTTCCATCTGACGGTAAGGTGGTAATGGTAGTCCGGAACAGTCCCCAAAAGTTCAGTAAGTCGGTCAGCCGGGTGGGCGCAGTCAGGAGATGTTGCACGACCCAAAAAATCATAAGGGGTGCCGCCATCGTCCATATGTCACCTGCAGCAGCGAGCAGAGAAGGGGGTGCACCAGAGAAAGGAGGGGGGGAGCTAGAGAACTAAGGTGGCCAGAAATCAGGCACCAGTCTCAGCCATATAGGTGTAAAGGATCAGCCACTCCCTCCTTCATGAAGTGCTGGTTAACACAGGCCCAGGTCTTTAATCTTAATCTCTAGCAGTTCAAAGCAAATGCTCGCCGTCCGCTGGCGCCACCCACCAGTATGGAACACGCCCTTGTTGTCTTCAGCGTTTGCACCGATCACTTGGTGCTACTCACCCACACCAATTCGAGCCGCAAGTTATCTAAAGCGGCTGCCACCGTCACCCCCAGCTTGGAACACGCTGGGAGGCTGTGGTCTGTGTGTGTGTGGGGGGGCCGCCCGACAACGCCGGCAAAACTCCAAAAACCACCGTCCGTGTGAGCGGGGGGGGCATCCAACAGCGCCCACAGCCAAGCCACCATCCGTGTAAGGGAGGGGGAAAGGGGACGTCCGACACCGTCGAAGGCCACTCTGGGGTATCTTAGGTCTTCCGAGCCCCAAGCCCTCCAAGTTCCAAAGTTCCGAGAATCCCGGCTAGCAAGCCGCACCGGCAGTCTCCGTCTCGGCAGTCCAAGAATCCCGGCTAGCAAGCCGCGCCGGCAGTCTCCGTCCCAGCCCAGCGCTTTTTCCCCTGTCGTCCGCGTCTTCCGAGCCTAGCAGCTCTGGGGAGGCAAGTCTCCTCAGTCCACTGCTGGCACGGGTATACTAAGGAGTTCTTACTTCCTTTAAGCACGAAGCCGGGTTCCTGGACCAGGATTTCGCCTTCTCCCACGCAATTTCTCAGCAGCCCGAGCCGGAGCGAGGAAACTCGGCAGCCATCTTCCAGCGCATGCGCACACACACTTCAACTTCCCCTTCCTCCTCCATTTCAGGCACTTGGAGGTTGACTTGGAAGGTGGAGGGATGGATGGGTGCACTCACCATTGGTTTGTCTTTGGCATTTTCCTCCTCTGAGGCCTCCCCCTTGGTAGGACTATTCATCGCCTTAGGTTGGGGATCCTATTCCAGAAGTTGTTGCCCCAGATGATTCTTCTGTGGTGGCATCTGGGGCCTTCTTTTTACCGCCGTGGTGGTTGGTATACACATTTGTTCTTCGGCATTTTCCTCCTCTGAGGCCTCCCCCTTGGTAGGACTCTTCGTCACCTTAGGTTGGGGATCCGAGGTGGCGCAGTGGTTAGAGTGCTGTACTGCAGCCACTTCAGCTGACTGTTATCTGCAGTTTGGCTGTTCAAATCTCACCAGCTCAGGGTTGACTCAGCCTTCCATCCTTCCGAGGTGGGTAAAATGAGGACCCAGACTGTGGGGGCGATATGCTGACTCTGTAAACCGCTTAGAGAGGGCTGAAAGCCCTATGAAGCGGTATATAAGTCTAACTCCTATTGCTATTGCTATCCTCTTCCAGAGGTTGTTGGCCCATATAACACTTTTCTGGTGGCATCTGGGACCTTCTCTTTACTGCCATGGTGCTTGGTGCATATGTTTGTGGCATTGGGGCTGGAGCCAAGCACTCTGACACTCTGTGGCCAAGTTGATAGCAACGGTGGCATTTTTTTTGGCCCCCACGAGGCAAGGAACCTAGTTACATCTCTAAACTTAGGAACCGCCTCATCACATTGTTCCACTATGCATCCTGCAGCTTTCCCCTTATTCATTTCTTCTTCCATTGTCAAGAACCCTTCTCTGTAGGAAGGTGGGGTAAGAACCTGTTGGGGCATTGCAGGGGAGACTGGACTCTAGGGGGGGGTGTCAATCCCTGGGTTGGCCACTGCCCAGTTTTCTGCCAGGGTGCCATCTGCTGAGGGAGGGCAGGTGCCCACTGGCATCTCTTCCATCCATGACCTGGGGTTAAGACCCATCCTGGGGTTGCCTGATTCACAGGTTGCAGTTCAACCAACAATGGCTGGATAGCGGGTTTATGTGCCAAGCCCCCCTCTGCTGGCTTGGAGGAGTTATAGGCCAAGCCCCCCTCTGCTGGCTTGGAGGATTTTCCCATGTTGATGGCCAAGCAAGTGCCCACTGGCATCTTTTCCATTCATACTCTGGGAAGAAAGCCCAATTTGGTGCTTGATTCATAAGCTGCAGCCCAGCTGGCTAGTGAAAGATGCTGGCCAAATCCCTTCTTGCTGGCTGGGTTGAATTTCCCATTTTGATAGGGAATCTGTCTTCAACTCAGTTGCAGGGTAATGGGTCATTTTATTTATCGCTGTTTGGAAGGAGTAATTATCTCCACTCCAGTCCTCCAGTCCATTGCAGCTTTTACTAGTGAAGTGGGGGGAACATCACTCACATTTAGCTGCTCAAGTTGATCTGGGATTTTCATTCTCCAGCCTTGCGGTGAATTAGTTTTCCCAGGCCCCTCCGGCTGCATCTTCCCAGATGCTATTTATCTGAAAATTTCCTCTCCCACAAATTCCTTTGCTGCTTGGGAGAGATGTAGAGAAGCGTCTCATCTCAGCTTCTTATCTCAAAAAGCTTTCTCTTAATTGTTTGCTGATATTTTACATTGATCTGGTCAACGTTGGGAAATCAGCACCTCCCTCACCAACCCCCTTGCAGGGGTGCTGGTGATTTATTTTAAAAGGAGATTTGGGATAATGTCAGCATTCCAAATATCATGCAAAATTAAATCAGAGTCCAAGGCAGAGCTATCCTTAAAGTTCCGATTTAATAAGACAGACTGCAACAAACTATGGAATCCCTAATCTAAAAGCTTCCTGGAATTCCACCCAGTTGGAAGTTCATGATCTTATCCCCACACCCATAAATCCATCACATGGTCCAATCTTCTTCGGCCATGCTGGCATTTCCACCCATCTAGTTCCGGTCAGATGCAGAGGTGCGGGGACAAAAGATGACCTTGATTTCTAGAAAGGAATGACAACAACACATTCTACAATTCTACTCCTTACTATTCCTCTTCCCAATTACTACACAGCATAATGAAATAAGAGAGAGTGTGGCAGGCCAAATATCCTAAAAGGAATATAACTGCAGGCCTGACACCAAACTGCATGCCTCTCCCAGCCACTTTCGCGGCTTCGCGGAGCACAGAGAACCTTCCTGGCTCCCCTGGACTTTGCGCTCTTCTCCACATTCTCCTCGGCTCCTCCTCCATCACTCGCTCGTTCACTTGCTCGCTCTTTCGCCCGCTGCTCTGGCTACCTCCGTCCATGCCCAGCAGGTGCAGCAACATCATCAAGATGAAGAGTGAGAGGGAAGAGCTGGCATGGAGAGGGCCCTGCTGCCACTTAGGCAGGGCACTGAGGCCACTCACCCCCAAGCCACTTCGTCTTGATGTCGGCGCCGCAGCTCTGGCTACAGCTGTCCAGCCACACCAGCAGCTGCAGTGACATCATCAAGGGCGAGAGGGAAGAGCCCAGCTGGGAGAGAGCCCTGCCGCCGCTTAGGCAGAGCACCAAGGCCCCTTCGCCTCCAAGCCACTTCTTCTTGATGATGTCACTGCAGCTGCCAGGTGTGGACGGACGGAGGTAGCCAGAGTGGTGCCGAGGTGGTCTGGGTGGGTGTAAGACCGAGCGAGCAATGGAGGATCAGTCAGCATGATCCTCGCTCACCTGCCGGGCTGCCTCGGTACCACTCCAGCTACCTCCGTCTGGCCGTGCCCGGCAGCTGCAGCGACATCATCAAGATGAAGAGCGAGAGGGAAGAGGCTGACCGGGAGAGGGCCCTGCCACTGCTTTGTCTGAGTGAGGCGAAGGGGCCTCGGTGCCCTGCCTCCTGCGGGCTCACACCAGCCAGAGCTGAAAGGTTTTCCTTGGGGCAGCAGGTGCAAAAACCTCGGGGGGAATTGGGGGTGTGTGGGAGTCTAGGGTGCCTGGGGATAGGTGCGGCTTTTCCTTTTGGCTCGCTTGGGCGCAGCCTACTGGAAGTGACCGTGGGCTGCGTGGATGTGTGAATGATGAGGGTCAGGCCAAAAGAGTCGATTTCCTATCTTTAGGGCAACCCCTTGGCGTTGTTTGATGGAAGCCTCTTAAGGGCTGAGAAGAAAAGATGAACGGCAACTAAGAAGCCTTTTCTTTTGTTTATATCCCTCCCACCTTCACCGTTTCTCAGTTCTGGTGGCTGCGCCTTCTCGCTGCCTTCATTAACTCCACTCCTTCTTGTTTACCTGAGTGCGTGGCTTCTTTCATTAGGCTCCACAATTAGTGTGTTCACTCTTAAGCAACATGGAAATAACCTTGGCTTTGGCTCTTTCAAAGTAGATGTATACTTTCTCTTGAGAGCAAACAACACCATTTCAATTTTAATAGATGCCAGCCAGTGTGCTCACCGTAAAGACATGACAACAAAGGTTATCTTAACCTGGAGGCTTTTGTAGGAGTAGATTGAGGGGATAGCAGAGGAGTTATCCCTCCTAATCCCTCCCCTCTCGAAACATTCTCAGTTAATGTGGCTACCTCTAGAGCAGTTTTTCTTAACCTTGGCAACTTTAAGATGTATAGACTTCAACTCCCAGAATTCCCCAACCAGCCATGCTAGTTGAGGAATTCTGGGAGTTGAAGTCCACAAGTTTGAACACCCCTGGTTTTTTTTTTCTAAAGGATTAGGGGTGCAAGGGTCTTTTAACTTGGCAGCTTTAAGACTTGCGTGCTTCAAATGCCAGAGTTTTTGATCCAACATTTTGGTTGCTAAGCAAGAGCCTTGTTAAGTGAGTTTCACCACATTTTTCAAGTTGGCCACGCCCACCCAGTCACATGACTGCCAAGCCATTCCCACCTGGTCAGTTCAAGCCACTCCCACCCAATCACATGACCGCCAAGTCACTCCCACAAAACAGGCCACACATCTACAGAAGAGGTTCTAAAATTTTTTGAAACCCACCACTGTGAGCACCCCACAGGTCGGATGTGACCTTGAATTTGACACCTCTGACTTAGACTTATAGGCTGCTTCACAGTGCTTTATAGCCCTCTGTATGATCCCATGAGGGATTGCAATTTAATTTGGGTGCTCAGAAAATGGCAGCCACTTCTGGGATTATACCACACAGTCCAACAAGTGAATAGCCTGTTTTTCCCTAACCTAGGCTCTGAAAATCTTTGAAAGGTTGTTGCATGATACAGGGTGAGGAAAAGAGTGTGGGGCTTAGTGTGGTGGAAAGCCAACCCAATGCCTGCAGGGACCTGATAAAGACATCAGGGGGGCACTCCTATAGTCAGGTGTAAAGAAAAATGACCATCACTGTAGACACTACAGTAGTGATTTTGTGATCAGTTGTAAGTAGTTTTTAGTGGGTCCACTGTAATTTTGAATGGTTGCTAAGCAATCAGTTATTAGTTAAGGACTTATCTGTATTATTTCTTGCTCATAAAAAAAGTAAATGGCATTTATTGATTACATATTAAGCATATTACTAAGAGTTACTTCTCTTTAGATTTTGATCTTAAAATGATACGGCTTCTTTTCAAGATTTTTTTAAAATTTCTGTATGATAGATTATTTCACATTATTTTGTGAAGATTATATTGGTAAATTCAGTTTAAATCTTATATCAATAATTATTTCATACACTTGGCTTATTGACCCAAAATAAATACTTTAAAATTTAAGAGAATATAAATGTTACTGTGTAAAAGCTTAAAAATTTGAGGATTTTTTTAAATGGTAGGAACAAAATTCAGAACATTGTTTAACTAAAATAACTGAAATGCAGGGGATAATTCTGTTAAATTGCATGGTATACAAAATGTTTAGATTGTTTAGAAAACAAATTTTGCAAAATGATTGTGTGGTTCTTAAAATGTGTAATTCAATTTGAAAATAAAGTATGAAATACTATTTATGACTACGAACAACCTCAGGAAATTGTTGAAAAATTGTTGACAAGCTATAGATACATATATATCATGAAATAATAACTTGATACTTTTTCTTTGTTTCAGATTTAGGTTCTTGGATTTAAAGCAATACTGTGAGAAACTATCTAAGTTTGTATATAAGCATGGGGACCCCTGGCTCAGGAAGGAAAAGAACTCCGATGAAGGACAGATTTTCTGCAGAAGATGAAGCCCTAGGTCATATTGCTAGAGAGGTTGGTAAATTTGTTCAAACATAAGTGACAGGTATAACCTGGAAATCAGTATGTTATTGCAGCATAGGTAATTATACTTACTTGAACAATTATTAAGTTGGAACTTATTCAGAAAACATACTGTTTTATCAGCATGCTTAGTAATTCAAGCATAGAGATTCTTGCTCTCCTAATAATATGACTGCAGACCGCCCATCTACTGCAGAGTTTCAAGTGGCTGTTGTATGAGTCATTTAGAAAATCTGCACAATGACATCTACTAGTTAGAGTTAAACAGAGAAAGAACTTATGGCTTTTTAGTGAAATTATTGGTCCTTGTATATATAGTTGAACAACCAAATATGAGACTAGTGTTTTGCAAAAAAATGTAAAACATTTATTTATTTGTTTGTTTTTTTGTTTTTATTTATTTATTATTTATTCAGTCAGTCAATCAATCAATCAATCAATCAATCAATCAATCAATCAGTCGGCTTCCCATCTTTTACTGTAGAGTAATTCTGGGCGGCTTACAATTACATCTATACTAAAACATGAGAGATTAAGAACAAATGTTAAAACCAAAATTACATGGGGGAGGGAGGGAAGTGAGTGAGTGGGAGCTGGTTTCTGTTGTTACTCAATCAACCACCTCCATTGTGCTGTTCTTCCATTGGGTTCCAAGCCGACTTGCAAAATCTCATCTTTAGGCCCTTACAAAAAAAGAGGAGGGTTGGGGCCAACCTCACATTGGGCAAGATGTTCCAGAGGGCAGGAGCAAAAGTAGAGAAGGCCCTCCTCCTGGACCCCACCAGCTGGAATAATGGGGCTGACAGAACCCGCAGCATGGCTCTTCTGCTGGCATGAGTGGTATGGGCCAATCCCAGTGGGGTGAGATGGCCACTCAAGTAACTTGGATCCATGCCATAAAGAGCTTTAAAGGTGATCACCAGTGCTGTCAAGCTTTTAACTAGCAAACTCAACCAATTCAGTGCTATTGAGACGTCCAGCTTTCTCAAACACCTACTTTATCACCTGTATATCATTTTGGCATGGAAGAAAATGAAACCAGCTCTAAACATTTCCTGCAGTTTCAATATAATTAAAAAATAGATAATTATCTCCCTCATGGTCACAGGTCACATTGTCCAATTAGGTGTCATGACATCTCCTTGGCAACTCCCCATAGTGTCAGCACCTGTTGAGATGTCCTTGGTTCTCATGGGTTGATCTGTTATTATTGTCTGGTCTGAGATTCCAGATACTCCTCCCCCCTGGAAACAGAAAGATGGCTGTGGCAGGCCTGATCCATTTCATAGTTGACAAATACCTTGAATTGTACCCGGAAGCAGACTGCAGCTCACGGAGCAATGGTGTTATAGGAGCTATTCTTGTGGGGGCCAAAATTTTCCACACTGCTGCACTCTGCACCAGCTATAGCTTCTGGATACTTTTCAAGAGTAGCTCCATGTAGAGTGCATTACAGTAGTGCAGTCACAAGATGACTAGGGACTGAACAACTATGCAGAGGGAATCCTGATCCAGGAAAGGCCGCAACTGGCGCACAACACGGTTGTGCAAAGACTGTCCTAGTCGCTACTGCTACCTGTTCCTCAAACAGAAGTGAGTCCAGGAAAATTCCCAAGTTGTGGATTGGGTCTTTCTAGGGCAGTGCCGCCCCACCCAAATATGACAAGGTCTCAGATTCCCCAAACCATTTGGTATTACAAGAGTTCAGTCAAAGTTTATTGTCCCCCATCTAAGTCCTCACAACCTCTTGACACTGTGAAAGAGAAGCCACAGCATCACTTGGGTCACCAAGAGTGAAACTATAGAATTAACTTATTTTTCAGAGTATAAGATGCACCTCCCCCCCCAAAAAAAGAGGGTGAAAATTTGTGTGCGTCTTATACACCAAATCTACCCCCACCCTACCAGAGGCCAAAAACATGAGGCATGGAGGCAGCAATGGTCTGTGGCAATCCCTGTAGCCTGGAACAGCTGATTGGGGGTATTCTGGTAGTCAGTTGTGCTGAATCAGACTGCAATAAATGCTGAAGCTGACCTGGTTGGTCAGAGTTTGCAGCAGCAATCACATTCAGAAAGCACACAGAAATAAGCAGGATTCAAAATAATAATAATATACAATACAATACAAAAAGCAGGTTTTCTGTGGTAGCAATAAATACAAGCAAAACACAAGGAGTTTCACTTTCAGTTCTCAGCTAAGCAAGGCTGTCTCATTGTTGCTCACATGGCAAATACTGTTTCAGAGTCCAAATAGCCCTCATTGGCTGACTTAGTTGCCTATTCATTGGCTGGCCTTGTTAACATGTGTCCCAAGTCAGGAAGCAAATACAATGGATGCTGGTAGGCAGAGGCAGAATTTTTCTTATTATTATTTTCCTCCCCAAAAACTAAGGTATGACTTATACTCCAGAGCGTCTTCTACTCCAAAAAATACGGTAGGTGTCACCAGCATACAATAAAATGTCAATAGAGTAGAATAGAATAGAATAGAATAGGCAGGAAATCTTATATCACTTCAGACAAATGGTTGTCCAGTCTCTTCTTTAAAACTTCCAATGTTGGAGAATTCACAGCTTCTGGAGGCAAGTTGTTCCACTGTTTAATTGTTCTAACTGTCAGGAAATTTCTTCTTAGTTCTATGTTGCTTCTGTCCTTGATGAGTTCCTATCCATTGCTTCTTGTCCTGCCCTCACTTGCTTTGGTGAATAGATTGACTCCCTCTTCTTTGTGGCAACCCCTGAGATATCAGAACACTGTTGTCATGTCACACCTAGTCCTTCTTTTCATTAAACTAGACTAGTGGTAGTCAACCTTTTTCTACCTACCGCCCACTAATGGATCTTTCTTGATGGAAAAATTTCCTTACCGCCCACCAGTTTTTGTGCAAGTGTGTAATATTTTTTAGAAAGGAGGGTGTTTTTTTAAAAAAGAAATGTACGTACATTTATTTTTTTATTTCTACTTTATTCATGTTTATAATGTTTTTAACTTTATAAAGTTTAATTAGAAAATAATAAAGTAAATTGAAATTAGCTTTACTAGTGATTAATGAAATCTTTGAGGCTGATGCTGCGAGACTAAATATTTGATATCTGCAAAAACAAAAGGTGCAAAGATTTTTTTGTATGGACTTGCTCATAAAGATGTTTGGAGAACTCGACCCACGAATGGCAACAGGATTAAGGAGGTTTTGTTACTGGAGAGACACAGGCTGATAGATGGAAGAATACATCTCAAAACTAGCTAAACCTAATTAAATTCATTTGTAATAGATATAGTTGAATAATAATTGATAATGATAGTAATGTATATAATGCGGAGTTGATATGATAAATAATAATTGGATATGAGAAGGGAAGGTTAGAAATATTTTTGGACCATATATAAAGGTTATTAATCACAATAATTATTACTATTAAAAAATAAAATAAAACTATATACAGTTAAATGTTAACTAATATGGGGAAAATGCTATGATATATGATATAATTACATAAAGAAAGGAGAATGATAATAAACTATATACATGGAGGATGGAATTTTTGGTATTAAATATTATGGATGTTTAGCTAAAACAGGATATGAGGATTTGATGTTAATGGAGGATTTTATAAACAAGTAAATGAAATGCTAGCATGTGGTTATGGATTAAATCTTTGGCATAGTTAAGGATGAAAGATGTTTAAACAACTGTAGTCAACTAAAAGTGGAGGTATGATGATGTCAATATGGTAAACATTTGAGTTAAGATATTTGAATTAATATGAATTAATGGAAGAAATGCACAAAAACATGTTGTAACCAGCTGATATACTTTTTTATAACATATACTTGTCTTTTTGTTTTGGTTTTTTTTTTTTTTTCTCTGCCTTGTTTTTTGTTTTTTGTCTTTTTTGTGTTTTGATTTTTTTCCCCACTGTTGTGGGCATGTGTTGTTTATGTAACAAAAAAATAAAAAAATTTTTTTAAATTAATATTTGATATCTGGTTCGATTTTCGTAAGGAACAAACGAAGGTCTCCTCTTTTGATGATATTCAGACGGTTTCTCTGTTTGCTCATAATAT
The DNA here is from genome assembly GCF_051295495.1 of Thamnophis sirtalis. NCBI lineage: Eukaryota > Metazoa > Chordata > Lepidosauria > Squamata > Natricidae > Thamnophis > Thamnophis sirtalis. The sequence goes on along the minus strand of NW_028261384.1, from coordinate 62,618,260 downwards.
GATTAACAGCACTAAAGCCTGATTCTACAAGATATGTGGTAGGGAAAGGTATCAATAAATTGAACATCATTTTCCACATATTTGGACATAACGCAGGCTTTTTTTTATTTTGCTACAGTTTTTGGTATCCACCACTGCCAAAATTACATGTACTCTCTTCGTCATATTTATGTTCTAATAGTTCTTCTTGACAAGTTATATCAACCTCAGCAACATTTGATGTAAAACAATTTATCATCCAGTCATGCACCTTTAAGTTTAAAATATCTTGAAATCGTTTTTCCATATCCAATTTGAGTTCATTGAGGTGGCTACTGAACCTTTCAATATCCCCCGGAGTTACATCATTGTTTATAGAGGACAATTCAGGAAACTGATGAAATTCTCTCTTTAAAATATTATGACGGAGAAGATCAAGCTTTTCGATAAATAATGGCCCAATATTTTTGCAACTTATAAGAGTTATATTGGCTTCTTAAAGCTGCAAATTAATTTCATTAAATCTCTTGAAAATGTCTGCTAAATAAAAGGCATCATTCTTTACGGTTTTTAACTGTTCATAGAGACCAGCCTCATTATCACTTTCAAAAAACTGTACGACACTATCAAATAATGCAATAAAACGAGACAAGCATGTACCCTTTGAGAGCCATTGAACTTCTGTGTGTAAAAGTAACCTAATAAACTGCTCGTTATTGTCCTGGCACAGTTGTCGAAACATTATATCACACTTGGCATTAGATTTGATCTTATTTACAGCTTTAATTATTATACTTAATGATGAATGGAGACTTGTACTTAAATGTTTTCCTACAATATGTTGTCTGTGCACAACACAATGAATACACAAAACATTTGGCACTTCTTCCTTCAAGTAAGCAACAAACCCATGATACTGGCCTACCATTGATGGTGCTCCATCAGTAGCACATGCAACAATATTGTTCAAGGGTATATTATTTTTTGCAAAGTATGATTTCACAGCATTAAATATTGATAATCCTTTTGTATCTGTAATCAGATTGACAGTGAATAGCATTTCTTCTTGCAATGTATTGTTTTCATCAAGGTACCGTACATATGTCATCAGTAGAGCCTTATTATCTGCAATGACAGACTTATCCAATTGTATGGAAAATGAAGAATTTTGGAGAATACCTATAAGTTTATTTTCAACATTAGTCACCATTTCGTCAATGTGTCTCTTTACTGTGTTATCGCTAAGGGGCAATGTTTTTAAAACTTCAGTTATATCCTGATGCATTACTGTTGAGATAAATTCTTTGATAGAGGGTATTATCAAAGTTTCTCCATTATTATGACTTTTACCACTTTTTGCAATTAAATGTGATGTACAATAAACTGCAGTTAATCCATCCTCATTTTTTGCATGTTGTTTTTGAAATGATGCAGCTATTGTTGAACGATTTTGAAATCTTTTATAGATTTCTTGAAAATATTCAATGGGCTTATCTTTATCTTGCGAATGCTTTATAGCAAGATGTTCTCGCACTCGACTTGGCTTCATTGCTTCATTAGATAATGTCTTGTGGCACAGTAAACACATTGGAAGCTGTTTATTTGTAACAGATTCAATAAAACCCATCTTCAGATACTTTGGTAAATAGCATATTTCTTTTTTTCAGACATGGGTTCTAAATTTGTTTCACAATTTAACAACTACTTTTACTCTTACGTTTTGATCTGCACTCCACGCAGTGCTTTTTCCCCTCCTCTTTTCCCTTTTATTACAAACACCAAAAACAATGCTGTATTAGGTGCCAATTTTTATTAAGTGTCACCATAAAAAAAATTCCTTTTCCTGCCTTCTTCTTCTTTACCTTTCTTATAGTATTTCACTATATCAAGGATCTCTTTTTCCCTTTTTTATTTTCTCCTTTCTTTACTTATTTCTTTCTTTTATTTTATAACAAAACTTAATTTATGAGCCAGACTAAACACTGCTTACTCTCCTCCTTTATTTTATCCCCTTTTCTCTATTTTTCTTCCCTTTTTTTGTTAATTTTTTTAATCTTTTCCTTTTTATCTCTTTTTTTTTACCTTCCTTAGGGCAATGTACAAAACTAAGGCTGAGCTAGTTAGCCCACTTATTATTATTAGCCAACAACAATTCTCTCCTGCCTATAACTTTTCTTTCTCCTATTTTGCAACTGCTCTGCTCCGCTTCTGCCTGTCCTTGCTATCAGTTTCCACTCCTCCCCTTCCTCTTCCCATGTGTTTGCTTGTTTGCGTGCATGTGCACGTTGGTTTATTGATGTGTGTGCTCACGCCTGCCCACTCGCTCAAAAGGAGGTTTTAACCTCCGAAGTCACTACCGCCCACCTGGAATCCCGAAACCCCCACTAGTGGGTGGTAGGGACCAGGTTGACAACCCATGAACTAGACATACCCAATTTCAGCAAACGTTCTTTATATGTTTTAACCTCCAGTCCCCTAATCATCTTTGTTGCTCTTCTCTACACTCTTTCTACAGTCTCAACATCTTTTTTGCATTGTGATGACCAAAACTGGATGTAGTATTCCAAGTGTGGCCTTACCAAGGCATTATAAAGTGGTATTAACACTTCACATGATCTTGATTCTATCCCTCTGTTAATGCACCCTAGAACTGTGTTGGTTTTTTGGGCAGATATAGCACATATCTGATCTGCTGGGTCATATTTAAGTGATTGTCTACTAGGACTCTCTCTCTCTCATAGTTACTACTATTGAGCTAGAGACCAGCTATATTGTACTTGTGCATTTGCTCTTTTTTTGCCTAAATGTAGAGCCTTGCTTTTTTCACCGTTAAATTTCATTTTGTTAGATAGCGTATTTCAAAATCTTTCTGAATCTTAAGCCTATCTTCTGGAGTGTTTTCCTATTCTTGACCGCTTGGTGTTATCTGCAAATTTAATGAGTTCCCCATCTATCTCCTCATCTAAATAAGTGGCCTAAAACAGCTTTGGGGTACTCCAGTGCATACATCCTTCCATGTGGATGCAGTTCTGTTGATGACTACTTGTTGAATATGGTTGGTCAGCCAGTTACGAATCCATCTAGTGATGGTGGTGTCTAATCCACATTTTTCTACCTTATCAAGTAAATTGTGGTCTACTTTGTCAAATGCCTTACTGAAATTCAAGTAAATTTTATCAAGAATGCAATAAGATTGGCATAATCTATTTTTGACAAACCCATGTTGGCTTTTGGTTATGACTTTGTTTGCCTCTAGATGTTCAGTGATTCATTGCTTGATAATCTTTTCCAAAATCTTTTCCAGTATTGAAGTCAGGCTGATAGGTCTGTAGTTTCCTGGATTTTTTCCCCCTTTTTTGAAAATGGGAACAACATCAGCTCTTTTCCAGTCCTCTAGTGCTCCAGGATCTTTGGAAGATATAGTTCAGTGTTTCTGAAATCACATCTGCCAGTACCTTCAGCACCTTGGGGTGTAAACCATCTGGTCCCAGTGTCTAGGGTGGACAGGAGCTCACTTACCAATTTTTTGTCTATTTTAACGTGTGTTTCTAACCTGTTTTTTACGGTACTGGTTTTGATAGGCTGGACTGTTTTTTCTCTTGCAAAAAATGAGTTAAATAGTTCTGCATTCTCTCTGTTGTTTGTGACCTTCTTGCCACTTTCTCCCACTAGTGGACCAATCATTTCATTGACTTTTTTCTTGTTCTTTTTGACTTTTGTCGCAAGTCTTAGTTCACTTGGAGCCTTAGCTTTCATTACTTCATGTTTGCAGGCTCGGGCTATTTGCTGGTATTCTGCCTTAGTTATGTACTCCTCTTTCCACTTTTTATACTTGTCCTTTTTGTCTTTCAATTTGAGATTTCTTAATGCTATCATTATCTATCTTTACCACAAAACTCAAGCCTATTATTGAAAGTTAGATATTTGTTTTGTATTATTTTAAGTACACAGATTTTTCATTAAGTCTTCTTGTCTTCCTCCATCATTCCCTTTTAATATTAACTTTTTTTTCTGAAGTCCTAAAGTAATTGTGGAAAAGTTGATTCCTAACTTTTGATGCTAGATTTTTTAAATTGCATCTGTATTTTCAATATAACAGGCAGAAGCACGCCTTGCAGCCAAACGTGCAGCCCGAGCGGAAGCAAGGGATATACGCATGAGGGAATTGGAACGCCAACAAAAAGAGGTATGTACTACCAGAAGGAAATATTATTACTATCTTAAATTTATTAGAGTATACATATAATAGAATTCATTTTTCTTGTAAAGCAATGTAGAAAGCTTTTAAAAGAAAATATTATTACTACAGATATTCCTTAATCTAAGGATATAATGAAGCCTGCCTTTGCAAATGAGAATGGTCAGTAAGTGAGACAGCCTCACTTGTCAACTCCCATCAGCTAATCTCTCTGATGCCCTTGTTAAAGAAACACATAGATTGTTAAATAAAGTATGGCATGCGTCATGACTGCGGGAAGCCCTGGGAGGCCTGGGCCAATAAACAAGGCAGACAAGCAGCAAAAAGCTTTGCATAGCCCAAAACAGGCAATTGGGTAAAAGACCCCAACTAGATTAGGGTCCAGCATCAAGTTAAAATGCCAGAGAGGCTTCTAAACAAGCCTATGGTGTGACTGATAAACCACGCTTTTTGATTGGGCCTATGTCCTGATTAACTGGCCATTGGGAGACTGCAAACGGCCAGCTGCAGCAAAGGCTGGGTCCCAAAAGGGAGTCAGACAAACAGCAAAAAGCTTTCCAAATAAGGTTTCCAAGCTTTTTGCTATTTGTTTGATTTCCTTTAGGATCTAGCTAGGATTATTCTAACGGAAGTCAGATAAACAGTAAAAAGTTTTGCAAGAACCCAGCTTCTGCTATGACCGGCCATTTGTTCCATGTGTTGTGATGTAGCTGGCTAAAGTTTTTGAGCTGAACTTTTTCTTCAGCCCCTCAATGCGAACAAGCTGCAAAAATATTTTCTTTGCTTGCTTACTTCCTTTCTTCTGTTCCTCAACCTGGCTGTCATTCATCAAGGTAAGTAACATACAGATTTTGTCACCATGTTTTCAGGCATGCAGAAATTTTTTGCAAATGGGGTGATTAAAAGGGATAGACTAGAGATTGAAGAGAAATGACAGAGAGTTTAATTTAAGTGCCTAATGCGGGGTGGGAATGGGAGATGGGAATGGGAGATAAAGAATAACAAGTTCTGCCAACTTTTTTTCTGTTTTCTTTTTTGAACATAGGGAGGTGGTTAAGCAAGAAAAAGGGTTTGTGATATTCCTCCTGAAGCTGCTGCTTTTGCATGTGAGCAGCTAGCTTAAAGTCTAGCAAGAGCTAGAAGAGATCTGCAGTCTCCTGACAGCCAACTGATCAGGACAGAAAGCTATGAAAGCAGCTGCCATTTTTGCAAGGAATTGTTGGCATGCTGAAAATAGCAGCTGTTTTCAGGAGGCATGGAGAGCAGGCCCAAGTGTTGTGGGGTCCCAGTGGGGTTGAATGGGATGGGAGAGGCAGGAGGGTAGTGCAGCATCCTTCTGGTCAGAAGTAAGGGTGAATGATCATGGAGATGCTACAGCAGCCCTAACTTCAGAAGAAGGTCATATGTAGCTTTTTGGGGACATGTTGTAGTTCAAATGTCCATTAAGTGACGAGTTGGATCTCAAGAATTATCTTAATAGATATATTTATAGTATATTGAATATATTATTCTGCAGCAGAGATGTGCAATGTTTTCAGTGTATGTTATATAAGGTGCCATATACAGTATATTAGTAAGTGAATGCCTGTGTATTTGTTTGTTTGTGAATAGACATATACATGGCAACCCTGTTGTGTGGTAGATGAGGACAAAGAGAATGCTTATAGTACAATAATTCTAAGTTACTATAACAGCCATAAGATTGCTATACTACAGAAGGAAGCACTTTGTGCTGGAGAAATAAAGCAAAACAGACAATCTGCGCAAGTAGTTGCTGGGAATCATGCAGAGTATGGGTTACCCCTCAGGATTTAGAATACCATTTCCATATTATAAAAGTAATTTATTGTACTTTGTGCAGTATATATTCAGAATCTGGGATAATACTTGAGGATTTGTGGTAGTTTTAACAATGGTTTCATTATTACTAGTGTGTTGGTACTGGAACTTCTGGTCAGTTTTATCTTTGCAGAATTGCAGTATTGAATTTAAATATTCTTTAAATTGCTAATGGAATTCTACTTTTCTAGACAGTATTGCAAAATAACCTGTATTTTGTAAGCAGAATTATGGAAGATAGCATCTATTGTTACTAAAGTATTACCCTTTAAAAATAAGATTTTCTACCTTTTTGTAGCTTTTGCAGCATTCTTATGATAGAAAATGGGGACATATCCAGAGGTGGATGGTAGGCCAGGATTGTGTGTTTTGTGGTGCTTTTGTCTTGGAAAACTAACCTGATTGTGGTGTTTATTTACTAATATTTTAGCATATGGTATTTCATAAAAAATAATGGGTCATAGTGAAAATATTTAAATATATAAATATGAGAAACACATGAGAAATACATAAAATGAAGATTAATATAAATATGAGTATAGACGAATCATCATCATTTGCTTAAATTTCCTTTTTAAATCTTAGAATTTTAAGGGCATATACCAGGGAAATGCATTGCCAAAATTATTATTTAAGGTTGTTGAATCATGTCCAATATATATAATTTCAATTGGAGGAAATGGTTTTACATTACTACATATCTGTCTTGTGTAAATTTAACTAAAACAAAATAACTGTGATTTTATGTGGCTACTCTTTATTTAGAGAATGTTTTGAAACATTACAACAATTTCTCAGTATTATATACAAGTTAAATTATGTTGTATGTTAATGGAGCCTTCTGATGTGAAAAACTGTGATATAAAGACTATAGTAAGTGGACAGAATGTCAAATAACCCAAAGTAAAGACATTTTATGTGATCTAATAAATGCATCAATGTGATTCCTTAATATAAAGTCATATATGAGTAATTATGTCATATGGTATAGATCCTTTTCACCCATATCCTTTGTAATTTCACTCTGAATTTTAATGATAAATGTACTTAATTTTTATCATCTTTTATTTTCATTTTTATGTTCAAAAGTAATACCTCTCAGAAAAGGAGTGACACATAGGTAGAATAAATATTCTAAATTATAAAGTATCTGATATTATAATTAATATATCGTACAATTATATTGGATATATTGTTTATACTATATGCTATAAATAATAATGGGCTTCTAGTACTATTTTGATTTTAGTTTTTTCATTTTATTGGTTCACAGTTCATAGCTGTATTTCTCCAAAGTTGGTGGAGACAGCGGTCATGCATGGGTTAACTTAGTCAGTAACCAATAGAACTGAGTCTACCAAAGTGATGTCATTGCCTCTGAGGAGCATGCTCCCACTTTTTAAGACTCAGTTCTATTGGAACTGGCTGTGCTAATTGCTTTCTCCTTAACTAGTATTTAATAATTGACTATTCTAATTGGATTTAATTGGCTTTTACTCAAAGAACAAAATTTCATCTAAATTGAAAACAGAGAATAAGCTCCTACTGAACTTTTGGAGACAGGACTCTCAATAGCCCCTGGGTGGCTGGAGAGACATTGCCAGGGATTCTTTGAGGCTTTGCCTCCGAATTTGCCTATGGGCTTCTGAGGCTCCCTGGCTAACAGCACAGTTTTGCAACAGCCGTTGGAGGCTCCGCTTAGTGCTGCCACTTCTGCTGCCTTTCCTGGCTCTTCCTTGCCTCCAGTGCCGCTGACTGCCGCTGCCAGAAGCCGTCAAATGCCACAGGGAGCCTCCAAAAGCCGCCGCCACTGGGAAGCACTGCTGCTGCCGCCACACCTTGTCACTGTTTCTCCCCGCTGCTGCTGGACCACCATGGCTTCGCCCTTGGCTCCGCAGGCTTGCCACATGGAGTCAGACACCCACGTGCACTTCGCAGCCTCGGCTACCTCGTGGCGCTGGCCCATAGACTCTGCAGCCTCATGGCCCTCTTGTTTGGGCGTGAAAATCATCTGGCAGCCATTTTAAGTTTCTTCAAAAGCCATGAGTACAGGTTATGGCCTCCTCTCCTAATCCTGAGCCTCAACTGCCTCCAGTCTCCTTGGCCCTTGCTCCCACCACCTATCCCCTTCATCTGGGGCCCACAGGCACAGGCCTGCTCCTGAAGATAACCCTACTGAGCCCCTTTCCAGGAACCCCAGGCCTAATCGGGGGTGTAGATAATCCATCCCCTTGGGAGGATGGCAGGGCCTCTCAGGTCCCTACAAAGAAGGCCAGGGCCAAGACCAAGCACAATGAATCTTGCGAATTCCAGGCCCAGAGGCTTGTTCACACCAGTCCCCCTCCTGACTTATTTTCAGATTTGGAGGATGACCTCTCCCCTGTGGCCTCGGGAGGATGCCAGGGGCACAGACGATTTGGCCAACAGTAGGGATGATTCGGATTGTGGCAGGAGCATTATCCCTGATGAGGATCCCCTCTACCCTCTTACTCACTGGGCATGGCTGATATGATCTCTGAGGCCATCGAACGCGGCATAGTGGCTGGTCTTAAATACAGGTCTTCTAACCATTCTACTTCTCGCAGGTCTGCTTCTTCCTCTAGCTCCAGGCACAGGGATGGCGATCTCTCGGCTTCATCTTCGCATGAGCTACTCGGCACTTCCAGTCAACCGTCGGTTTTCGGGGAAGAGGAATGCTCTGCAAGAGATTCATATCTCTTGGATGATGAAGGTTTTCCTCCCAGCCCACCTCCTTTTGTCTGTTTATTTAAACCTGCTGTCTTTCGATCTCTCCTTTTTAAGGCGGGCATTCCTTCTCCCAAGACAGCTCAGGGTACGGAGGCAGACAAGAATGACACCACTGATCGTCTCTTCACCCAGCCTACAGTAGAAAAGGAGATGATTCCCTTGCCCAGACTCTTCATAGACGTTGTCCAGAATCAATGGGCATCACCAGGTACAGGTCCCCTCCCCAATACCTCAGACAAGCGCCTGTATAATGTCGCTCCTGACCTTGCCAAAGCTTTGGAGGTACTTTCTATTGACTTACCTATAATTGGCCTTTCCTCTCCTAATGCAGCCTCAGCAGCTCCTGAGGAGGCTCTTCGACCTGAAGACAAGAGGAGAGAACAATCTCTGGTCAAGGGTCACCAGGCCTCAACTTCACAGCCGCTGCCTTCAGTGGTTTCTTCTGCCATTCCAGAAGACCAACAGCAGCTGTTCCCTAGTGAAGATCAGCTTGACTCCAGAGGTTCTGCAATCTCTGGACTGGTGGATCTCCCCGCCCATAGCTCAGGGCTCCCTCTTTAGGGAACCTCCGTGTCTCATAGTTATGATGGATGCGAGTTTGACAGGTTGGGGAGCTCACCTGGAGGATCAGGTAGCTCAGGGTCTCTGGTCCGATTCTGACCTATCCCACAGTATGAATTTGCTAGAATTGAGGGCCATCCATCTGGCCCTCCTTCATTACCAAACCTCTCTTCAAAACACACATGTGCTAATTCGGACAGACAACACTACGGCCAAGGCGCATGTCAACCACCCAGGGAGGGATGAGCGCGGTATCTCTCATGGAATCTGCCTTTCGCCTAGGAACCTGGGTGGAAGCCAACCTTCTCTCTCTCCACACTGAACACATCTTGGGATCTGACAGCGCCAGGGCAGACTGGTTGAGCTGCACAATGATTGACCCAGCAGAGTGGAGCCTGAATCGTTGCATTTTCCACCAGCTGTCATCCAGGTAAGGGACTCCAACTCTGGATCTCTTCGCAATGGCATCCAACAAACAACTGCCCAGGTACCTGTCTCGCTACACAACACCAGGCGTGGAAGGGACGGATGCTCTACGGTGCAGGTGGCCTCGAAGTCTCCTGTACGCCTTCCCTCCCTTCCCCCTGATACAGAGGGTGATTCAGAAACTGATAGAGGAGGAGGTCGACTCATTCTAATCGCTCCCCATTAGCCGTGTCGACCATGGTACGCAGACCTGGTCAATCTTTCCGTGGAATCTCAGTGGCTTCTTCCAATGATACCATCCCTCCTTCATCAGGGCTTCATTCACCATCCTGACCTGCGCTGGCTCCGCCTAATGGCTTCGAGGCTGAGTGGGCGGTCTTGAGGGTGGCTAACCTTTCCGAGACAGTAATCCAAACTATTCAGGCTTCCTGCCACCCAGCCACTAATATAATCTACAAATCTACATGGCAGACCTTTGTGGCTTAGTGCCTGCCTCAAGGGGAGGACTCTCAAAGCTTCGGTTTCCCAGCTATTGAAATTCTTGCAACAGGGGCTTGAAAAGGCACTCTCCCCGAACACCTTACAGCGGCAGGTGTTTGCTCTTTCCTCAATTCTCTCACTTCACTGGGACAAACCCCTCTCCTTGCACCCTCATGTCCGCAGGTTCCTTAAGGGGGCTTCTAATCTCTGTCCTCTTGTCATACACCGATTTCCCTCCTGGGATCTGACCAAAGTCTTTGACTTTTTCACTGACCCGCCCGTCGAACCTCTCAAGTTGGCCTCCTTGCATCACCTCATGCTTAAAACTTCCTTTCTGGTGATCATAACATCTGCACGGAGGGTTTCAGAACTGGCGGCTCTTTCCATCCGGGTTGACTTGTGTGTGTTCCACCCAGACTCTGTGGTCCTTTGAATCGACTCCACCTTTGTCCTGAAACTGAATTTGGCATTTCATCGCTCTCTGGATATCACTCTTTCAAATTTCTGTCCTACTCCATCTCACCGTCTGGAGTGCAAATGGCACAAACTAGACGTCAGGTGTGCTCTTAAGATTTACATCACCAAGACAGCAGTCTTCAGACGCAGTGAAGCCCTATTCGTATCTTTCCACCCTACTAACAAAGGGCTGAAAGCTTCTCTATCTATGATTGGCTGATGGATCAGGTCTGCCATTGCACAGACTTACATCACGCATCATCTCACACCTCCATCTAACATTACGGCTTATTCCATGCGCAGCGCGGCTACATCAGCGGCGTGAGCGCGACAGGCCTTGGTGGAAGAGATCTGCAAGGCAGCTACCTGGTCTACTCCTAATTCATTTATATGACATTATAAGGTGGATTGGTATGGGTTGGCGGATGCGGCCTTTGGACGGCGAGTCCTTCAACAAGTTCTTCCTTCTTCCAGCTCCTATGCCAGTCTCACTCCCTCCCGGGGACATGCCAGCTTTGGTACATCCCATCCATGACCGCTGTCTCCACCAACTTTGGAGAATGGGGCATTGGGTCTTACCTGTTATGCCCCTTCTCTGGGCAGGTGGAGACAGCGGTCATCCCCACCCTTTGGGGTCCTGGCCTACTTCATAAGGGAGATCTGGGAGCATCTTGTGAAGTCACAGGAGGGAAAGCGATTGTTCACAGCACAGCAGTCTACTTATCTCCTTCGTCAAGAAAAGCGGGAGCATGCTCCTCAGAGGCGATGACATCACTTTGGTAGACTCAGTTCTATTGGTTACTGACTGAGTTAACCCATGCATGACCGCTGTCTCCACCTGCCCAGAGAAGGGGCGTATCAGGTAAGAACCAACGCCCCATTTTCAGTCATCCGTATATATGTAAGAGTATTTTCTTATCTATATAGAGACAGCTGTATTCAGGGATAGGCAGATTGTAGCCTTCTGAGACTACTGCGATTATGATAACGGAAAAATGAAAACTTCTTGGTATTCTAAGTGGGAAACACATATATAAGGTCTGAAATATTTCACAGTTACAAAAGCAGCAACTCTCCCTTAGGTCATCTTAAAATCTACTTCTCCTATAGCCTATTTAGTAAAAGGTTGCTTATCCCTGATTTGACTCAAATCCAGCATATTTTAATTTGAAAAGTATACGTAAGTATCATACAGATGTTCTTTAATTATAATTCTAAGTGAACGAGCCTTTATAAAAAATAAAAAAAATGCTATTCAGGGCATATATCAGAAATGCATTGCCAAAATTATTATTTATATTTAAATAAAATTATATATAGATAATGTTCCCCATAAATAACATCCTTCTGATGCATTAAAATTACAATTTAATAACAATTTGGGAAGATCTCTGTATGCTATAT